>NC_141149.1:129175093-129498843 GCF_053477565.2 Lygodium microphyllum
TTGCAAAATGGGTTTAGTAGCCTTCAATAACCTTTAATAAAATATTAGGTTGGAAAGAATGTTTAGATTTTATGAAAATAAATCAAGACCAAAACTAAATGTGGGTATGGTGCCACATTTGGATGTATGCCCACTATTAGGCCAAGAGGGCTTTAGATTGGGGGAGGGGAATGGAAGGATTGACAATTTGTTCTACCACCATCATGTAGACATGGGATGGAGGATTGTTGGTCATACCTTTTGAGTAGAGCTTGCCACATATTAATTTTTGGTTGGGGGGAAGGATGGCTAATAATCTAATGCTAGACCCATTTGAACCCAAACCATATGAAGTCTCCCCACCACAAAGGCCTGATCATCTTCCCAATCATGTATCTAAAAGTCTTCACACTCTCTACAACTCAAGCTCTTGAGTAGCCTATCTACCTTGTCTCCACCTTCCACCTTTTCATCCTCCCCCTTTAGCAATGCTCCCTTCTCCACCTGCATCATTGGAAAAACCCTCACCACACCACAAGCCTCCCTTCCTACCTCACCATCTTTCACTTAATCCTTGCCATCTCCTTCTCACCATCATACCTCATGCTATCTACTTCTCTCCTCTCCATTTTTGTAGCCTTCACCTCCACTATACCCTAATCTTCACACATCTAGTAATCGGTTGGAAATTTTTTGCACACGTCACAATTGGTTGTGGTACCACAAAAAGTTGAAATCTTGCTTGAGCACATAATGTAAACACATCCTCATATGCAGACTTGCATCAAGAATAAAAATAAAACAGATATTGTTATGCTTGCAAGCTAGTTGATAATGAAATTTAAGTGTATTAACTATAAGAGACATCATTACAATGAACACACTAACTCTAAGCAAAAGCCCAAACATAAGGACCACATCCATAAAATCACAATCCAATGATGCAATGAAGAAAAGATTGCATGAAACCTTGACATGAAGGACTTGGAGAATGTGGGCATGTAGATTATGAGGGCTAGAGACAAGAGAATACTCTATTTATCTCAAAACGAGTATGGAATTGGGAAGCTACTTGAACATTTCAATATAGAGAGAAGGGAAGCCTATCAATGTTCCATTGCCTCATATTTGAAACTTGGCCAAAATGATAGCCCTAGTTAAACGGATTGGGAACAACCCCTAGGGTAAATCACAATAATAACATACACATGATAATCAAGGAATAAATGAGGGAAGGAAAAATATCAAACACACTACAACCATCAAAATAAGAAACATAAGCAAGACAATCTTGTAGGATGGAAATGCACTTGGGAAATGTTCCTTAAGATTGATTCCCTAGACAGCATTCCTACTCTGATTGAATTTGAACCAATTCAATTGAATCAAATAGAATTAGGACAATGATATCAAATACTTGTGGATCAAATTAAAAGTACTCTTGACAAGCTTATGAATTCATCATAATTGCACAACAAGAGAGGGTTGATGCAAAGTCAAATGGATGACATTAAGATATATATCCTAAAAATGGGATTGTAAAGGTCTCTTAATTATTCCTTGCCACATCAAGTGCACATGGAATTTCTTGACAACTCAAGTGTGCTTCAGGTAGTATGAACTCATGTGGCTAATACATTGTTCAAAGCAACAGGTGTTACTCTAGGAACCAAGGAGTAGTCAAAGATCCCTTTGATAGCCCAAAAGTTTGGACAAGTGTAGAATGGGGAATTAACCCTACATCTTTGAAAAAAAAATTAGCAGTGTTCAAGGCAAAACATCTCACCTTAGACTCAAAAAAAGCACAAGTATTTAGGATGTGTTTAGGTGAAAATGGGCACATGTAGTCCACAAGATTGGACATTGTTGAGAAGTCCCAATTATCAACCCTTAAGTATATCTTCATAATGTGCTTTGTAGAAGCTAGACATGAGGACAATCTCATCATATACCTCATGAACTTAGAATAATACGAAGAGGAGAATATAAAAGACTATGTTTCAAAAGTTCATAGCTTATATGAGGGAATTTTGATAAAGTAGAAAGGCCAAATGCCAAATCTATCACAAATGACTTCATTAAGAGTTTTCATTATGAAAGGAATTACGAGGATATGGTTAGCAATTCAATGTGAGATAAACCTAAAGTTAATTGCAAAGTTGATGAAGAAATATGTATTTTGATCTCCACAAGGAGAGGAACAGAGATAAGAAGGGGACTATGCACCAAGTTTCCAAATCTAGCAGAAGCAGCATCGAGTTGAGCACAATGCAAGACCTCTTGGATGAGTCAAGACACAACAACTTGAGCTCTCAAGCTCATTGAAGTGCTTAAAAAATTTTGGACCTTGCCAATAAAACATGCAATGCATGCACTGTGGTGGGGATCTCTTGCCATCAAAATGCCCAAGATCTACTTGAGCTTGTATAAATAATGGATGTTTTGGGCATGAGGCCACATATTGCCAAGCCCCAAGAAGTCCTTCCTAATCTACTTCACATGTTAACATTGGATACAAAAGAAAAATCAAGGTCCCTTCTGAAGGCCACAAGCATTGGTATTGTTAGCCACACCTGAACACAAAGGGCAGTAGCTCCAAGTGCAAAAATCAACCCTTTAGGCATACCTAGACCTCCAGAGATGATTATTATGCTCACCCTCCTAATGATGCTCTCATTCATTTCATGGAGGAATCCATAGAGAAAGAGGAGTACAAAAGTCCCTACACCATGTATGATGAAGAGGGAAACAATAATTATGGACTATTGCCCAATCCTTGTCATGATGGTAGGACATGGCCAAAGGAAATGAGCAAACCAACCTCATGAGATCATGGATTTCTAGAATTGTAGAAAACTAGAGTTCACACCAACAAAATTTCCATATAAGTTAGAATCCCCTAAGATAGGTCATGTATGTAAATAGTATATTGAGTGTGACCTCCAAGTCTCTTTGGCACATGGATCATCAATGATGAGGATACTACCCCAATTCCTATAAATGCTATCATAAGAGCTCAAAGTAGCAAAGGAAAATTTAGCATCCTTGGCTCCTTCAACACTCATGAATTGCTGATAGGTACAAAAAAGCTTAGAAAAGAGGAAGCAGTGTGTTAAAATCAAAGCTGCTTTGAAAAGTGATGAAATTGCATGGATCCACCTCCTTGGAATTATCTTCTGACTCCCCTAATAAGGCTACAGATGGAACATCAGCAGACGAAGATCCTATCACATAGATCCTTCCCAGGAAAAAAGCAGCACGTTCCTTAACTGTGGATATGGTAAGCCAACTCCCAAAAGATGTAAAGTCCCTATCAATGGGTGAATACTTCCTGCCTGAACCAGGAATGACTTCCGACATCACCTCTGACAGTGCGATAGAAGCATGGATGTACTGCTCTCCCTGTTACATGGCCACAGCAGAGCGAGAGACAGAGGAAGAAGATGAAACAGAGGACCTGTTCTTCTCTTATAGAGCTCCTACAGAGATTGAGACTGAGACTAAGACAGAAGAGGATGGAGATGATATTGAAGAAGAAGGTTATGAAAGCGAGACGAAAAAGTCTAACCCACCCGAAGAAGATACATATGAAGAAGAAGTTCCAGAAGCATCAGAAGCAGACGAGGTCATGCTCTGGGACAAAATGGCGATGGTACCATTTGGTCTGGTAAATGGTATTTCTCATATGCAAAATCTTTATGAGAAATGGTTAAAGAAGAACAAGCCATCTTTCAACAGTGGCTCATGCCTCCCTCACCCACCTTTGCCAAGAAAAGATGATGATGATTCACCGTGTCAACAAGCACCAGTCCCACAAACCCAACAGGCATCAGAGGGTCCCTGTTATGTGACGTTCCTGGATGCATCATCAAAAGATGAGTCTTCAAGCCAGGAGGTAACTAATCTCGAAACCAAACCCGAGACAGCTCTAATCCCATTTCAATATCTCAAGGAGGGACCTAAGTCTCCACCAAAAGAAGAAGTTGGTTCTAGTGGGACATCAGAAGAGGACATCACCCCCTTTAAGGAGCCGGATATGTATCCAGAAGTAGTCCGTGGAACCTTCATCCGTGAAGTAGAAGGTGAAAGGCAGTTAACCTTTGTGGATGCAGATGGCACTGAACGCCATTCGAAGGTGGGTAGCAGCCTACCAGAAGAGGAGTTGTCAACTTTGTACAACTTGTTGAAAGAGAATTTGGACGTGTTTGCGTGGTCCTACAAAGACCTAAAGGGGATTGATCCCACAATATGTCAGCATCATATTGATTTGGAGCTTGATGCCAAGCCAGTACGGCAACGACAGAGGCGAATGAATCCAAATTACTCGACCTTGGTGAAAGCAGAGCTGCTGAAGCTTCTGGAAGCCGAGTTCATCTATCCAGTGGCAAATAGTGAATGGGTCTCACCCATCGTGGTTGTACCCAAGAAGAATGGCAAGCTTCGTATATGTGTGGATTTACACAAGTTGAACTCCAAGACCATGAAGGATCACTTTCCAATTCCTTTCATAGACCAACTGTTGGACACAGTGGCAGGACATGAGCTTTATTCCCTTTTGGATGGATTCAGCGGATATAACGAAGTGCAGATAGCAGAAGAAGACCAATCAAAAACAACCTTCACCATAGAATGGGGGACCTACGCTTACCGAGTGATGTCGTTTGGGCTCTGCAATGCCCCTGCTACCTTCCAGTGAGTCATGATGGCCACATTCCAAAATCATTTGCACGACTTTATTGAGGTATATTTGGATGACTTCTATGTCTATAGTTTGATCCGTGAACACTGGGGACATTTGGAACAATGCTTTGACCGATGCCGAGAGTATGGGATCTCCCTCAACCCCGACAAATGCATCTTTGGAGTCTCTTCTGGAGTTCTATTGGGCCACATTGTCTCTCCACAAGGGATATCAATAGACCCTGCAAAGATCGCAAAGATTGCAGCTCTAACAGTACCCACCAACCTCAAACAGTTGAGGGGGTTCCTAGTCCATGTGGGTTACTACAGAAGGTTCATAGCCCATTTTGCAACAAAGGCAACCTCCTTGCACAAGCTTCTAAGGAAAGATGCAGAGTTTATTTGGATGGAAGAATGTGACACGGCCTTCAATACTCTAAAGCAGTGTCTGATTGAGGCACCCATTCTGCAGCCTCCTGATTAGACGAAGGAGTTTCATGTACACACTCATGCATCCATTGAAGGGCTAGGCGATGTCCTATGTCAAAAGGGCCCCTCGAAATTAGATCAACAGATCTATTACGCAAGCTGAAAAGTCACTGATAGGGAACAGAACTATATAGTGACAGAGTTGGAGTGCTTCGCAATGGTGTTTGCCCTAGAGAAGTTTCTCCACTATCTGCTATCTACCCACTTTAAATTTTATGTGGATCATGAGGCCCTGTCCTTCCTGATGAACAAAGTAGACGTGAAAGGAGGCATGATGAGATGGCTCCTATTATTTGAGGAGTTCGACTTTGAGGTAATTACCAAACCTGGTCGTTCCCATGTTCTTGCTGATCATTTGTCGCGTATCCCACAAATTGCAGACAAGGAGCAGGATGATCCAGACCTCCCTAATGCTTCCCTATTCCTGGTAGAAACTATAACCCCCTAGTATGCAGACATTGCCAATCTGCTGGCAACCCAACAGTACCCTCCTGGCATCTCTAGTCGGGAAAGGAAGAAGCTTATGTTAGAATCAGTCCCCTACACCCTGTTAGGCGGTGCACTATACGAGAAAGGCAAAGATGAAGTGCTCAGAAGATGTGTTGCAGGAGATGAGATTGGGATTGTTCTGAAGGCTTGCCATGACGAGCCGTGTGGAGGCCACTTCGTAGAAGAAGCTACAGCCAAGAAATCTTTATAAGTAGATTACTGGTGGCTGACCCTCCATAAGGATGCGTATGACTAGTGCAAGCGATGTGATGCTTGTCAGCGAATGGGGAAACCCATCAAAACAAGCGCTATGCCATTGCAACCTATCCTTCCCCTAAAGCCGTTTGAGAAGTGGGGGATCGACTTCGTTGGCCCAATCGATCCACCCACCAGAAGGAAACAGAACAGATACATCCTGGTATGTACGGATTATGTCACAAAGTGGTGTGAAGCTAAAGCCCTAAAGCGGGACGATGGTAACAGAGTGGTCCTGTTCATGTATGAGAATATCATCACCCGTTTTGGTAGTCCCCTAGAGCTGGTAAGTGACAGAGACACTCGTTTCATTAATAAAGTCATGGAAGAGTTGACAGAGCTGTATAAGATTCGCCATCACAAGTCCACTCCTTATTACCCCAGAGCCAACGGCCAAGTCGAAGTCACGAATCACATTCTTTGCCCGATTCTGACAAGAACAATTGCCACACATCGTCGTGATTGGGATGATCGACTTACAGAGGCCCTGTGGGCGTATAGAACCTCCCATAAAGCAACAACAGGACAGACACCCTTCCAGCTGGTGTATGGTACAGAAGTTGTTTTCCCTGTTGAACTGGAATTGCCCTCTTTGCGAGTGGCTACCAAAGGGCATTTGGGGGACGATGATTCACTGCAATGCTGTCTCCTGCACTTGGAATGTTTAGATGAAATTCGCAGGATGGCTCTATAGTGCATGGAAGCCACACAAGCTCGACGTAAGGCTTACCATGACAGTTTCATCAAGCACAAGGAGTTCAAGGAAGGTGATTTGGTCCTGGCCTATGATTCACGATTTGGCAAGTTTCCTGGCAAGCTTCAATAGCAGTGGATGGGCCCATATAAGGTACTTGCTATCAACCCTAATGGCTCTGTCCAAGTGCAGACCATTGATGCCTCTGATGATCCCTTCCTGATCAATGGATATCGCCTGAAGAAGTACTTCCCTCCCCGGGGATCCTGACAATCACAGTTGGCCGACTCTTTTTCTTTTGGCTGTCGAGCTATACTCCTTCTGGTGCTTCTGATCGCCATCCTGTTTATTCTGATGAGGCGGCCTCATTTTGTTAGCCCCTCACAGCCACCTCCCACCCTTACTTTGTTATCTTTTCGTCTGATCCATCAGCGGTGGCGAGGTTGGTTCTGACATATGGCCTTTCTACTGTTCCTTTCCTAATGAAAAAAAAAAGAAAAAAAAATATCAGTCATGGGAGAAAATGACTTAGGTCCCTGTCATGCCAACCTATTCTTCGAGAAAAGGTGGAAACACCCTCGGGAGTAGGAGAAAAGGAAAAGAAAAAAAAATTGTTATGGTAGAAAAGGAAGCAATTCCCTGTCATAGCAGGCCTCGTTCCAAGAAAAGGTGTTAAATACCCTTGGGCGGGAAGCTGGCTGTGGAAAAGGTGCTAACACCCCGCAATTCAGGATAACTGACTCACCAGCAGAAACTTGTCCAGAAGAAATTTGAAGCCACCTCCCTTGGTGCGCTGTCTCTACAACTTCATCAGTATGTCTGCCCCCTTTCGCAGATGATCTTTTCTACAACCAATTGAAGTACCAGATTTGATGGTTACCTCCCTGGGTACGCCTCTTCAACAACTGACGACGCGATCTTCATCGACAAACAATTGAGTGACGCGAGCTTTCATCCTAACAGGATGGGGTTGTGAGTATGGTTGCCCTCTGTATCTATCAGAGCATGAGATAGAGGGTGGGGCGAGTGACCAGTCTTTTTCCTTCAAATCAAATGAGAGGTGAGATGTGTGAATGAAGTGTTGCACGCACGGGATGGGCCTCTCAATGCACAAAGCACGATCTGTTTTTGTGCACTACACCATAAGGCTCCCTGGCCTTCCTTCTTACACCGTATACCAGCACAGGGTGGGATGCACAGTTGCACCATCAAATGCGCACAAGGCATACAACCTTTGCACAAGTGACCGTGAGGATTACATCAATGGGTTTCAGGACATGGTTGCCCTCCTGTATCTATCAACAGAGCGTGAGACAGAGGGTGGGTTGAGTGTGACTGGTGTTTCCTTAATTACTTACCAAGAGGTGAGGATTGAGGGACGTTACGACACTTGGAGTCAGGTATGTTCCCGTTTCCCTATGCACCCACGGGGTGGGTCTCTGCCATCCACACAGGACACGTCACCATGTTCTGTACACTGCACTGTAAGGCTCCCTTGCCTTCCTGCTTGCACCTATGCCAGACGGGTTGGACGCACTAATGCACCATCGATTGTGCACCCTGGCATACTCCCTCTGCACCATCCCCCTTGTTGTTTCCTAAACCGGGGTGTGAGATATGGGTTTTCATCTTGCTTTCCTCGAGTGATATTAGTCATGGGGCGAGTGACTGCTCTTTCATTCCATATGAGTGATTGTGCGTTGAGTGCAACATTCCTCATCATCGACGAATTTCCTGCGATTCCTTCAACCAGCTACCTCCCTGGGTGCTGCCGCGTGGTCCCCACCACGAAGGACGTGTACTGGAGCGAAACTTGGTACCTCCTCCTGCAACCGACACCAACACAGGACGTGCCATCGACAATCAACCTTGATTCTCTACAATATGGGACAAGTTGTCCTAATCCTACACCTTCTGTTTCTCAGTGACGGTCATGTTTTAAGTGTAGGGACATTAGCGGTTGGTCTGTTGAGTGGTTCTAGGTCCTTGTTGCTCGGTCAACCCTATCCGTTAAGGTTTTAAGTGTGGGGACGCATCCCTGCGCGTCTACATTGCATACCCCTCTGCATATGCTTCACCCTGCTAATGCCTCTATGCCATGACTTGCTTTTACCCTAATGGGGTCCCTTCCCCACCCACCCGTCTCCTATCAACCCTCCCTTGGGGCTGTTCCTCCTCCATTTTTCTTTCTCTCTTATTTTGCTGTGTTTCCTCATGAATGCACCCTACGTTCATCCCTTCGAACTATCCACTTTTCCTCTTTACCTACCCCTGTTCCGGTGCATGGTTCTCGAGTTATTAATTTTTGCAGCATTTTGTGCACATTGCCCGGCTTTCCATGTGAACGTGCTTTGCTTGTTTCAGAACCGTAATCTGACATCCTAGCCCTGGCAACCACTTTCTCCCTGACATTTTTCCTTTTTACTCCCTGTCCTTCCGATGTCCGGTTCATCCGTTATTAATTTTTGCGGTTTCTCGCGACTTTTTTGTGCATCTTTTTGACATTTTTCCATGTGAACCTGCCCTGTTTGCATCGGAATTTCAATTTGATTTGACAATCGTGTCCATCGCGCCTTTCCCCACCTTTTTCCTTTTTTTCCCCCTATTTCTCCTTTTGGATTTTTAATTTTTAATTTTTAAATGTGTTTTCGGGTGTATTTTTGGTATTTTTCGCATATCAACCCCTCCTACTTCTGCCGAAACTGCATTTTAACATGACAACCCTGTGCCACCCTTTCCTGCGGCCATTTTTCCTTCTTACTGCATATTCTTCCGGCCAGCGGTTCGTCCAATATTAATTTTCGATCCCCTTTTCGGGTCTTTTTTTGGGTTTTTCCCATGTGAACGTGTCTTATCTCAGTCGGAACCCTGTTTTGACATGATAGGATTGTCGGGCACATTCTTTTGCACATTTTTCCTTCTACTTGCACCTCGTTTCGATGGATGGATCTTTGGATATTAATTTTTGTTTGCGTTTTTGCACCCATTTTTTGCATTTTTTGCATGTGAACGCCCTTTACCCCCCCCGAAACCCCCGTTGCATGTTTCCCTGTCTTCCCCCTACCGTCCTGCCCAATTTTTGTTTTTATGACATTTTGTTTCAATGCCTGGATTGGGAGCTATTAATTTTTCCTTGTTTATACGTGTTTCGTGTGACTCGTCCGGTGCATGAACGCCCCCGTTTTCGATTTCACGCATCTCCACACACCCCAATCGCGTCTGCGTGCTCCGTACTGACATCCTGGCGCTATTTCGATCCGTCACGGTAAATTTTTTACCCCGCCCTGCGCACGCGCACGGGACGGGGGCACGCCTTTCTTTTCTTTACTTTCTTTATTTAATTTATTATTTTTCTTTTTAAAAAAACCCAATTTATTATCTTTCTCTCCCCTCGGACACCCTCCCCTATCCCCCCCCCCCCCACCCCCCACGGGCACCCTCCCCCCCCCCCGGACACCCTCCCCTATCCCCCCCCACCCCCCACAGGCACCCCATGGACACCCTTCCCCCCCCCATCCCCTCCTGCGTCCCCTCCTTCCTCCTTCCATTCTCCCTGCCGCCTCCCTCCCTCCCTTCTCCCTCTTCCTCCCTCCTCTTCTCCATCTCCATCTTCCTCTTCCTCCTCCTCATCCTCTTCTCCTCCCTCCCTCCTCTCCCCTGCCTGCCTGCCATTCCGCCCGCCTGGGCCCTCTGACGCCTCCCTGGACGTCGCCATGCCTCCCTAGATGCCCTCGCCACGCCGTCAGATGCCGCCCATACGCCGGCCTAGCGTTTCTCCCCCCATCACGGGTGCTGCCACGCCCATTGGCCTGTGCGCCCTGCCGTCACTGCCATCGCCTCCCTCTTCTGTCTGGCCCCGCCTGGGCTCCGTCGTGCCCGCCACCCAGCCCCGCCTGGCGACTGCGCCCTCGCCACGCCACGCCACGCCTGGTCCCCTATAGCGCCGCCCGTTCGCCCGCCCTCGCTCCACTCCAGCTGACGCCGCCAGTCCGCCTGTGGTGCCGCGTACCCGCCGCTCCTGTTGTCTCCCGCCCGGCGTCACCTAGGGCCGCCCAATTCCCCACACCCCTACCAATTCCCACCCCACACCCCAACCCCCCATAAGGCCCCCTTCACACCCCAATACCCACCCTCCTCCCAACCCCCCCACAGGCCCCCCATCCCACCATTCCCCCCCAATCCCCACACTCCCCCACACACACTACAACCCCCCCAATCCCACCTTACCCCACTCCCACCCCGCAGAAACCCCCTTTTAAGCGCGCCTTCTCACCCTCTTTTCCCTACCCCACGCAAAAGACCTCCACACCACAACAACGACGAACCCCGTCGAACCCCATAGCAACCCACTAACCCTCTTCTCAGCCCCCTATCCTCCAAAACGGTCTGTGTGCCTGCGTGGTTGTGCACGTGGTTGTTCGTGTGCGGGTTCGTGCACGCTTAGTGGCCGTTCACGCGCGGGGACGCGCGTTCGCTTGTCTGTGCGGTGGTGTGCACCATTTGGCTGTTCACACGCAGCTGACACGCAGTCCATTCCCGGGTATATATTCCCAGATTTTTAATTTCAAATCCCGAAAACCCTTAAAAATACATTTAAAAATTCAAAAAACTCATTAATAATCAATTAAAAGTCAAAAAATTTACAAAACATTCTTTTAAAAATTTTCAATATTTCTACAATAAATTGAAATATTTTTCCAAACTGAAAATCTCAGAAAAAAATTTCAGAAAATTCTAAAAGTAAATTTTTTTAAAAAAATACACGCAAAATGAGCAAAAATTCATTAAAATTGGTAAAAATACCAATTTAATTGCAAAAAAATTCCTGAAATTTTCATCAACTTCTTTCGTGATTTTTGGAATATTTTCTAAGTTTAAAATGCTGTGCTATTTTATTCCATTATTATTTTATGGTAAAAATACTTCATTAAATGCCTAAATTCATGAAAAATCCTCTTTAATTCCAAACACAAGCTGAAAAATCTGGAAAAATCCAGATACCTTGGTCACATGTGGTGAATTGATGCTGAAAAATCTTTAACATTTTTATATGTGTTTCATTGTCAAAATTTTGCAACAAAGATTAACAAAAACACGAAAAAAAAACATTACAACACACAAAACCACATAAAACCAAAATACACAATCAACAATACACAACCTTTTCAAAAAAAAAACAAACAAACAACAACAACATATAAGCCATCAGTCATCCAAACAAATTCATATCCACTAATCTTGCTTTGTCGTGTGTCCAATTATTTTCAGTCCGTGGTTTTCTTTTTGAATTGCTGACCTACATTTTGGGAATTGAGACATGCGCATTCATTGCATACACATACACCCACTTCCAGGTATTTTTCTTTTTATATTTTTTATTTTTTTCGCTAACCTAAAATTCACGCTTAATTTTTAATATGAATCCTAAACACCACCATGGCATGCGCGCTCGCGCCAAACACACCTTTTTATAATTAAATCAACCCATCGTTCACTTAGCACGCGCTACGTGCGCTTCAGAGGTACCTTAATATTTTTAATAACAATGAACCAGCCATCACAAGAGCATGCGCTGGCAAAAAAGGGCTCCACATCACCTTAATTTTTAATAAATGAATTTGCATTTAGAGACCTCAAGCTGGTATCGAAGTCCGGGTTGCGTTAAAGCACCGCTCCAACCTAATAATTTGTAATAAAAATTTTAAGAAGGAACCGTTGTTTTCTTATTAAGGTTTAACACTTAATTAAAAATTCACCTATTTATTAATAATTCATAAAATGAACCCTTCATTAAATTAATTCCCCCTCACTGCACTTATTTTCCCTTTTTAATGAACTCGCTTCATGGGATGGACGCGTACAAGTCTTTAGTTGACACTGATGGTCGAGGTCTGGTCCAATCTTGATGTCTGTTTTATGGTAGTCTGATTTGTCCATGTGTTACGGTTAAGGGTACGGTGTGTAGTTTTTTCTTTATTGCCTGATACGGGGATTTGGGTGTTTGCATGTTGTATAGCATGAAGCTTTCGGTCGCATGTGTGTAAAGATCATGTCGAATTTTTTCTAGGCTGTGGTTTGCTTGGGGATAGTTGGTTGAGTCACGTTTTACCACCTTGGTTGATATCTTATCCTTGGTTTTCGTCTGTTGCTTTGCAGGCATTCTCTTTGTTTGTCTGTGTTTGTGGTGTGTGTGTGTAACCATCTGAATGGCGCCCTCTCATACTCCTTCCCGGATCCAATATGTTCCTTTGGCTTTACATGATTATTCTTTGTTACTGGATTCGAACGTTGTCGCTAAAGCGGGCTTGTCCAAGTTTGTGAGCCTTTCTTTCCCACTGGTTCCAGATGATCCTACCATTTGTGATGAGTTTTTAACCTCTTACAGTAAGAGGTCTGGTCCAGTCCGTGGCACTACTATTCTTTTGACACCGAAGAGTCTAGGCAAGGCTCTCGGTCTGCCATATCGTGGGGAGTCTGATCCTACTGCCAGACAATTGTTCGCCAATGACGATATTTTGAAGCTGTTGCAGAAGCAGACTCAAGATGTTCTTGATCCGAAGAAGGTCATTACCACGTCGGGAGTCGATGTCTCCATGATTTCCAATCCCTTATGGAAACAGCTATGCCAATTCCTTCAGGACAGGTTCATGCCTGCAAAATCCCCATCTCATTATCTTTCCAAGGAGTTGTTTACAGCTTCGCGAATGATTTTGAAAGGCATAACTATTGATTGGAGTACTTACCTCCTATCCAAGATGGATCACCACTTTATCCGAGCTACTTGAGGAAATGTGACTAATGTTACATTTGGGTCCTTCCTCTATGTCTTCTTGCTACATGCTGCCCCTGCAAAGAAAGTTTCTTTACCTCCAATTGATCCTCCAGAAGTTCCTCCTCCGCCTCATAATGAAGATGATGATGTGATAATTGACGATGATGGTTCTCCTCCTCCCCTTGTCATTCAGAGAAAACGCCTCAACAGGGTGGATGAGTCAGTGCCTATTCCTCCTCCTCCAGTTCCAATGACAGTTTTTTCCCAGTCTTGCAGCACCTTGCCTGCATTCCTTCAGACGCCAAATCTTTTCAGAGCCCATAGAGATGGGATGTTAGAACTTACTATTCCTTCTGTTCACCGCCTGGTAACAGGACATGCTATTCCGTTCCTTTGCAAGGATATCCAGAGTTCTATTGAACTTTCAATGACTGCCTGTATCCAGCAATTATATTCTTCATTTTATGATGAAGTTTAGCAGTCTAAGGAGGAACTAAATAAGACCAATACTGAGTTAGCCTCTGCTCAGGAGAAATTCTCTGACCTTTGTACGCAAATGGAGCAACAGAGTAAGCTCATGGATACTCAGAAAGCTGAAATCTCTAAGTTGAAAGCTGAGTTGGCAGCAACTACGTCTCAAGTGGTTGCTGTTACAGAGGAGAGGGATAAGTTACAAAAGGAGAGTCAAGAGATGAAGGAGGTGATAGCTGCCCAAGCAGAGCTGTTTAAATCCACCACAGCTATCTTAGACCAGAGCAATGCTCAAATTCAGCAACTCAAAGATCAGTTGGCTCAGTCTCGGTCTAATACACAGAGTCTTGTGCAACCAATTTCTCTTTTATCTCCTGCAGACTTGGCAGCTCTTCAGAGACAGGCTACATTATGTCCCTTATTTCAGGCCAAGGTGGAAAGATTGCAATCTCGCATGGATTTATTATGGTCTTCTTTGGAGCAATATCAGGAATATGTTCCACCAGATCATTCCTTTTTTGTCCATTATCAACAACAGAAGTTGACCTTCTATATAAAACTTTCCACGATGGATTTACCTATTCGAGAGGATGGATGGAGTGGGGCTTGGTCATCTGATTTGCTAATAGAAGTAGTGAGGATGGTTTTTGAAGACTCTATCACTCCAGATACAATGCTTCTGTCTTATATGCATTTGAGGGGTGATTTACTGATTCCAGATGATGAAGATCTTGCTTGGTATGTCGGAGATGTGGTATTGCAAGCTTCTTTGTATGTCCGACATTTGGAAATTGAGGATTGATGAGATGTTCTAGGGATATTCTTCAAAGGTGGCTGAGTATCCTGAGTTTTCATGGCACACTATGGTTGATGCTGTCATTTTGAATCACCATCAGGTCAAAGCTTCAGCTCATGCCTAGAACATTAACCAACTGAGGGTGAATATTTTAGCCTATCTCTCCAACCAACCCCCATTTGATACTTCTTTCTTTGAAGCCTATCATCGTAGATCAGCTTTAGGTCCCCGTCCTTACCATGCCTAACTCATTATCAACAAATGGCCCATAGGTATGATGCTTATATTTCCCTTTTTCAATCTAATCCAAAGGTCATTTTACCCCTTCCTTTCCAACCTCAAGGATCTCCTCAAATTCCTATATTTACCCATTGTTCTTTTATTGAAGATCGAGTTTTTCTACCTCCTGATCCTTGTCCTTCCCCATCCCCTGACATTCTATCAACTTTTCCTGCTTATCTTTTAACGCCTTTCTTAACCGAATCTCCTCAATTTTCAACAAATCCATCTTTAATCCATTCTTCATTTTATGATTTTGCATATCCATTGCTTCATCCTCTTTCATTAGTCCCTCTTCCGTCTCCTAACACTTCTATTCCTAATCCTCCTCAGTTGGTTAGTGGGTATCAAGGTTTTGATCAAAAGATTCTTCAAAGAAGAGACTGGAGTTCAAATGATTCCCTTACTGGACCTCAAATCAATTGGCCATTGATCCCAGGAGAATGGATAAGTGCTAGTCAGGCTTATCAGAATTATCTGCATTTTGCTCATCAATATTCTGAGTCTGCAGATCCTTCTGTGCACTTAACTGCTCATTTTACTTGGTACCTAGCGTATATGCATAGGCATTCTCGTAATGATTCAAAACCTATTCCAAAGTTGTGCATGAATGTCAATGTGAATATTGATTCCCAGCAACTGGATGTCTTGTACTTTCATGGCCTCTGTTTGCCTAGCAGATACCTTGTCTTGTTGGAAAGGATGTGCTGCCTTCAATTCTTTCAGAATCCTCCCAAGACATTTGTAGATGAATCCTTGTCCATGGATCGTTTTCGAAATCACCAAGCCTTCAAAAGGGATCATCTTCATTGATACCTTTGCAATGTATTGTGGATGATTTTTAATGATAAATCTCTTTTTTTGGAGGAGTCCTTAAGATGGTTGTGTTGTGTGTAGTGTTTGTGTTGTGGGTTAATTTATGTGATAAGATCGTGGTGGTTGCCTATTCGATTTGCTTTCGTACGAGCTACATTTTTGGGGAATTACAGTGATGGTGTTGCTGGTTGGATAGTTAAAGATGCTGATGCAGAAGAAGAAACCTCTTATATTCTTTACAAGTTTATTGTGATTTCCAGTTTGATAAGAAGTGTTAATGTATAAAGGGTTTTCCTTTCGTTGTGTTCTTTATATCAGATACAGGTTATAAGTTGGGATCATGGTTGGATGGACTGTTTTTGAAGATTTATTGAAGATCAAAGTTGAGCTCTTGAATGAACTTGTATTCCCTTTTTCCTAGGTCGCAAGGATGCTTTCTTATTAAGTGTGGGGATATGTTGAGTGTTGAAATGACCTATTTTTTGGCTGGTTTTTGTTGTTTTTGAGAGCTGAATGGTTGATTTTATGAGATGATTGATTGGTTTGGAAGTGGCTTGAGAGTGTTTTGGATAGGTTGGAATGGTTTTATTAAGCTCATGATGTTTATTAGTAGAGATGTGAAGTTCTGTTGATGTTCTGATATGTTCTGTTTGGTCCTGATAGCTTCTGTTGAGCTTCTATTTTGTTTTGTTTTCTCTCCGTAAGCAAGGATGGAGTATTGATTGATAGGGTTTGAGATTTTTTGAAAGATTATTAAGTGATTTTTGATGGTTTGGAATGGTTTTGGTATGAGTTATGTGGTTCTGATGCTTTCTGTTGACCTTCTGTAACTCTCTGTTGAGCTTCTGTGAGCCTCTGCAAACTTTGTGTATGCCTCTGTATGTGTTCTATTGGATGAGAGTGTAGCTTAGGAAAGTTTTCTAGCCTTGGAAAGAGGTGAATACAAGTGCAAAAGAGCTAAAAGAAGTCAAAGAAGTAGCTGCTGACTGAAGACTCAAGTAAAGACTGGAGTGAAGTGACAGTGGTGAGCTATGAAGAGTCACTGTAGTGGCTCTGGCACCTCTTCATATCAGATATACCTCTTGGGAGGTGCATCCACAACCTAAGAAGGATTATTGAGGGTTATTATGAGAGTATTGTAGTGAGGATATGATGTAACATTTATGGAGAGAGAGAGAGAGAGTCGGAGATAGTCTAATCTATCAAAACGGTGTAACTGTATGTGAGAGATTGAGAGAGAGAACTATGAAGACATTGAATATGAATAATATGTGATGTATTTCCATTCAAAGATGGTGTATTCTTCTGTGTTCTTTGTTCTATTGATGGATTTTGTGAAGATGTTGGAGAATATGGTTGATTCTATCAAATCCGTGAGAGATATCTACTATGATGCTGCGTGAAGAATTGTTGTTTTCTTTGTTTTGATGATCAAAAGAATGAAATAAAAGCTTGTTGATGTTACAAGATAGATTTTCTTGCAAGAGAATTCCCTTTTCCTTGGTGTTCCTCTTGGGGCTCCATGTTTTTGGTGTGCAGCTGGGGAAACTTGCCATCAACAAGCACTAGAAGAGGCTGAAAATGAAGGAAATGGCATTGCCAAGAAGAGAAGAATTCAATGGATGTTTGTAAAGTTCCTTCTTCCACTAAAGAGTTGGAATTTCTCATTATCAAAGCCCCTTTCCACAATAATTTCATCCCACAATGGTGGAAACATATCACCATCATGATGCATGCTCTATGTGGTGGACAGTTTCCTCTTCCTGTTGAAGCAGCAGAAACTTGCATCTTGGTGGCAAACTGTTTGGGAACAAACTAAAGAGCAGAAACAGAGAGAATGACTATCCATAGAATATTTGGCATTCATTGAGAAGTTTCTAGACATCATCAAGTGGAAAATAGTCAAGAATCTTCAGGAGTCGTGGTCTATAGAGGTTCACAAAGACAAGAAGGAAAAAAGTTGGAATTCGTTCGTGGATGCTCAACAGCAAGATACGTGGGATGCTTGGTGCACTGATAATCTTCTGTTTGTTCAATTAGCAACCCACTGGAAGTTGGTAGACAGAGTGTTATTCACAACATACACTATTGAAATCATCAAAAGCTGACATTACTATGATGATGGCACCACCACAATGCTTAGACGTATGCATTTTGACACCTTCAGAACCGAATACCTTCCTCTGTGCAATGGCATGAAAGCAGAATTCAGAGACGTTGCAAAGGAAGAAGTAGAAGAAATGTTGGCAAGAGAGTCCTCTAGAGACTGAAGCCTTCTGTTATCCCTCTATGGAGCACTAACAACATAGTGGAGCCAACCCCCTGATGAATGACGCAATAAAGAGGCAAGCGTTAGAACGAGTCCAGAGGTACGTGAGAAGAGAGAAGGCAAGAATCAAAGTCGAGAACGAGCTTGCAGGAGAAGCCGCCACCCTTACGGAAATCTTTACAGAAGTCCCAATGGCACATCAAGCCCTTCCTCCTCCTGGTGGAGGTCCACTTTCGAGCCAGATTCATCTTGGAAATATTGATGACAAGCCAGCGAATGTAGTCCCGTTGCCAATTTTTAAGGGAGAGTACAATGAAGACCCCGATCTTCATGTAGCAGAGTTTATGGTAGCATGTGTGGCTAACAATGCCAAAACCCCTGAGCATTGGTTAGCAATATTCCCCGCCACTTTCAGGGGCGCGACGTTTTAGTGGTATGGGAGACAAGCAGCAGGAACTTTTGGCACATGGGACGACCTAAAGTTGGCCTTCCTCACTAAATTCAGGCGTGAAGGTTTTGAAGAGCGGATGCAAGAGGAATTTATGAATTTAAGTCAGTCCTCTAGAGAAAGACTAGAAGCTTATGTCTCACGAATGGAATCCATCCTGAAGAGATAGACTAACCATAATTTAGATGATGGCATTTCAGAAGGGGGTGTTTCTCAGAGGATTACAACCAGAAGTCCGTAAGTTTGTGGAGCTGCAAAGACCAGCCACACTACAAGCTGCAACAGAAGGTGCAAGACTGTACGATGAAGTGGAAGCTAGATTGGTGATGAATCCAGGAAGAGGAGTCCTACCTCCTCTGATGCCAAGAATGATGTACCCACCAAATGCAGTCCCAGGGACAGTCCCCTACCCCTACCAACAGATGCCCCCAGTATCACAGTACAGTGCACCAAATCCACAGTGGCCACAATCAATGCCTCAAATGATGGTTTAACCACAACAACAATGGTCCCAACCAATTTTCCCAATGCCAAATCAGAAGCAACAATGGAACCCTACCAACTAGAGCCAACAGCCCAATAGTTTAAACAGGAGCTCTGAACCAGAATCAGAACAGAGATCCCTCTGCACCAGCCCAACCTGTTTATGCAGTGATTACAGAGACTCCTCAAAACCCTACTGCCAGTACCTCAGGAGGAGAAAGCTTGAAGGATTACTTATCCAACTCAGTTGCAAATATCAAAAAGGAGTTGATGGATATGATTACACAGCAGCTACAGACACTGAAAATGAATACCGCTAGCATATCTATCATTGCAGGAGCAGGAAGAGATGTGATGTGGTCAAATACTTGGTGTGGTAAGTGTCATCAAGCAGACCATTTGGCCACTGAATGTACACGTAAACCAACCATTCCTAGAGCTTTCTGTTCCTACTGTTTTAGGAAGAACCATACAGACGATATTTGCTCTCTGAAGGAGATGCATGATAGAAGAAGGAAGGAAGAAAACGCAAGATTCAACTTGTTGGAATCCAAAATGACAACACAAGATATTGGACCAAAGCCTAGGGAGTTTGGTCCTGATTTCGGACACAGAAGATTTCCATCCCAAAGTTACAGAGGAAGACAGTCTGGCGGTGGTCAGAGATCAGAAGTGGAGTGTTACAGATGCGGAGAAAATGGACACATTTCACCAAATTGTCCAAATCCCAGAAGGTCAGTGGATTACAAGCCCTTATGCATTCGATGGAAAGGAGAAGGCCACACTACAAAAGACTGTCCAAGCCCAGCCCCAGTGAAAAACAGTGCTACTGATAATCCGGTCAAGGCCCAAGATCCTACCTCCAATTTAGTGGAATTGGAAGTTGCTGCCATCACGCGTGCCAAGAAGAAGGAACCACCTATCCAGAAAGAAAATAATCCTCCTGCCAAAACAGTGAAGTTTAATCTTCCACCAAAAGAACATAACAGAACAGAGCCTGACAGTTCCGTACAGAGCACCATAGTGCCACAAAGAGTCACAGAGACAATTCCAAAGACAGGACCAGAGGTCCAGGAGATAGAAGAGGAGGAAGTGCCACAAGTGGCAGAAGAAGTTCCCATGATGCCCCTATTGGAAGAAAGAAGGAAAATGAAAATGGGGGTTGCCCCATTTCCTAACCGGTTAGAGAAGCCAGTGGATCCTATCAAGGAATATGATCTGGTCAGAGATCTAGATACCTTTAAACCAAACCTCACATTCCGACAATTATTGATGTTGTCTCCCAGTTGCCAAAAAGGATTCAAAAGTGTACTGACAAGAAGACGTGGCTTAAGGATTCCCAACAGCAACAAAGTCCAACAAAGCTCCAGAGCCTGTAAAAGAACTGGATGTGGCTAACGCCTTCCTAGATCCGGGTACCCCAGAGACTGGCATGTGGATACAAAGGCTGCTTTATTGCAAATGCACTGATTGATGGTGGTTCATCAATGAACATTATGACGGATGTGACAATAAAGGATCTAGGCCTACAAGGTGTGCAACCAACCCAATGGCTCATCAAACTGGCAGATCAGAGCAGAATCAAGCCTTTGGGCATTCTCCCATACGTGAAGACTACAGTGGCTAGAAAAGATTATTGGCTAACCTATCTGGTGGTGAAGCCAAACTCTTATGGTACATCCTACCCTCTATTACTGGGCAGACCATGGCTTTTTGAATCTAGAGCAAGGACGGATTGGTTCAAAGGAACCTTGACCTTGGGTAGAGGACCTAATAAAGTGGTGCTGAAGCTATATGTTACTCCTAAAAGGACATGGATCCACCTCCTTAGAATTATCTTCTGACTCCCCTAATGAGGCTATATATGGAACATCAGCAGACCAAGATAATATCAAACTGATCCTTCCCAGGAAAACAGTGGCACGTTCCTTAATAGTGGGTACGGTAAGTCAACTCCCAAAAAATGTAAAGTCCCTATCAATGGGTGAATACTTCGTGCCTGAACCAGGAATGACTTCCGAAATCACCTCTGACAGTGAGATAGAAGCATGGATGTACTTCTCTCCCTGTTACATGGCCATAGCAGAGCCAGAGACAGAGGCAGAAGATGAAACAGAGAACCTGTTCTTCTCTTACAGAGCTCCTACTGAGACTGAGACTGAGACTGAGACCGAAGAGGATGAAGATGATATTGAAGAAGAAGGTTATGAAAGCGAGACAGAAGATTCTATCCCACCTGAAGAGGATACATATGAAGAAGAAGTTCCAGAAGCATCAGAAGGAGATAAGCTCATGCTGTGGGACAGAATGGCGATGCTACCATTTGGTCTAGTAATTGGATTTTCTCATATGCAAAATCTTTATAAGAAATGGTTAAAGAAGAACAAGTCGTCTTTCAGCAGTGGCTCATGCCGCCCTCACCCACCTTTGCCAAGAAAAGATGATGATGATGCACCATGTCAACAAGCACCACTCCCACAAACCCAACAGGCATCGGAGGGTCCCTATTATGTGACGTTCCTGGACGCGTCATCAAAAGATGAGTCTTCAAGCCAAGAGGTAACTAATCTTGAAACCAAACCCGAGACGGCTCTAATCCCATTTCAACATCTCAAGGAGTGACCTAAGTCTCCACCAAAAGAAGAAGTTGGTTCTAGTGGGACATCAGAAGAGGACACCACCCCCTTTAAGGAGTCGGATCTGTATCCAAAAGCAGTCCGTGGGACCTTCATCCGTGAAGTAGAAGGTGAAAGGCAGTTAACCTTTGTGGATGCAGATGGCACTGAATGCCATTTGAAGGTGGGTAGCAGCCTACCAGAAGAGGAGTTGTCAACTTTGTACAACTTGTTGAAAGAGAATTTGGACGTGTTTGTGTGGTCCTACAAAGACCTAAAGGGGATTGATCCCACAATATGTCAGCATCATATTGATTTGGAGCCTGATGCAAAGCCAGTACAGCAACGACAGAGGCAAATGAATCCAAATTACTCGACCTTGGTGAAAGTAGTGCTGCTGAAGCTTCTGGAAGCCGAGTTCATCTATTTAGTGGCAAATAGTGAATGGGTCTCACCCATTGTGGTTGTACCCAAGAAGAATGGCAAGCTTCGTATATGTGTGGATTTTCGCAAGTTGAACTCTAAGACCAAGAAGGATCACTTTCCGATTCCTTTCACAGACCAACTGTTGGATGCAGTGGCAGGACATGAGCTTTATTCCCTTTTGGATGGATTCAACGGATATAACCAAGTGCATATAGCAGAAGAAGACCAATCCAAAACAACCTTCACCACAGAATGGGGGACCTACGCTTACCGAGTGATGTCGTTTGGGCTCTGCAATGCCCCTGCTACCTTCCAGCGAGTCATGATGGCTGCATTCTAAAATCATCTGCACAACTTTATTGAGGTATATTTGGATGACTTCTGTGTCTATAGTTTGAGCCGTGAACACTGGGGACATTTGGAACAATGCTTTGACCGATACCGAGAGTATGGGATTTCCCTCAACCCTGACAAATGCATCTTTGGAGTCTCTTCTGGAGTTCTATTGGGCCACATTGTCTCTCCACAAGGGATATCAATAGACAATGCAAAGATCGAAAAGATTGCAGCTCTGACAGCACCCACCAACCTCAAACAGTTGAGGGGATTCCTAGGCCATGTGGGTTACTACAGAAGGTTCATAGCCCATTTTGCAACAAAGGAAACCTCCTTGCACAAGCTTCTGAGGAAAGATGCAGAGTTTATTTGGACGAAAGAATGTGACACGGCCTTCAATACTCTAAAGCAGTGTCTGATTGAGGCACCCATTCTGCAGCCTCTTGATTGGACGAAGGAGTTTCATGTACACACTCATGCATCCATTGAAGGGCTAGGTGATGTCCTATGTCAAAAGGGCCCCTCGAAATTAGATCAACAGATCTATTACGCAAGCCGAAAAGTCACTGATAGGGAACATAACTATATAGTGACAGAGTTGGAGTGCTTGGCAATGGTGTTTGCCCTAGAGAAGTTTCTCCACTATCTGCTATCTACCCACTTTAAATTTTATGTGGATCATGAGGCCCTGTCCTTCCTGATGAACAAAGCGGACGTGAAAGGACGCATGATGAGATGGCTCCTATTATTTGAGGAGTTCGACTTTGAGGTAATTACCAAACCTGGTCGTTCCCATGTTCTGGCTGATCAACTATCGCGTATCCCACAAATTGCAGACGAGGAGCAGGATGATCCAGACCTTCCTGGCGCTTCCCTATTCCTGTTAGAAACTGTAACCCCCTAGTATGCAGACATTGCCAATCTGCTAGCAACCCAACAGTATCCTTCTGGCATCTCTAGTCGGGAAAGGAAGAAGCTCATGTTAGAATCAGCCCCCTACACCCTGTTAGGCGGTGCACTGTACAAGAAAGGCAAAGATGAAGTGCTTAGAAGATGTGTTGTAGGAGATGAGATTGGGATTGTTCTGAAGGCTTGCCATGATGAGCCGTGTGGAGGCCTTTCGCAGGAGAAGCTATAGCCAGGAAAGCTTTGTTAGCAGGTTACTACTGGCCGACCCTCCACAAGGATGCCTATGACTACTGCGAGCAATGTGATGCTTGTCAGCAAATGGGAAAACCCACCAAAATAAGCGCTATGCCACTGCAACCTATCCTTCCCCTAAAGCCATTTGAGAAGTGGGGGATCGACTTCGTTGGCCCAATCAATCCACCTACCAGAAGAAAATAGAACAGAGACATCCTGGCATGTACGGATTATGTCACAAAGTGGTGTGAAGCTAAAGCCCTAAAGCGGGATGATGGTAATAGCATGGCCCTGTTCATGTACGAGAATATCATCACCCGTTTTGCCAGTTCCCTAGAGCTGGTAAGTGACAGAGGCACTTATTTCATTAATAAAGTCATGGAAGAGTTAACAGAGTTGTATAAGATCTATCATCTCAAGTCCACTCCTTATAACCCCAGAGCCAATGGCGAAGTCGAAGTCACCAATCGCATCCTCTGCTCGATTTTGACAAGAATAATTGCAGCACATCGTCGTGATTGGGATGATCGACTTAGAGAGGCCCTCTGGGCGTACAGAACCTCCTATAAAGCAGCAACATGACAGACACCCTTCCAGCTGGTGTATGGTACAAAAGTTGTTTTTCTTGTTGAATTGAAATTGCCCTCTTTGTGAGTGGCTATCAAAGAGCATTTGGGGGACGATGATCACTGCAACGCCGTCTCCTGCATTTGGAATGTTTGGACAAAACTCGCAGGATGGCTCTACATTGCATGGAAGCCACGCAAGCTCGACGTAAGGCTTACCATGACAGCTTCATCAAGCACAAGGAGTTCAAGGAAGGTAATTTGTTCCTAGCCTATGATTCACGATTTGGCAAGCTTCAACAGCGGTGGATGGGCCCATATAAGGTACTTGCTGTCAACCCTAATGGCTCTGTCTAAGTGCAGACCGTTGATGCCTCTGATGATCCCTTCCTGATCAATGGATATCACCTGAAGAAGTACTTCCCTCCTTGGGGATCTTGACAATCACGGTCACCTGATCCTTTTCCCTGTTGGCGTGGCACTGTACCTCTTATGATGCTACTTTTGATAGCCGTTCTTCAACCACTCCTGATGAGGTGGACACAACCCTCTATCCCCTCAGCCCCACCTTCCAGTCCCAATCTCTTATCCTCTATTTTCCACCAGCGGCAGTGGGGAGGTTGGTTTTGACAAATGGTATTTCTACCATTCCCTTGCCTAATTCGAAAAAGAAAAAAAACATGCATATCGGTCATGGGAGAAAAGGACTTCGGTCCCTGTCATGCCGACCTATTCTTCGAGAAAAGGTGGGGACACCCTCGGGAATAGGGAAAAACAAGAAAAAAAGAAAAAAATAATAATTTTATATAAAAAACAAAATTGTTATGGGAGAAAAGGAAGAAATTCCCTGTCATAGCAGGCCTCGTTCCAAGAAAAGGTGGTCAACACCCTTGGGCGAGAAGCTGGCTGTGGAAAAGGTGGCAACACCCAGCAGTCCAGAAAGTGGATTCATCAATTGACATCCCCAAGATCCAATTCCGAAGCTACCTCCCTTGGTACATTGTGTTCTATGCCTTTCTGTAGAGCGTTTCACAGTCCTCTAGCAGACGCCATGTTCCTATCTAACCCCACATTCGATCTGATGGCTACCTCCCTGGGTACGCCTCTTCAACAACTGACGATGCAATCTTCATCGACAAACAATCGAGTGACGCAAGATTTCATCCTAACAGGATGGGATTGTGAGTATGGTTGCCCTCTGTAACTATCAACAGAGAGTGAGACAGAGGGTGGGGTGAGTGACGAGTCTTTCCCTTCAAATAAAATGAGAGGTGAGATGTGTGAATGAAGTGTTGCACGCACGAGATGGGCCTCTCAATGCTCAAAGCACGATCTATTTTTGTGCACTGCACCATAAGGCTCCCTAGCCTTCCTTCTCGCACCGTATACCAGCACAGGGCGGGATGCACAGTTGCACCATCTAATGTACACAAGGCATATAACCTCTGCACAAGTGGCCGTGAGGATTACATCAATGGGTTTCAGGACATGGTTGCCCTCTGTCCCTTTCAACAGAGCGTGAGACAGAGGGTGGACTAAGTGTGACTAGAGTTTTTTCAATTAATTACCAAGAGGTGAGATTTGAAGGACGTTACGACACTTGGAGTCAGGTACGTTCTCGTTTCCTTATGCACCCATGAGGTGGGTCTCTACCGTCATCACAAGACACGTCACTTTGTTCTGTACACTGCACTGTAAGGCTCCCTTGCCTTCCTCCTTGCACCTATGCCAGACGGGTTGGACGCACTAATGCACCATCAACTGTGCACCCTAGCATACTCCCTCTGCACCATCCTCCTTGTCGATTTCTAAACCGGGTGTGAGATATGGGTTTCAATCATTATTCCTCGAGTGATATTAGTCATGGGGTGAGTGACATTTCTTTCATTCCATTTGAGCAACTGTGAGTTGAGTGCAAAATCCCTCATCCTCGACAAATTTCTTGCGCTTCTTTCAACCAACTACCTCCCTGGGTGTTGCCGTGTGGTCCCTGTCACAAAGGACGTGTGTGGTGAAGATACCTTGGTACCTCCTGCAGTCAACAACGACAGTGGACGTGCCATCAATAATCAACCTTGATTCTCGACAACATGGGCCAAGTTTTTCTAACCCTACACCTTCTGTTGTCAGTGATGTTCATGTTTTAAGTGTGGGGACGTTAGCGGTTGGTCTGTTGAGTGGCATTAGGTCCCTGTTGCTCGGTCAACCCTACTCGTTAAGGTTTTAAGTATGGGGACGCATCCTTGCGCGTCTACATTGCATACTGCCCTGCATATGCCTCACTTTGATCATGCATGTATGCCATGACTTTCTGTTACCCTCCTGGGGTCCCTTCCTCACCCACCCGTCCACTGTCACCCCTCCCTTGGGACTGTTCCTCCTCCCTTTCTCTTTTTCCCTTATTTCGCTATGTTTCCATGTGAACGCATCCTCCGTTCCCCCACATTCCAATCTAAACTTATAGCCCTATTCGTCCCTTCGAACTGTCCAATTTTCCTTTTTACCCACCCTTGTTTTGATGCACGGTTTTTGAGTTATTAGATTTTGATGGATTTTGCATACATTAGACCGTTTTCCATGTGAACGTGCTTTGCTTTCTTCGGAATGGTGATATGACATCATAGCCCTGCCAACCACTTTCTCCCTGACATTTTTCCTTTTTACTCCAAGTCCTTCCGATGCACAATTTATCCAATATTAATTTTTGCGTTCTTTCGGGAATTTTTCGTGCGTCTTTTTGACATTTTTCCATGTGAACCTGCCCTGTTTGCATCGGAATTCCAATTTGATTTGACAGCCGTGTCCATCACGCTTTTCCCTACCTTTTACCTTTTTCCTCCACCCTCTTTCGACTTCTGGATTTTTAATTGTTGAATGTTGAAATGGCCTATTTTTGGCTGGTTTTTGTAGTTTTTGAGAGCTGAATGGTTGATTTTATGAGATGATTCATTGGTTTGGAAGTGTTTTGAGAGTGTCTTGATAGGTTGGAATGGTTTTATTAAGCTCATGATATTTATTAGTAGAGATGTGAAGTTCTATTGATGTTCTGATATGTTCTGTTTGGTCCTGATAACTCTCTGTTGAGCTTCTGTTTTGTTCTGTTTTCTCTCTGTATGGAAGGATGGAGTATTGATTGATAGGGTTTGAGATTGTTTGAAAGCTTATTGAGTGATTTTTGATGGTTTGGAATGGTTTTGGTATGAGTTATGTGGTTCTGATGCTTTCTGTTGACCTTCTATAACTCTCTGTTGAGCTTCTGTGAGCCTCTGTAGACCTTTTGTATGCTTCTATATGTGTTCTGTTGGATGAGAGTGTAGCTTGGGAAAGTTTTCTAGCTTTGTAAAGAGGTGAATACAAGTGCAAAAGAGCTAAAAGAAGTCAAAGAAGTAGCTGCTGAAGACTCAAGTAAAGACTGGAGTGAAGTGACAGTGGTGAGCTATGAAGAGTCACTGTAGTGGCTCTGGTGCCTCTTCATATCAGACATACCTCTTGGGAGGTGCATCCACGACCTAAGAAGGATTATTGAGGGTTATTATTGAGTGATTGTAGTGAGGATACGATGTACTATTAATGGAGAGAGAGAGAGAGAGAGAGAGAGAGAGTCAGAGATAGTCAATTCTATCAAAACAGTGTGATTGTATATGAAAGATTGAGAGAGAGAACTATTAAGACATTGAAAATGAATAATATGTGATTGATTTCCATTCAAAGATGGTGTATTCCTTTGCTTTCTTTGTTCTATTGATGGCTTTTTTGAAGATGTTGGAGAATATGGTTGATTCTATCAAATCCGTGGGAGATATCTACTATGATGCTGCATGAAGAATTGTTGTTTTCTTTGTTTTGATGATAAAAAGAATGAAATAAAAGCTTGTTGATGTTACAAGATAGATTTTCTTGCAAGAGAATTCCCTTTTCCTTGTTGTTCCTCTTGGGGCTCCATGTTTTTGGTGTGCAGCAGGGGAAACTTGCCATCAAAAAGCACCAGAAGAGGTTGAAAATGAAGGAAATGGCATTGCCAAGAAGAGAAGAATTCAATGGATGTTTGTAAAGTTCTTTCTTCCATTGAAGAGTTGGAATTTCTCATTATCAAATCCACTTTCCACAAGAAGTTCATCCCACAATGGCGGAAACATATCACCATCATGATGCATGCTCTATGTGGTGGACAGTTTCCTCTTCCTGTTGAAGCAGCAGAAACTTGCATCTTGGTGGCAAACTGTTTGGGAACAAACTGAAGAGCAAAAACAGAGAGAATGACCATCCATGGAAGTTTTGGCATTCATTGAGAAGTTTCCACACATCATCAAGTGGGAGATTGTGAAGAAGCTTCAGGAGTCTTGGTCTGTAGAGGTTCACGAAGACAAGAAGGAAAAGAGTTGGAATTTGTTCGTGGATGCTAAACATCAAGATATGTGGGATGCTTGGTGCACTGATAATCTTCTGTTTGTTCAATTAGCAGACCCACTGGAAGTTGGTAGACAGAGTGTTATTCACAACATACACTATTGAAATCATCAGAAGCTGACATTACTATGATGATGGCACCACCACAATGCTTAGACGTATGCATTGTGACACCTTCAGAACCGAATACCTTCCTCTGTGTAGTGGCATGAAAGCAGAATTTAGAGACGTTGAAAAGGAAGAAGTAGAAGAAATGTTGGCAAGAGAGTCCTCCAGAGACTGAAGCCTTCTGTTATCCCTCTGCGGAGCACTAACAACATAGTGGAGACAACCCCCTGATGAATGACGCAATAAAGAGGCAAGCATTAGAACGAGTCCAGAAATACGTGAGAAGAGAAAAGGCAAAAATCAAAGCTGAGAACGAGCTCGCAGTAGAATCCACCTTTGACGCCCTTACGAAACTCTTTATAGAAGTCCCAATGGCACATCAAGCCCTTCTTCCTCCTACTGGAGGTCCACTTCCAAGCCAAATCTGTCCTGGAAATATTAATGACAAGCCAACGAATGTCGTCCCATTGCCAATTTTTAAGGGAGAGTACAATGAAGACCCTGATCTTCATGTAGCAGAGTTTATGGTAGCATGTGTGGCTAACAATGCCATAACCCCTGAGCATTGGCTAGCAATATTCCCAGCCACTTTCAAGGGCACGGCGTTTCAGTGGTATGAGAGACAAGCAGCAGGAACTTTTGGCACATGGGACGAGGCCTTCCTCATTAAATTTAGGCGTGAAGGTTTTGAAGAGCGGATGCGAGAGGAATTTATGAATTTAAGTCAGTCCTCTAGAGAAAGACTAGAAGCTTATGTCTCACGAATGGAATCCATCCTGAAGAGATAGACTAACCATAATTTAGATGATGGCATTCAGAAGGGGGTGTTTCTCAGAGGATTACAACCAGAAGTCCGTAAGTTTGTGGAGCTGTAAAGACCAGCCACACTGCAAGCTGCAACAGAAGGTGCAACATTGTACGATGAAGTGGAAGCTAGATTGGCGATGAATCCAGGAAGAGGAATCCTACCTCCTCTGATGCCAAGAATGATGTACCCACCAAATGCAGTCCCAGGGACAGTCCCCTACCCCTACCAACAGATTCCCCCAGTATCACAGTATAGTGTACCAAATCCACAGTGGCCACAATCAATGCCTCAAATGATGGTTCAACCACAACAACAATGGTCACAACCAATTTTCCCAATGCCAAATCAGCAGCAACAGTGGAACCCTACCAACTGGACCCAACAGCCAACAGTTCAAACAGGAGCTCTGAATCAGAATCAGAACAGAGATCCCTCTGCACCAGCCCAACCTGTTTATGCAGTGATTACAGAGACTCCTCAAAACCCTACTGCCACTACCTTAGGACGAGAAAGCTTGAAGGATTATTTATCCAACTCAGTTTTGCAAATATCAAAAAGGAGTTGATGGATGTGATTACACAGCAGCTACAGACACTGAAAGTGAATACCGCTAGCATATCTAACATTGCAGAAGCAGGAAGAGATGTGATGCGGTCAAATACTTGGTGTGGTAAGTGTCATCAAGCAGGCCATTTAGCCATTGAATGTACACGTAAACCAACCATTCCTGGAGCTTTCTGTTCCTACTATTTTAGGAAGAACCATACAGAGGATATTTGCTCTCTGAAGGAGATGCATGATAGGAGAAGGAAGGAAGAAGACGCAAGATTCAACTTGCTGGAATCCAAAATGACAACACAAGAAATTGGACTAAAGCCTAGGGAGTTTGGTCCTAATTTTGGACCCAGAAGATTTCCATCCCAAAGTTACAGAGGAAGACAGTCTGGCGGTGGTCAGAGATCAGAAGTGGAGTGTTACAGATGCGGAGAAAAGGGACATATTTCACCAAATTGTCCAAATCCCAGAAGGTCAGAAGATTACAAGCCCTTATGCAGTCGATGCAAAGGAGAAGGCCACACTACAAAAGACTGTCCAAGCCCAGCCCCAGTGAAAAATAGTGCTACTGATAATCCGGCCAAGGCCCAAGATCCTACCTCAAATTTAGTGGAATTGGAAGTTGCTGCCATCACGCGTGCCAAGAAGAAGGAACCACCTATCCAGAAAGAAAATAATCCTCCTGCCAGAACAGTGAAGTTTAATCTTCCACCAAAAGAACAGAACAGAACAGAGCCTGACAATTCCGTACAGAGCACCACAGTGCCACAAAGAGTCAAAGAGACAATTCCAGAGATAGGACCAGAGGTCCAGGAGATAGAAGAGGAGAAAGTGCCACAAGTGGCAGAAGAAGTTCCCATGATGCCCCTGTTGGAAGAAAGAAGGAAAATGAAAATGGGGGTTGCCCCATTCCCTAACCGGTTACAGAAGCCAGTGGATCCTATCAAGGAATATGATCTGGTCAGAGATCTAGATACCTTTAAAACAAACCTCACATTCCGACAATTATTGATGTTGTCTCCTAGTTGTCAAAAAAGGTTCAAAAGTGTACTGACAAGAAGACGTGGCTTAAGGATTGCTCCCCCAACAGCAACAAAATCCAACAAAGCTCCAGAGCTTGTAAAAGAAGTGGATGTGGCTAACGCCTTCTTAGATCCGGGTACCCTAGAGACTGGCGTGTGGATAGAAGGCTGCTTTATTGCAAATGCACTGATTGATGGTGGTTCATCAGTGAACATTATGACGGATGTGACAATGAAGGATCTAGGCCTACAATGTGTGCAACCAACCCAATGGATCATCAGACTGGCGGATCAGAGCAGAATCAAGCCTTTGGGCATTCTCCCATATGTGAAGACTACAGTGGCTAGAAAAGATTATTGGCTAACCTATCTGGTGGTGAAGCCAAACTCTTATGGTACATCCTACCCTCTATTACTGGGCAGACCATGGCTTTTTGAAGCCAGAGCAAGGACGGATTGGTTCAAAGGAACCTTGACCTTGGGTAGATGACCTAATAAAGTGGTGCTGAAGCTATATGGTTCTCAAAAAGGACATGGATCCACCTCCTTGGAATTATCTTCTGACTCCCCTAATGAGGCTACAGATGAAACATCAGCAGACAAAGATGCTATCACATAGATTCTTCCCAGGAAAATAGCTGCACATTCCTTAACAGTGGGTACGATAAGCCAACTCCCAAAAGATGTAAAGTCCCTATCAATGGGTAAATACTTCCTGCCTGAACGAGGAATGACTTCCGAAATCATCTCTGACAGTGCGATAGAAGCATGGATGTACTACTCTCCCTGTTACATGGCCACAGCAGAGCGAGAGACAAAGGAAGAAGATGAAACAGAGGACCTGTTCTTCTCTTACAGAGCTCCTACAGAGACAGAGACTGAGACTGAAGAGGATGGAGATGATATTGAAGAAGAAGGTTATGAAAGCGAGATGAAAGAGTCTAACCCACCCGAAGAAGATACATATGAAGAAGAAGTTCCAAAAGCATCAGAAGCAGATTAGCTCATGCTCTGGGATAGAATGGCGATCGTACCATTTGGTCTGGTAAATGGATTTTCTCATATGCAAAATCTTTATAAGAAATGGTTAAAGAAGAAGAAGCCGTCTTTCAGCAGTGGCTCATGCTACCCTCACCCACCTTTCCCAAGAAAAGATGATGATGATGATGCACCGTGTCAACAAGCACCAATCCCACAAACCCAACAGGCATCAGAGAGTCCCTGTTATGTGACGTTCCTGGACGCGTCATCAGAAGATGAGTCTTCAAGCCAAGAGGTAACTAATCTCGAAACCAAACCCAAGACAGCTCTAATCCCATTTCAACATCTCAAGGAGCGACCTAAGTCTCCACCAAAAGAAGAAGTTGGTTCTAGTGGGACATCAGAAGAGGACACCACCCCCTTTAAGGAGTCGGATCTATATCCAGAAGCAGTCTATGGGACCTTCATCCGTGAAGTAGAAGGTGAAAGGCAGTTAACCTTTGTGGATGCAGATGGCACTGAACGCCATTTGAAGGTGGGTAGCAGCCTACCAGAAGAGGAGTTGTCAACTTTGTACAACTTGTTGAAAGAGAATTTGGACGTGTTTGTGTGGTCCTACAAAGACCTAAAGGGGATTGATCCCACAATATGTCAGCATCATATTGATTTGGAGCCTGATGCAAAGCCAGTACAGCAACGACAGAGGCAAATGAATCCAAATTACTCGACCTTGGTGAAAGTAGTGCTGCTGAAGCTTCTGGAAGCCGAGTTCATCTATCCAGTGGCAAATAGTGAATGGGTCTCACCCATTGTGGTTGTACCCAAGAAGAATGGCAAGCTTCGTATATGTGTGGATTTTCGCAAGTTGAACTCTAAGACCAAGAAGGATCACTTTCCGATTCCTTTCACAGACCAACTGTTGGATGCAGTGGCAGGACATGAGCTTTATTCCCTTTTGGATGGATTCAGCGGATATAACCAAGTGCAAATAGCAGAAGAAGACCAATCCAAAACAACCTTCACCACAGAATGGGGGACCTACACTTACCGAGTGATGCCATTTGGGCTCTACAATGCCTGTGCTACCTTCCAACGAGTCATGATGGCCACATTCCAAAATCATTTGCACAACTTTATTGAGGTATATTTGGATGACTTCTGTATCTATAGTTTGATCCGTGAACACTGGGGACATTTGGAACAATGCTTTGACCGATGCCAAGAGTATGGGATTTACCTCAACCTCGACAAATGCATCTTTGGAGTCTCTTCTGGAGTTCTGTTGGGCCACATTGTCTCTACACAAGGGATATCAACAGACCCTGCAAAGATCGAAAAGATTGCAGCTCTGACAACACCCACCAACCTCAAATAGTTGAGGGGATTCCTAGGCCATGTGGGTTACTACAGAAGGTTCATAGCCCATTTTGCAACAAAGACAACCTCCTTGCACAAGCTTCTGAGGAAAGATACTGAGTTTATTTGGACGGAAGAATGTGACACAGCCTTCAATACTCTGAAGCAGTGTCTGATTGAGGCACCCATTCTGCAGCCTCCTGATTGGACGAAGGAGTTTCATGTACACAGTGATGTATCCATTGAAGGGCTAGGCGCTGTCCTATGTCAAAAGGGCCCCTCAAAATTAGATCAACAGATCTATTACGCAAGCTGAAAAGTCACTGATAGGGAACGGAACTATACAGTGACAGAGTTGGAGTGCTTGGCAATGGTGTTTGCCCTAGAGAAGTTTCGCCACTATCTGCTATTTACCCACTTTAAATTTTATGTGGATCATGAGGCCCTGTCCTTCCTAATGAACAAAGCAGACGTGAAAGGACGCATGATGAGATGGGTCCTATTATTCCGGGAGTTTGACTTTGAGGTAATTACCAAACCTGGTCGTTCCCATGTTCTATTGAACTTTCGATGACTGCCTGTATCCAGCAATTATATTCTTTATTTTATGATGAAGTTCAGCAGTCTAAGGAGGAACTGAATAAGACCAATACTGAGTTAGCCTGTGCTCAGGAGAAATTCTCTGACCTTTGTACAAAAATGGAGTAGCAGAGTAAGCTCATGGATACTCAGAAAGATGGAAATGGAGTAAGCTCATGGAAATGGAGCCAACTGATCTTTGAGTTGCTGGATTTGAGCATTGCTCTGGTCTAAGATAGCTGTGGTGGATTTAAACTGCTCTGCTTGGGCAGCTATCACCTCCTTCATCTCTTGACTCTCCTTCTGTAACTCATCCCTCTCCTCTGTAACAGCAACCACTTGAGACCTAGCTGCTGCCAGCTCAGCTTTCAACTTAGAGATTTCAGCTTTCTGAGTATCCATGAGCTTACTCTGCTGCTCCATTTCCATACAAAGTTCAGAGAATTTCTCCTGAGCAGAGGCTAGCTCAGTATTGGTCTTATTCAGTTCCTCCTTAGACTGCTGAACTTCATCATAAAATGAAGAATATAATTGCTGGATACAGGCAGTCATCGAAAGTTCAATAGAACATGGGAACGACCAGGTTTGGTAATTACCTCAAAGTCAAACTCCCGGAATAATAGGACCCATCTCATCATGCGTCCTTTCACGTCTGCTTTGTTCATCAGGAAGGACAGGGCCTCATTATCCACATAAAATTTAAAGTGGGTAAATAGCAGATAGTGGTTGGTGAAACTTCTCTAGGGCAAACACCATTGCCAAGCACTCCAACTCTGTCACTATATAGTTACGTTCCCTATCAGTGACTTTTCAGCTTGCGTAATAGATCTGTTGATCTAATTTCAAGGGGCCCTTTTGACATAGGACAGCACCTAGCCCTTCAATGGATGCATTGATGTGTACATGAAACTCCTTCCTCCAATCAGGAGGCTGCAGAATGGGTGCCTCAATCAAACACTGCTTCAGAGTATTGAAGGCTGTGTCACATTCTTCCGTCCAAATAAACTCAGCATCTTTCCTCAGAAGCTTGTGCAAGGAGGTTGCCTTTGTTGCAAAATGGTCTATGAAACTTCTGTAGTAACCCACATGGCCTAGGAATCCCCTCAACTGTTTGAGGTTGGTGGGTGCTGTCAAAGCTGCAATCTTTTCGATCTTTGCAGGGTCTGTTGATATCCCTTGTGCAGAGACAATGTGGCCCAACAGAACTCCAGAAGAGACTCCAAAGATGCATGTGTCGGGGTTGAGGGAAATCCCATACTCCCGGCATCGGTCAAAGCATTGTTCCAAATGTCCCCAGTGTTCACGGCTCAAACTATAGACACAGAAGTCATCCAAATATACCTCAATAAAGTCATGCAGATGATTTTAGAATGTGGCCATCATGACTCGCTGGAAGGTAGCAGGGGCATTGCAGAGCCCAAACGGCATCACTCGGTAAGCGTAGGTCTCCCATTCTGTGGTGAAGGTTGTTTTGGATTGGTCTTCTTCTGCTATCTGCACTTGGTTATATCCGCTGAATCCATCCAAAAGGGAATAAAGCTCATGTCCTGCCACTGCGTCCAACAGTTGGTCTGTGAAAGGAATTGGAAAGTGATCCTTCTTGGTCTTGGAGTTCAACGTGCAAAAATCCACACATATACGAAGCTTGCCATTCTTCTTGGGTACAACCACGATGGGTGAGACCCATTCACTATTTGCCACTAGATAGATGAACTCGGCTTCCAGAAGCTTCAGCAGGTCTGCTTTCACCAAGGTCAAGTAATTTGGATTCATTTGCCTCTGTCGTTGCCGTACTGGCTTGGCATCAGGCTCCAAATCAATATGATGCTGACATATTGTGGGATCAATCCCCTTTAGGTCTTTGTAGGACCATGCAAACACGTCCAAATTCTCTTTCAACAAGTTGTACAAAGTTGACAACTCCTCTTCTGGTAGGCTGCTACCCACCTTCAAATGGCGTTCAGTGCCATCTGCATCCACAAAGGTTAACTGTCTTTCACCTTCTACTTCACGGATGAAGGTCCCACGGACTACTTCTGGATACAGATCCGACTCCTTAAAGGGGGTGGTGTCCTCTTCTGATGTCCCACTAGAACCAACTTCTTTTGGTGGAGACTTAGGTCGCTCCTTGAGATGTTGAAATGGGATTAGAGCCGTCTCGAGTTTGGCTTCGAGATTAGTTACCTCTTGGCTTGAAGACTCATCTTCTGATGACGCGTCCAGGAACGTCACATAACAAGGACCCTCTGATGCCTGTTGGGTTTGTGGGATTGGTGCTTGTTGACACGGTGCATCATCATCATCTTTTCTTGGCAAAGGTGGGTGAGGGCAGCATGAGCCACTGCTGAAAGACGGCTTGTTCTTCTTTAACCATTTCTTATAAAGATTTTGCATATGAGAAAATCCATTTACCAGACCAAATGGTACCATCGCCATTCTGTCCCACAGCATGAGCTCATCTGCTTCCGATGCTTCTGGAACTTCTTCTTCATATGTATCCTCTTCAAGTGGAATAGACTCTTCCATCTCGCTTTCATAACCTTCTTCTTCAATATCATCTCCATCCTCTTTGATCTCTGTCTCAGTCTCTGTCTCTGTCTCAGTAGGAGCTCTGTAAGAGAAGAACAGGTTCTCTGTTTCATCTTCTACCTCCATCTCTGGCTCTGCTATGGCCATGTAACAGGGAGAGCAGTACATCCATGCTTCTATCTCACTGTTAGAAGTGATTTTGGAAATTGTTCCTGGTTCAGGCAAGAAGTATTCACCCATTGACAGGGACTTTGCATCTTTTGGGAGTTGGCTTACAGTATCCACTGTTAAGGAACGTGCCGCTGTTTTCCTGGGAAGGATCTGTTTGACAGCATCTTCGTCTACTAATGTTCCATCTGTAGCCTCATTAGGGGAGTCAGAAGATAATTCCAAGGAGGTGGATCCATGTCCTTTTTGAGCACCATATAGCTTCAGCACCACTTTATTAGGTCCTCTACCCAATGTCAAGGTTCCTTTGAACCAATCCGTCCTTGCTCTGGCTTCAAAAAGCCATGGTTTGCCTAGTAATAGGGGGTAGGATATACCATAAGAGTTTGGCTTCACCACCAGATAGGTTAGCCAATAATCTTCTCCAGCCATTGTAGTCTTCACATATGGGAGAATGCCCAAAGGCTTGATTCTGCTCTGATCCGCCAGTCTGATGAGCCATTGGATTGGTTGCACACCTTGTAGGCCTAGATCCTTCATTGTCACATCCGTCATAATGTTCACTGATGAACCACCATCAATCAGTGCATTTGCAATAAAACAGCCTTCTATCCACACGCCAGTCTCTGGGGTACCCGGATCTAGGAAGGCGTTAGCCACATCCACTTCTTTTACAGGCTCTGGAGCTTTGTTGGACTTTGTTGCTGTTGAGGGAGCAATCCTTAAGCCACGTCTTCTTGTCAGTATACTTTTGAACCTTTTTCGACAACTGGGAGACAACATCAATAATTATCAAAATATGAGGTTTGGTTTAAAGATATCTAGATCTCTGACCAGATCGTATTCCTTAATAGGATCCAATGGCTTCTCTAACCGGTTAGGGAATGGGGCAACACCCATTTTCATTTTCCTTTTTTCTTCCAACAGGGGCATCATGGGGACTTCTTCTGCCACTTGTGGCACCTCCTCCTCTTCTATCTCCTGGACCTCTGGTCCTGTCTCTAGAATTGTCTCTATGACTCTCTGTGGCATTGTAGTGCTCTGTACGGCACTGTAAGGCTTTGTTCTATTCTGTTCTTCTGTTGGAAGATTGAACTTCACTGTTCTGGCAGGAGGATTATTTTCTTTTTGGATAGGTGGTTCCTTCTTCTTTGCGCGCGTGATGGCAGCAACTTCCAATTCCACTAAATTGGAGGTAGGCTCTTGGGCCTTGGCCGGACTATCAGTAGCATTGTTTTTCACTGGGGTTGGGCTTGGACAGTCTTTTGCAGTGTGGCCTTCTCTTTTGCATCGACTGCATAAGGGCTTGTAATCCACTGACCTTCTGGGATTTTGACAATTTGGTGAAATGTGTCCCTTTTCTCCGCATCTGTAACACTCCACTTCTGATCTCTGACCACCGCCAAACTGTCTTCCTCTGTAACTTTGGGATGGAAATCTTCTGGGTCCGAAATTAGGACCAAACTCCCTAGGCTTTGGTCCAATATCCAATGTTGTCATTTTGGATTCCAGCAAGTTGAATCTTGTGTCTTCTTCCTTCCTTCTCCTATCATGCATCTCCTTCAAAGAGCAAATATCCTCTGTATGGTTCTTCCGCAAACAGTAGGAACAGAAGGCTCTAGGAATGGTTGGTTTTCGTGTACATTCAGTGGCTAAAAGGTCTGCTTGATGATACTTACCACACCAAGTATTTGACCGCATCACATCTCTTCCTGCTCCTACAACATTGGATATGCTAGCAGTATTCACTTTCAGCGTCTATAGCTGCTCTGTAATCACATCCATCAACTCCTTTTTGATATTTGCAACTGAGTTGGATAAATAATCCTTCAAGCTTTCTTCTCTTGAGGCATTGGCAGTAGGGTTTTGAGGTGTCTCTGTAGTCACTGCATAAACAAGTTGGGCTGGTGCAGAGGGATCTCTGTTCTGATTCTGATTCAGAGCTCATGTTTGAACTGTTGGCTGTTGGCTCCAGTTGGTAGGGTTCCACTGTTGCCACTGATTTGGATTGGGAAAATTGGTTGGGACCATTGTTGTTGTGGTTGAACCATCATTTGAGGCATTGATTGTGGCTACTGTGGATTTGGTGCACTGTACTGTGATACTGGGGGCATCTGTTGGTAGGGGTAGGGGACTGTCCTTGGGACTGCATTTGGTGGGTATATCATTACTGGCATCAAAGGAGGTAGGACTCCTCTTCCTGGATTCATTGCCAATCTAGCTTCCACTTCATCGTACAGTCTTGCACCTTCTGTTGCAGCTTGCAGTGTGGCTGGTCTTTGCAGCTCCATAAACTTACGGACTTCTGGTTCTCTGAGAAACAATCCCTTCTGAATGCCATCATCTAGATTATGGTTAGTCCATCTCTTCAGGATGGATTCCATTCATGAGACATAAGCTTCTACTCTTTCTCCAGAGGACTGACTTAAATTCATAAATTCCTCTTACATCCACTCTTCAAAACCTTCACGCCTAAATTTAGTGAGGAAGGCCAACTTCAGGTCGTCCCATGTGCCAAAAGTTCTTCCTGCTTGTCTCTCATACCACTGAAACACCGCGCCCTTGAAAGTGGCGGGGAATATTGCTAACCAATGCTCAGGGGTTCTGGCATTGTTAGCCACACATGCTACCATAAACTCTGCTACATGAAGGTCGAGGTCTTCATTGTACTCTCCCTTAAAAATTGGCAACATGACTACATTCGCTGGCCTGTCATCAATATTTCCAGGACGAATCTGGCTCGGAAGTGGACCTCCAGCAGGAGGAGGAAGGGGTTGATGTGCCATTGGGACTTCTGTAAAGAGTTTCGCAAGGGCGTCAAAGGCGGCTTCTCCTGCAAGCTCATTCTCAGCTTTGATTCTTGCCTTCTCTCTTCTCACGTACCTCTGGACTCATTCTAACGCTTGCCTCTTTATTGCGTCATTCATCAGGGGATTGGCTCCACTATGTTGTTAGTGCTCCACAGAGGGATAACAGAAGGCTTCAGTCTCTAGAGGACTCTCTTGCCAACATTTCTTCTACTTCTTCCTTTTCAACATCTCTGAATTCTGCTTTCATGCCACTGCACAGAGGAAGGTATTCGGTTCTGAAGGTGTCAAAATGCATACGTCTAAGCATTGTGATGGTGCCATCATCATAGTAATGCCAACTTCTGATTGTTTCAACAGTGTATGTTGTGAAGAACACTCTGTCTACCAACTTCTAGTGGGTCTGCTAATTGAACAAACAGAAGATTATCAGTGCACCAAGCATCCCACATATCTTGATGTTTAGCATCCACGAACAAATTCCAACTCTTTTCCTTCTTGTCTTCGTGAACCTCTATAGACCAAGACTCCTGAAGCTTCTTCACAATCTCCCACTTGATGATGTGTGGAAACTCCTCAATGAATACCAAATCTTCCATGGATGGTCATTCTCTCTGTTTCTGCTCTTCAGTTTGTTCCCAAATAGTTTGCCACCAAGATGCAAGTTTCTACTGCTTCAACAGGAAGAGGAAACTATCCACCACATAGAGCATGCATCATGATGGTGATATGTTTCCACCATTGTGGGATGAACTTCTTGTGAAAAGTGGCTTTGATAATGAGAAATTCCAACTCTTCAGTGGAAGAAAGAACTTTACAAACATCCATTGAATTCTTCTCTTCTTGGCAATGCCATTTCCTTCATTTTCAGCCTCTTCTGGTGCTTATTCATGGCAAGTTTCCCCGGCTGCGCACCAAAAACATCGAGCCCCAAGAGGAACACAAAGGAAAAGGGAATTATCTTGCAAGAAAATCTATCTTGTAACATCAACAAGCTTTTATTTCATTCTTTTTATCATCAAAACAAAGAAAACAACAATTCTTCACGCAGCATCATAGTAGATATCTCCCACGGATTTGATAGAATCAACCATATTCTCCAACATCTTCACAAAATCCATCAATAGAACAAAGAAAGAAAAGGAATACACCATCTTTGAATGGAAATCAATCACATATTATTCATTTTCAATGTCTTCATAGTTCTCTCTCTTAACCTTTCATATACAATCACACTATTTTGATAGAATTGACTATCTCTGACTCTCTCTCTCTCTCTCTCTCCATCAATAGTACATCGTATCCTCACTACAATCACTCAATAATAACCCTCAATATCCTTCTTAGGTCGTGGATGCACCTCCCAAGAGGTATGTCTGATATGAAGAGGCACCAGAGCTACTACAGTGACTCTTCATAGCTCACCACTATCACTTCACTCCAGTCTTTACTTGAGTCTTCAGCAGCTACTTCTTTGACTTCTTTTAGCTCTTTTGCACTTGTATTCACCTCTTTCCAAGGCTAGAAAACTTTCCCAAGCTACACTCTCATCCAACAGAACACATACAGAGGCATACAGAAGGTCTACAGAGGCTCACAGAAGCTCAACAAAGAGTTATCAAGACCAAACAGAACATATCAGAACTTCACATCTCTACTAATAAACATCATGAGCTTTAAAAAACCATTCCAACCTATCAAAACACTCTCAAACCACGTCCAACCAATCAATCATCTCATAAAATCAACCATTCAGCTCTCAAAAACAACAAAAACTAGCCAAAAAATAGGTCATACCAAAAACATAGAGCCCCAAGAGGAATACCAAGGAAAAGGGAATTCTCTTGCAAGAAAATCTATCTTGTAACATCAACAAGCTTTTATTTCATTCTTTTAATCATTAAAACAAAGAAAACAGCAATTCTTCACGCAGCATCATAGTAGATATCTCCCACGGATTTGATAGAATCAACCATATTCTCCAACATCTTCACAAAGTCCATCAATAGAACAAAGGACACAAAAGAATACACCATCTCTGAATGGAAATACATCACATATTATTCATCTTCAATGTCTTCATAGTTCACTCTCTCAATCTCTCACATACAGTTACACCGTTTTGATAGATTTGACTATCCCCGACTCTCTCTCTCTCTCTCCATCAATAGTACATCGTATCCTCACTACAATACTCACATAATAACCCTCAATAATCCTTCTTAGGTCGTGGATGCACCTCCCAAGAGGTATATCTGATATGAAGAGGCGCCAGAGCCACTACAGTGACTCTTCATAGCTCACCACTATCATTTCACTCCAATCTTTACTTGAGTCTTCAACAGCTACTTCTTTGACTTCTTTTAGCTCTTTTGCACTTGTATTCACCTCTTTCCAAGGTTAGAAAACTTTCCCAAGCTACACTCTCATCCAATAGAACACATACAGAGGCATACAGAAGATCTACAGAGGCTCACAGAAGCTCAACAGAGAGTTACAGAAGGTCAACAGAAAGCATCAGAACCACATAACTCATACCAAAACCATTCCAAACCATCAAAAATCACTCAATAAGCTTTCAAAAAATCTCAAACCCTATCACTCAATACTCCATCCTTTCTTATAGAGAGAAAACAAAACAAAACAGAAGCTCAACAGAAGCTATCAGGACCAAACAGAACATATCAGAACATCAACAGAACTTCACATCTCTACTAATAAACATCATGAGCTTAATAAAACCATTCCAACCTATCCAAAACACTCTCAAACCACTTCCACACCAATCAATCATCTCATAAAATCAACCATTCAGCTCTCAAAAACAACAAAAACCAGCCAAAAAATAGGTCATTTCAACACTCAACATATCCCCACACTTAATAAGAAAGCATCCTCGCGACCCAAGAAAAAGGGAATACAAGTTCATTCAAGAGCTCAACTTTGATCTTCAATAAATCTTCAAAAACAATCCATCCAACCACGATCCCAACTTATAACCTGTATCTAATATAAAGAACACAACGAAAGGAAAACCCTTTATACATTAACACCTCTTATCAAACTGGAAATCACAACAAACTTGTAAAGAATATAAGAGGTTTCTTCTTCTGCATCAGCATCTTTAACTATCCAACCAGCAACACCATCACCGCAATTCTCCAAAAATGTAGCTCGCACGAAAGCAAATCGAATAGGCAACCACCACAATCTTATCACATAAATTAACCCACAACACAAACACTACACACAACACAACCATCTGAAGGACTCCTCCAAAAAGAGAGATTTATCATTAAAAATCATCCACAATACATTGCAAAGGTATCAGTGAAGATGATCCCTTTTGAAGGCTTGGTGATTTCGAAAACGATCCATGGACAAAGATTCATCTACAAATATCTTGGGAGGATTCTGAAAGAATTGAAGGCAGCACATCCTTTCCAACAAGACAAGGTATCTGCTAGGCAAACAGAGGGCATGAAAGTACAAGACATCCAGTTGCAAAGTACAAGACATCCAGTTGCTGGGAATCAATGCTCACATTGATATTCATACACAACTTTGGAATAGATTTTGAATCATTATGGGAATGCCTATGCATATACGCCAGGTACCAAGTAAAATGAGCAGTTAAGCGCACAGAAGGATTTGCAAACTGAGAATATTGCTGAGCAAAATGCAGATAATTCTAATAAGCCTGACTAGCACTTATCCATTCTCCTGGGATCAATGGCCAATTGATTTGAGGTCCAGTAAGGGAATCATTTGAACTCCAGTCTCTTCTTCGAAGAATCTTTTGATCAAAACCTTGATACCCACTAACCAACTGAGGAGGATTAGGAATAGAAGTGTTAGGAGATGGAAGAGGGACTAATGAAAGAGGATGAAGCAATGGATAGGCAAAATCATAAAATGAAGAATGGATTAAAGATGGATTTGCTGAAAATTGAGGAGATTCAATTAAGAAAGGCGTTAAAAGATAAGCAGGAAAAGTTGATAGAATATCAGGGGATGGAGAAGGACAAGGATCAGGAGGTAGAAAAACTCGATCTTCAATAAAAGAACAATGGGTAAATATAGGAATTTGAGGAGATCCTTGAGGTTGGAAAAGAAGGGGTAAAATGACCTTTGGGTTAGATTGAAAAAGGGAAATATAAGCATCATACCTATGAGCCATTTGTTGATAATGAGTTAGGCATGGTAAGGACGGACCTAAAGCTAATCTACAATGATAGGCTTCAAAGAAAGAAGTATCAAATGGGGGTTGGTTGGAGAGATAGGCTAAAAGATCCACCCTCAGTTGGTTAATGTTCTGGGCATGAGTTGAAGCTTTGACCTGACGGTGATTCAAAATAACAGCATCAACCATAGTGTGCCATGAAAACTCAGGACACTCAGCCACCTTTGAAGAATATCCCTGGAACATCTCATCAATCCTCAACTCCAAATGTCGGACATACAAAGAAGCTTGAAATACCACATCTCCGACATACCAAGCCAAATCTTCATCATCTAGAATCAGTAAATCACCCCTCAAATCCATATAGGACAGAAGCATCGTATCTAGAGTGACAGAGTCTTCAAAAACCATCCTCACTACTTCTATCAGCAAATCAGATGACCAGGCCCCACTCCATCCATCCTCTGGAATAGGTAAATCCATCGTGGAAAGTTTTATATAGAAGGCTAACTTCTGTTGTTGATAATTGACAAAAAAGGAATGATCTCGTGGAACATATTCTTGATACTGCTCAAAAGAAGACCATAATAAATCCATGAGAGATTGCAATCTTTCCACCTTGGCCTGAAAATAAGGGACATAATGTAGCATGTCTCTGAAGAGCTGCCAAGTCTGCAGTAGATAAAAGAGAAACTAGTTGCACAGGACTCTGTGTATTAGACCGAGACTGAGCCAACTGATCTTTGAGTTGCTGGATTTGAGCATTGCTATGGTCTAAGATAGCTTTGGTGGATTTAAACTTCTCTGCTTGGGCAGCTATAACCTCCTTCATCTCTTGACTCTCCTTCTGTAACTTATCCCTCTCCTCTGTTACAGCAACCACTTGAGACCTAGCTTCTACCAACTCAGCTTTCAACTTAGAGATTTCAGCTTTCTGAGTATCCATGAGCTTACTCTGCTGCTCCATTTGTGTACAAAGGTCAAAGAATTTCTCCTGAGCTGAGGCTAACTCAGTATTGGTCTTATTCAGTTCCTCCTTAGACTACTAAACTTCATCATAAAATGAAGAATATAATTGCTGGATACAGGCAGTCATCGAAAGTTCAATAGAACTCTGGATATCCTTGCACAAGAACGAAATAGCATCTCCTATTACCAGGCAGTGAACAGAAGGAATAGTAAGTTCTAGCATCCCATCTCTATGGGCTCTGAAAAGATTTGGCATCTGAAGGAATGCAGGCAAAGTGTTGCAAGACTGGGCAGAAACTGTCACTGGAACTGGAGGAGGAGGAATAGGCACTGACTCAACCACCCTCTTGAGGCATTTTCTCTGAATGACAAGGGGAGGAGGAGAATCATCATCCTCAATTATCACATCATCATCTTCATTATGAGGCAGGGGAGGAACTTCTGGAGGATCAATTGGAGGTAAAGGAACTTCCTTTGCAGGGGCAGCATGTAGCAAGAAGACATAGAGGAAGGACCCAAATGTAACATTAGTCACATTTCCTCAAGTAGCTCGGATAAAGTGGTGATCCATCTTGGAGAGGAGGTAGGTACTCCAATCAATAGTTATGCCTTTCAAAATCATTCGTGAAGTTGTAAACAACTCCTTGGAAAGATAATGAGATGGGGATTTTGTAGGCATGAACCTGTCCTGAAGGAATTGGCATAGCTGTTTCCATAAGGGATTGGAAATCATGGAGACACCGACTCCTGACATGGTAATGACCTTCTTCGGATCAAGAACATCTTGAGTCTGCTTCTGCAACAGCTTCAAAATATCATCATTGGCGAACAATTGTCTAGCAGCAAGGATAGACTCCCCACGATACAGCAGACCAAGAGCCTTGCCTAGACTCTTCGGTGTCAGAAGAATAGTAGTGCCACGGACTGGACCAGAGCTCTTACTGTAAGAGGTTAAAAACTCGTCACAAATGGTAGGATCATCTAGAACCAGTGGGAAAGAAAGGCTCACAAACTTGGACAAGCCCGCTTTAGTGACAACGTCTGAATCCAGTAACAAAGAATAATCATGTAAAGCCAAAGGAACATACTGGATCGGGGGAGGAGTACGAGAGGGCGCCATTCAGATGGTTACACACACACACCACAAACACAGACAAGCAAAGAGAATGCCTGCAAAGCAACAGACAAAAACCAAGGATAAGATATCAACCAAGGTGGTAAAACATGACTCAACCAACTATTCCCAAGCAAACCACAGCCTAGAAAAAATTCGACATGACCTCTACACATATACGACCGAAAGCTTCATGCGATGCAATAGGAATGACACCCTTCCAGCTGGTGTATGGTACAGAAGTTGTTTTCCCTGTTGAACTAGAATTGCCCTCTTTGCAAGTGGCTACTATCAAAGAGCGTTTGGGGGACGATGATTCACTGCAACGCCATCTCCTGCACTTGGAATGTTTAGATGAAATTCACAGGATGGCTCTACAGTGCATGGAAGCCACGCAAGCTCGACGTAAGGCTTACCATGACAACTTCATCAAGCACAAGGAGTTCAAGGAAGGTGATTTGGTCCTAGCCTATGATTCACGATTTGACAAGTTTCCTGGCAAGCTTCAACAGCGGTGGATGGGCCCATATAAGATACTTGCCTGTCAACCCTAATGGCTCTGTCCAAGTGCAGACCGTTGATGCCTCTGATGATCCCTTCCTGATCAATGGATATCGCCTGAAGAAGTACTTCCCTCCCTGGGGATCCTGACAATCACAGTCGGTCAACTCTTTTTCTTTTGGCCGTCGAGCTGTACTCCTTCTGGTGCTTCTGATCGCCATCCTGTTTATTCTGATGAGGCGGCCTCATTTTGTTAGTCCCTCACAGCCACCTCCCACCCTTACTTTGTTCTCTTCCCGTCTGATCCAGTAGCGGTGGCGAGGTTGGTTCTAACATATGGTCTTTCTACCATTCCTTTCTTAATGAAAAAAAAAAGGAAAAAAAAATATCGATCATGGGAGAAAAGGACTTAGGTCCCTGTCATGCCGACCTATTCTTCGAGAAAAGGTGGAAACACCCTCGGGAGTAGGAGAAAAGGAAAAGAAAAAAAAAACTGTTATGGGAGAAAAGGAAGCAATTCCCTGTCATCGCAAGCCTCGTTCCAAGAAAAGGTGTTAAACACCCTTGGGCGGGAAGCTGGCTGTGGCCAAACACAAGCTGAAAAATCTGGAAAAATCTAGATACCTTGGTCACACGTGGTGGATTGATGCTGAAAATCTTCAACATTTTTATATGTGTTTCATTGTCAAAAATTTTCCACAAAGATTAACAAAAACACGAAAAAAAACATTACAACACACAAAACCACATAAAACCAAAATACACAATCAACAATACACAACCTTTTATTTTTTAAAAAAAAACAAACAACAACAACATATAAGCCATCAGTCATCCAAACAAATTCATATCCACTAATCTTGCTATGTCGTGTGTCCAATTATTTTCAGTCTGTGGTTTTTCTTTTTGGATTGCTGACCTACATTTTGGGGATTGAGACGTGCGCATTCATTGCATACACATACACCCACTTTCAAGTATTTTTCCTTTTATATTTTTTATTTTTTTGCTACCCCAAAATTCACGCTTAATTTTTAACATGAATCCTAAACACCACCATGGCACGCGCGCTCGCGCCAAACACACCTTTTTCTAATTAAAATCAACTCATCGTTCACTTAGCACGCGCTACGTGCGCTTCAGAGGCACCTTAATATTTTTAATAACAATGAACCAGCCGTCACAAGAGCACGCGCTGGCAAAAAAGCGCTCCACATCACCTTAATTTTTAATAAATGAATTTGCATTTAGAGACCTCAGTCTGGTATCGAAGTCCCGGTTGCGTTAAAGCACCGCTCCAACCTAATAATTTGTAATTAAAATTTTAAGAAGGAACCGTCGTTTTCTTGTTAAGATTTAACACTTAATTAAAAATTCGCCCATTTCTTAATAATTCATCAAATGAACCTTTCATTAATATAATTCCCCCTCACTGCACTTATTTTCCCTTTTTAATAAACTCGCTTCGTGGGATGGCGTACAACTCTTTAGTTGACACTGATGGTCGAGGTCTGGTCCAGTCTTGATGTCCGTTTTATGGTAGTTTGATTTGTCCATGTGTTACGGTTAAGGGTACGGTGTGTAGTTTTTTTTTCTTTATTGCCTGATACGGGGATTTGGGTGTTTGCATGTTGCATCACATGAAGCTTTCGGTCGCATATGTGTAGAGGTCATGTCGAATTTTTTCTAGGCTGTGGTTTGCTTGGGGATAGTTGGTTGAGTCACGTTTTACCACCTTGGTTGATATCTTATCCTTGGTTTTCGTCTGTTGCTTTGCAGGCATTCTCTTTGTTTGTCTGTGTTTGTGGTGTGTGTGTGTAACCATCTGAATGGCGCCCTCTCGTACTCCTCCCCCGATCCAATATGTCCCCTTGGCTTTACATGATTATTCTTTGTTACTGGATTCGAACGTTGTCGCTAAAGCGGGCTTGTCCAAGTTCGTAAGCCTTTCTTTCCCACCAGTTTCAGATGATCCTACCATTTGTGATGAGTTTTTAACCTCTTACAGTAAGAGGTCTGGTCCAATCCATGGCACTACTGTTCTTCTGACACCGAAGAGTCTAGGCAAGGCTCTTGGTCTGCAATATCGTGGGGAGTCTATCCCTGCGGCCAGACAATTGTTCGCCAATGACGATATTTTGAAGTTGTTGTAGAAGCAGACTCACGATGTTCTTGATCCGAAGAAGGTCATTACCACGTCAGGAGTCGATGTCTCCATGATTTCCAATCCCTTATGGAAACAGCTATGCCAATTCCTTCAAGACAAGTTCATGCCTGCAAAATCCCCATCTCATTATCTTTCCAAGGAGTTGTTTACAGCTTCGCGAATGATTTTGAAAGGCATAACTATTGATTGGAGTACTTACCTCCTATTCAAGATGGATAGCCACTTTATCCGAGCTACTTGAGGAAATGTGACTAATGTTACATTTGGGTCCTTCCTCTATGTCTTCTTGCTACATGCTGCCCCTGCAAAGGAAGTTCCTTTACCTCCAATTGATCCTCCAGAAGTTCCTCCTCCTCCTCATAATGAAGATGATGATGTGATAATTGAGGATGATGGTTCTCCTCCTCCCCTTGTCATTTAGAGAAAACACCTCAAGAGGGTGGTTGAGTCAGTGCCTATTTCTCCTCCTCCAGTTCCAATGATAGTTCCTGCCCAGTCTTGCAGCACCTTGCCTGTATTCCTTCAGACGCCAAATCTTTTCAGAGCCCATAGAGACGGGATGCTAGAACTTACTATTCCTTCTGTTCACCGCCTGGTAACAGGAGATGCTATTCCGTTCCTGTGCAAGGATATCCAGAGTTCTATTTAACTTTCGATGACTGTCTGTATCCAGCAATTATATTCTTCATTTTATGATGAAGTTCACCAGTCTAAGGAGGAACTAAATAAGACCAATACTGAGTTAGCCTCTGCTCAGGAGAAATTCTCTGACCTTTGTACACAAATGGAGCAGCAGAGTAAGCTCATGGATACTCAAAAAGCTGAAATCTCTAAGTTGAAAGCTGAGTTGGCAGAAGCTAGGTCTCAAGTGGTTGCTGTAACATAGGAGAGTGATAAGTTACAGAAGGAGAGTCAAGAGATGAAGGAGGTGATAGTAGCTGCCCAAGTAGAGCAGTTTAAATCCACCACAGCTATCTTAGACCATAGCAATGCTCAAATCCAGCAACTCAAAGATCAATTGGCTCAGTCTTGGTCTAATACACAGAGTCCTGTGCAACCAGTTTCTCTTTTATCTCCTGCAGACTTGGTAGCTGTTACAAGTTAGGCTACATTATGTCTCTTATTTCAAGCCAAGGTGAAAAGATTGCAATCTCGCATGGATTTATTATGGTCTTCTTTTGAGTAGTATCAAGAATATGTTCCACCAAATCATTCCTTTTTTGTCCATTATCAACAACAAAAGTTGGCCTTCTATATAAAACTTTCCACGATGGATTTACCTATTCCAGAGGATGGATGGAGTGGGGCTTGGTCATCTGATTTGCTGATAGAAGTAGTGAGGATGGTTTTTGAAGACTCTATCACTCCAGATACGATGCTTCTGTCCTATATGTATTTGAGGGGTGATTTACTGATTCCAGATGATGAAGATCTTGCTTGGTATGTCGGAGATGTGGTATTGCAAGCTTCTTTGTATGTCCGACATTTGGAGTTGAGGATTGATGAGATGTTCCAGGGATATTCTTCAAAGGTGGCTGAGTGTCCTGAGTTTTCATGGCACACTATGGTTGATGCTGTCATTTTGAATCACCATCAGGTCAAAGCTTCAGCTCATGCCTAGAACATTAACCAACTGAGGGTGAATATTTTAGCCTATCTCTCCAACCAACCCCCATTTGATACTTCTTTCTTTGAAGCCTATCATCGTAGATCAGCTTTAGGTCCCCGTCCTTACCATGTCTAACTCATTATCAACAAATGGCCCATAGGTATGATGCTTATATTTCCCTTTTTCAATCTAACCCAAAGGTCATTTTACCCCTTCTTTTCCAACCTCAAGGATCTCCTCAAATTCCTATATTTACCCATTGTTCTTTTATTGAAGATCGAGTTTTTCTACCTCCTGATCCTTGTTCTTCCCCATCCCCTGATATTCTATCAACTTTTCATGCTTATCTTTTAACGCCTTTCTTAACCGAATCTCCTAAATTTTCAACAAATCCATCTTTAATCCATTCTTCATTTTATGATTTTGCCTATCCATTGCTTCATCCTCTTTTATTAGTCCCTCTTCCATCTCCTAACACTTCTATTCCTAATCCTCCTCAGTTGGTTAGTGGGTATCAAGGTTTTGATCAGAAGATTCTTCGAAGAAGAGGCTGGAGTTCAAATGATTCCCTTATTGGACCTCAAATCAATTGGCCATTGATCCCAGGAGAATGGATAAGTGCTAGTCAGGCTTATCAGAATTATCTGCATTTTGCTCAGCAATATTCTCAGTCTACAGATGCTTCTATGCACTTAACTACTCATTTTACTTGGTACCTGGCATATATGCATAGGCATTCTCATAATGATTCAAAACCTATTCCAAAGTTGTGTATGAATGTCAATGTGAGCATTGATTCCCAGCAACTGGATGTCTTGTACTTTTATGCCCTTTGTTTGCCTAGTAGATACCTTGTCTTGTTGGAAAGGATGTGCTGCCTTCAATTCTTTCAGAATCCTCCCACGACATTTGTAGATGAATCCTTGTCCATGGACCATTTTCGAAATCACCAAGCCTTCAAAAGGGATCATCTTCATTGATACCTTTGCAATGTATTGTGGATGATTTTTAATGATAAATCTCCCTTTTTGGAGGAATCATTCAGATGGTTGTATTGTGTGTAGTGTTTGTGTTGTGGGTTAATTTATGTGATAAGATTATGGTGGTTGCCTATTCGATTTGCTTTCATGCGAGCTACATTTTTGGAGAATTGCGGTGATGGTGTTGCTGGTTGGATAGTTGAAGATGCTGATGCAGAAGAAGAAACCTCTTATATCCTTTACAAGTTTGTTGTGATTTCCAGTTTGATAAGAAGTGTTAATGTATAAAGGGTTTTTCTTTCGTTGTGTTCTTTATATCAGATACAGGTTATAAGTTGGGATCGTGGTTGGATGGACTGTTTTTGAAGATTTATTGAAGATCAAAGTTGAGCTCTTGAATGAACTTGTATTCCCTTTTTCCTTGGGTCGTGAGGACGCTTCCTTATTAAGTGTGGGGATATGTTGAGTGTTGAAATTACCTATTTTTTGGCTGGTTTTTGTTGTTTTTGAGAGCTGAATGGTTGATTTTATGAGATGATTGATTGGTTCGGAAGTGGTTTGAGAGTGTTTTGATAGGTTGGAATGGTTTTATTAAGCTCATGATGTTTATTAGTAGAGATGTGAAGTTCTATTGATGTTCTTATATGTTCTGTTTGGTCCTGATAACTCTCTGTTGAGCTTCTGTTTTGTTTTGTTTTCTCTCTGTAAGCAAGGATGGAGTATTGAGTGATAGGGTTTGAGATTTTTTGAAAGCTTATTGAGTGATTTTTTATGGTTTGGAATGGTTTTGGTATGAGTTATGTGGTTCTAATGCTTTCTGTTGACCTTCTATAACTCTCTGTTGAGCTTCTGTGAGCCTCTGTAGACCTTCTGTATGCTTCTGTATGTGTTCTGTTGGATGAGAGTGTAGCTTGGGAAAGTTTTCTAGCTTTGTAAAGAGGTGAATACAAGTGCAAAAGAGCTAAAAGAAGTCAAAGAAGTAGCTGTTGAAGACTCAAGTAAAGACTGGAGTGAAGTGACAGTGGTGAGCTATGAAGAGTCACTGTAGTGGCTCTGGTGCCTCTTCATATCAGACATACCTCTTGGGAGGTGCATCCACGACCTAAGAAGGATTATTGAGGGTTATTATTGAGTGATTGTAGTGAGGATACGATGTACTATTGATGGAGAGAGAGAGAGAGAGAGAGAGTCAAAGATAGAAAATTCTATCAAAACAGTGTGATTGTATATGAAAGATTGAGAGAGAGAACTATTAAGACATTGAAAATGAATAATATGTGATTGATTTCCATTCAAAGATGGTGTATTCCTTTGCTTTCTTTGTTCTATTGATGGATTTTATAAAGATGTTGGAGAATATGGTTGATTCTATCAAATCCGTGGGAGATATCTACTATGATGCTGCGTGAAGAATTGTTGTTTTCTTTTTTTTGATAATAAAAAGAATGAAATAAAAGCTTGTTGATGTTACAAGATAGATTTTCTTGCAAGAGAATTCCCTTTTCCTTGGTGTTCGTCTTGGGGCTCCACGATTGGAAAAGCATGTGGATCCTATCAAAGAGTATGATTTGGTCAAAGACTTAGATACTTTTAAACCAAACTTAACATTTTCACAGTTGTTGATGTTGCCTCCCAACTATCGAAAGAAATTCAAAAGGATACTGACTAGAAGAAGAGGCATAAGAATTGTTCCCTCTGTGGTGACCAAGTCCAACAGAGCCTCAGAACCCGTAAAGGAAGTAGATGTGGCTAATGCCTTCCTGGATCTTGGAACCCCAGAGATTGGCGTATGGATTGAAGGGTGTTTTATTTCAGATGCATTGATTGATGGAGGCTCATCAATAAACATAATGACAAATGTGACAATGAAGGATCTAGGCTTGCAAGGAATGCAACCTATATTGTGGCTTATCAGATTGGCAGCATACCAAAGCAGAATCAAACCGTTGGGCATTCTCCCATATGTAAAGACAACCCTCGCACGAAGGGACTATTGGTTGACATATCTGGTGGTCAAACCAAATTCTTACAGGACCTCATACCCTATGCTGATGGGAAGACCTTGGCTCTTTGAAGCATAATCAAGGACGAATTGGTTCAAAGGAACCCTAACCCTCGGGAGAGGACCCAACAATGTGGTATTGAAGTTGTATGGATTGCAAAAAGGCAATGGATCCACATCCATCGAAGTCGTAACCGACTCCTCTAATGTAGTAACAAATGGTACATCAAGAGACGAAGAGGTTGTCAAGCAAATCTTTCCCAAGAAAACAGAGGCACAGTCCGTAACAGCGGGCACTGTAAGCCAACTACCGAAAGAAGAAAAGTCCTTGTCCATGGGAGAATACTACCTGCCTGAACCCGAATTGACTTCTAAAATCACCTTTGATAGCGAGATAAAAATATGGATGTACCGTTCTCCCTATTACATGGCAGTAGCAAAGGCAAAGACAGAGCTAGAGACAGAAGCAAAAGTAAAAGACAAAACAGAGAGCTTGTTCTTCTCTTACAGAGCCCCCACAGGGATCAAAACAAAATCTGAAGAGGACGAAGGTGATAATACAAAAGAAGATTATGAAAGCGAGCTAGAAGGATCTATCCTACTCACAGAGAACAGAGATGAGGAAGAAGTTCCTAAAGTTCCTAAAGCCTCAGAAGCAGAAGATTCCTTTCTGTTTGACAAAATGATTGTGGTACCCTTTGGATTGATTAATGAGTCACGTCATGAGCAAAGCCTTTATAAGAAATGGATTAAGAAGAATAGGCCTTCCTTCAGCAGTGGCTCTTGTTGTCCAAAGTTACCCTTCCTTAAAGAAGATGATGACAATGCACCTTACCAACAACCCCCAATCCTACAGTCTAAACAAAACACAAAAAGTTCCTGTTATGTGACATTCTTGGATGCATCTTCCGAAGAAGAATCCTGGAGCCAATAAATAATTTATCCCCAACACAAACTCGAAACCTCAATGATACCCTTTCAACCTCACAAAGAGCGAGCTAAGCCTTCATTAAAAGACAACAATAGTTCCATTGCATCATTAGAAGATGAGACCACTCCCTTGAAGGAGTCGGATCTTTACCCATAAGCAGTCCGTGGGACATTTATCCATGAAGTGGAAGGTGAAAGGCAATTGACATTCGTGGATGTTGGCGATATTGAACGTCACCTAAAAGTGGGTCTAAATCTTCCAGAAGAGGAACTAGTGGTCCTGCGAGATCTACTAAAGGAGAACTTAGATGTGTTTGCATGGTCGTACGAAGATCTAAAGGGAATTGATCCCACAGTTTGCCAACACCACATCGACTTACAGCTTGATGCCAAACTTGTGAGGCAAAGACAGGTGCATGAATCCCAATTATTCTGCTCTAGTGAAGGCCGGATTTTTTATCACAAATTTGAATTTTTTATCACAAATATTAAAATATTTTAAACTTGTATTTAAGATATTTAAAAATAAATTTTTTCTTTATATTAAAAATATAATGTAGAAAAAGGGCATAGTAACAACACTATTTTGATGAATTTATTCTTCAAACGAACATATTTAGGTTTGGCAAAAACATGAGCAAAGTATAGGATTACTCAATTAATGTGTGTGTTTAAAATACATGATTAGTAGCAAATTTCTATACAGTTAAGTCATATACAATCCAATTTTTACTTTTGTATCAAAATAAAGCATAATTTTCAAATATCGATTCAGGATCTTAGAACACAAAGTCCAGGATTGGAATACAACTAACTTGTATACATTTACACAAAGTATACATAACCATTAATATTAATATATTAGCTCTTCTAATATTAATTATTAGGCTTTGATAGACTCATATGGTTGACCAAGATGACCACATTGACTCATAAGAAATGCATGCAATTATAGACAATACTTTTAAAACACTAGGACAACTAGTCGGTTCAATCTCTTAAAAGCCCTTAATGATAGCACATGCAAGGATCTACCTCCATGCACTCTAAAAAAGGCTAGATAATTATGTCCCAATTATTTCTTAATGAAAGAATTATTTTACAAATTCAACAATTGTAAAGACATGGTACCACTAAAATTTCCAGATCGCCAACAGGTTGATTCAATGAAAGTCTTCTCAAACACTTTGTAGAAGTTGAGAAGGCAATGCCACATAATAAGCAATTGCCTTTATATATAGCACAATAAATCTTTGTGCATGATACACTAAAGAGAAAGGTAAATTGGGCAAGGAAACTTGTCAATGGAGGCACTAGCTTAGGAAGAGCTAATGTAAGGATTCTTATGTGTAGAGAGGATCATGTACCAGAGTACACTGTTGTGCTTCACGCATGGAATATGCGGGGCTTAAGGACATACTCTTATTCCTTCAAGATCTTTGACACATTTATGTCAATGACTACCTCTCACATAACCACTTTACTCATGCTACTCAAAATTGATCTAAAATCTACCATTCCTATCCAAAAAAGATAGATACAAATCAATATTGAGCATAGTGAATATCAACTTGCCTTTTTATTATATTCTTTATCCAAGGATCATCACATACTCCACAATCCAAGTGATGCTTCTTGTATCATCCAAGACCTTGTCCACCAACTTCACATGCACATGGAGATTAGAAGATAGAAAAGAAGGGGAGAATATGGACAAGATGAGCTTCACTTTAGTACCGTAATCTCTCTCGCTAAACCTCACATGTACCATCTACTTCACCTCTCACTAGGATGGTATGGATAGAAAGAAAGAAAAAGAGACTAAGCTTCACTTCCCTAGTTTCTCACTCCCTCTCACTCTCAGTCTCTTCCTCTCCTTTACTCTCTTACAAGTTTGTAAAATTAAAGCAAGAACAAGAAGACTCAAAGTTTGTGGATGCACTAATAGCTTGTTCCATTCTCTTTCACTGCTTATATACAAATTTTCTAGAGTTTCCACCCTCTTGGACATCCTACCCATTTCATAGCAACTTGATTAGTTCTAATCTAGTTGCATATATATAATAGATTCATGACCCTTTCTAAGATGGAAATTACATTATGCACCTTGCTTTGACCTTATGGATCCATGGATATAATTACAACTTGCATGCAAGCAAGCTCGACTCTCATTTTAACACAACTTAATTCTATTGTCTTTTGAAGTCCCATAAAATAATCTCATTGAAGCTCAAAATTTATGTGTCCTTTGGCTAGCTTATAGTATTTGTACTTTGTCTATTTCTTTTGGTTAATTATTCAAAAATATGGTTAGTATTACTCCCTCCTAAATGAGGGCCAATCCATTGGCACTCAACACCAAAGGTGGATCCTTCATGCTAGGGACATTTGTGAAGTAGCAATCCTATGAAGGAGTGGTAGGTGCCCTTGATGAAGAGGTAGGATTGACTTCATGGTTCTTGTAAGGATGGCTCTACTGAAATTGTTGGATCATTTCCATGGTCTTCAATATACCTATAATTAATGTGCACTCCTAGGGGTGTGACTATCTTACCATGTAGTGTGCAGTACACATGCCAATGCAATTAGGAGATGGATCAAATTCTACGAAACTATAACACGTTGTCCGATACTTGAGAATGTACTTGGTGTAATGATTTATTATGCGATATAGTTTCCAAGGTGACAAGCCATCTAAGTAAGCCCAACATGTCTCACCCTTGATATTCCCTAAGGCTATATTATGAGGGGAAGGAAACGGAGTTGACCAACCAAAGCCATTGAGCATGTCTAACTTAAGGACCCCTAGGTGCAATGTATAAGTGGGTGTGCCTCCCCCTCTCTCTCTCTCTCTCTCTCTCTCTCTCTCTCTCTCTCTCTCTCTCTCTCTCTCTCTCTCTCTCTCTCTCTCTCTCTCTCTCTCTCTCTCTCTCTCTCTCTCTCTCTCTCTCTCTCTCTCTCTCTCTCTCTCTCTCTCTCTCTCTCTCTCTCTCTCTCTCTCTCTCTCTTTGCTTTTGTCTTCATCCTTCATTGATTCCCACAATTGGATGAAGTATTGGATCATGGTGACTCTCTCAATCCCAATATTTGCATCAAGAATAAGGGTGATATACCATCCTCATATGATGAAAGCAAGGGTTGAGGAAAGTGAAATTCTTAAGGAACATGTTGAAGGAAGGCCTAACATCCCTTGGTTGGAATATGTAACCTTTGTCATTTGTTTGGGAATCTACATTAAGAATACTTAGGAGATTTTATTAGTCATGGTGTTAAACCATACCCAACCCACCATTGCCAAGTGAGAAATCATATTTGAGATTAATTTGATCTATAGACAAAATTTTCATGGTCGACCAAGATGAATGGAGCTACTTATGTGACCAGATGAATGGGACTCTATTGCTCCATTGCAAGAGCTTGTTGCTTTTTGGCTCTCCATGCCAACTCTTGCTTCACATGGGACTATGCACTCCTAATGTGGATACTCCTCATGAAGAAATTTTTCAAGCCTAAGAGAGATGACTTCTCTATTATGGAGTTGGAAATTGTTCAGCAAAACAATTAGAGGGATATGGATAGTGCATCTCTTCTTGTATTCTCTCAACAAGTCCATGCCACCTATAGCTTCTCTTTCATGTCTAGAACAAAAGATTCAATATCTTCTAGGACCTTTTCCCTTGTGATATTTTCTATGAACCTCATTTATGAATGAATTGGAGGTTGGATCCACAATTACTTAGATGTAGCCAATTTGATTATATATTTCTTAATAGCCTTGACTAGTAAGTGTTATATAAAAGTGTTGTAAGAAATGGCATACACAGTCTTCTTTCTACATATTGGCCATTTTATTGATCACTCCAAAGCTTTTTGCTATTGTTTTGTGAGCAATAATTCCTTTTGCTTTTCACCAACATGTGCTATAGAGAGTTAAAATATAGACATATAATTTAGTTATTTTTAAAATAAAATACTGATAGTTATTTATTAAAATAGTTTTTTAATTTTCAACAGTTAGATTCACTATCATATGCTTATCGTTTGTGATCAATGTATGTGAATATCCACATCATCGATAATATGTGATGAGTACTAAATTTCATGCCTTGAATATGTCAACTTCACAACCTTTCTTCCAAATCATAGGGTACTCCTATTCAAAGTGAGTTTCTCAACCACCACTATTGTTGTCTTATTTGTTTTCAACTTGCTAAGCACCACAACTACATGCTTTTGTCTTTAACTTGACTATTTGAATAATTCAATGTGGTTGGTTGTGTGCTATGGTGTTTGTAAAACATCTATGCAATATCTAGGATAGAGCTTGACCTATTCACCATATTTGGGAAGCTTCCTTACCATCACCTTGATTATAGTCCTAGGTATCTTTAGTATCTAACTTGTCATCATGATTGACTAGACCACATGATCATGATTTACATGAATGCATGAGCACTCAACATGTTGACACCATCATTCTAGTATCTAGAACTTGAAAGCAAGTGACAATGACCAAACAAACAAATAGTAACAACACCTTCAAGGTACCATTGCGACTAGCCTAGTATAGGTTACCACCATAGCTAGGCTAGTACAAATAACCACTATGACTAGGATAGTATAGGTACCACCATGACTAGTTGGTACCCCATAATTATAAAAAAAGTCATCGTCTCCCTTTTATCCAAAATCACCATGATGATCTCCAAGCACCTTGATTACATTAAAATAGAGAGATCAAAACTCAAAAACTCAAAAGTAGAAGACTTCTCCACATAAAGCAAAACGGTATTTGCATATGTTATTCCATTTCCAACCCACGACCCAATTTCTCACGAGTAAGTTTGGAGATATCATCTACAAGAGCCAAAAAATTTCACCATAATGACAACACGAGAATAGTAAACTCGCCTTGCAATAGGAGAAGAATGCATCGCCTTGCAATCTAGAGCCATGGGGCTTCTGACTACTACACCAGCCATAATCCAGGTCTTCACAACATCTCACATCTCTTCCAACTATGCATCTAAACTTGCCTTTTGATTCAACAAATTAATTGGGGAAAAGTAATAGATTGGATATAGATTTATGATTATTAGAAGCAATTTCGTTTGTTGATTTGTATGGATACTACTTCTTGTGTATATTTCACCTTCACTACAACTACTCCCAAGAAGTGATATACCTTACTCCAATCACTATAACTTGCCAAAAACACTATAGTCGGTTTGTGCACAACATCTAGCCTACATCTCTCACCTTTGTTTCACCATGTGTAGGCACCATGATTGAGTTCCATCACCAAGATTGATTGCAAAAACACTTGCAAACCACCATGAGTGTTGTGTGGTGTGCATTTTTATCTAAAAGGGTGGGTCAACACTTGCATGTGCAAGTTCTAGCACACATATATTAGTATAGAGAGAGAGAGAGAGAGAGAGAGAGAGAGAGAGAGAGAGAGATCATGAAAAGTAAATTCTTGGCCTTCCCTAAAATATTCCATGGCTTGGAGCCTAAGTACACCATGATGCATAATAGAGGGGCATTAGACAATTGATACATGATAGAAGCTAAAGCTCTTGGATGAACCTTGCAAGTGCTTTGGATCCCTTATGCCTTGACATCCCCTATATGCATGAGAGAGAGAGAGAGAGAGAGAGCATGAGAAGTAAATTCCTAGCCTTGCCTAAAATATTGCATGGCTTGGAGCCTATGTACACCATGATGCATAATAAAGGGGCATTATACAATTGATTAATACATGATAGAAGCTAAAGCTCTTGGATGAACTGCAAGTGCTTTGGATCCCTTATGCCTCAACATCCCCTATATGCATGAGAGAGAGAGAGAGAGAGAGAGAGAGAGAGAGAGAGAGAGAGAGAGAGAGAGAGAGAGAGAGAGTGTGTGTGTGTGTGTGTGTGTGTGTGTGTGTGTGTGTGTGTTCATGTGGCTACATTTTCTCATAGACTAGATATACTCGTGAGCTTCAACTTTAATCAATATTAGCCAAAAGGCTTGTAGGCTGGATATGATTGTGAGGATGAGCAACCCTACCAATCATGGGGATAGAATGGAGTCCCCCCCTCTAATAACTCTTAGCCATGTAGGCTATTGGCACTCATAGCCGCATAGCTTTTTGGCACTTGTTGTCATGTAGGCTTTTGGTTGTCATCTAAGCTCTTATGTTATGATTGTGAACCTCCACCCAAAAAAACCATAGCAACCATCTTGGCCTCTAGGCTAGCAATTGCCAAGTGGTGTGTGTTGGTGGATCCGAAGTGGAGTGATTATGCGGCGAGGCACATGATTGATATATGTGGTAGACTACAAGATCGTGTGGTTGATAGTGATGGTGTGTGGAGGAGGGGGAATGAGGCTCATGCAAGTACCCATCTTGAGCGACAAGACTATTAATGAGGTGGTGGGGTACTCATTCAAGAGTGGAGATCTTGCAAGTGGAGACGTCGATCCTAGTTGCACAAGATAAGGATCGTGAGGTGGGTGTGTGATTGGTTGTGATGTGAGTAGGAAGGTGAAGGATGGGAGGATAAGGGTGAGCTATGAGGGTAGGATAGCTAATCATGAGACTAGAGTAAGGAGATGGGTGCAAAGTAAAGGATGGAAGGACAAGGGTATGGGCCACATAGATATGTAAGCGAGGTGGGTATGATGAGTGGATCAATGGGATGATGGCAAGGGTGTGTGCACTTGTAGTGATGTGGAGTGGAGTGATGACATGATAATGTGACGATAGAGGGTGGTACAAAGGTGGAATAGGTGGTTTGGGGTGTAAATTAAGAAGTGTGGAGCAATGTGAGGGCTAGGATGCCATGTTGTGTGGTGGTAAGAAGGGTTGTGCAATCATGAAATGCACAACCAGAGGTGTCATACAAGTGTAGCACGAGTGCATGCATACCACTCCTTTGTCATCTTTTGACTACCTTGAAGCTACTCAAGTCTCCAAAGCTCAATTGGTTCTATATGGGCAAGCAAGATATCATTGAGCTTAGAAGCACACCTTGCTTGCACAATACCCTTAAGTTGAGATTTTTATGAACTTTTTTGGGTTTCTTTTCTCTACTCAATTCTCCTATGCTAACATAATCTCTTTCAATGTCCACTCAAATCTCTCTCTAATGTACTTCCAATTCTTTGACCAATTCCTCATTGATTGACTTCCTAACCAGTTGTGTGTGTTTTACAATAAGGTGCACAAATGGGAGATCATTTCCTCACCACTCCCTCCCACTCATATAGTTGACCTTCTATTCGATCACATGGTGAGAATACAAGTGTTGTAAGTGGATCAACTCTATCCTAGGTCTCAGTAACATGACCAAAATGTTGGCCTCCACAAGAGCTCAATAGCAAGACATTAAATAAATACTCTTATTTTCTCAAGAGCTTTGTACACTTAGGGTTCAATTATCTTTTGACCTAGTTAGCTCATAGTCCAAACTCCAAGCCATATCTACTACAATCTATCATAGGTGTTGCCAACTCACCATCTTCATCATTGGACAGGGTGATGATGCTTTTGGTGTGGTCTCCTTTGCCCTAGAAGGAGTAATTTCAAGAGGCATGTCACTCCACTCCTCTTCTTCATCATGAACTTGTCTTGATTGCTATCACCTCCTCTTAATAGGTAATTTTTGTGCCTTTTTTTGTGGAGTCCTTACCATGTTGACACCAACAATGACCTACTTACAATCGAGTTACAAGAGAGATGGAGAATAAGAAGAAAGATGAAGATGTTGAATCAAGATATGGTACTATTGAACATGTACTTCTCCAAATACATGCGCAAGGCATTCTTCCCTTTTGCCATATTTTCTCATTTTTCAACTTCACACTGAGTGAAACTCCCAAAAAAGAGGAAATGTGTTACATAGTAATTACACAAAGTGCCCTCAATGAATTTGACATGTGTCTTTTGTCCCCTCAGTTGGGCTTCATCCAACTGAAATTTCATGACTTCATACAGTTCCAATGGCAAAAAAAGCTTCAGATAAAATAAGTTGCTTCAATGTCCCATCACCACAAATTCATGGTTAGTGGTCAAGAGTCCTTCCAAAGAATACTCCACCAATGATATGACAATATTCTCCCATGTCATGATAGATTGTAAAAAACCATTAAATATATATCCACCATAAGAGAAGTTCCCATGACCAAGTCTTAGTTTTGGATAATACCACACTTCATGAAGTTCCATAGTGCTTGCAACAAAACTGCAGACCACTCCAAAATATCCTGCACCTCATACAACAAGGTCAAGATTGGAGTAGCTTCCTCATGAGAAGAAAAAATAATTTGAAATGTAATAACATCAAAAACCATTTCATGGTAATAGAGTGGTACTCCATGTAAAGAATCAACCCATGCAAACCTACAAACAACCATAAGAGTCAACAAAATCATAAATTGGCATATTAGGTAAAAATTCATTGCATGTTGTATCAAGCAACATTGCGGAAGGCTAAACCAAATTAACTACAACTGTCAACTTTTCATGAACCTCTTGAGTTGATTCATCATAATCTAGTTGTACCAATCTCCTCAATCTGAACCCATTTATTGTTGGCTTAATTATCTCACCCTACAATGTAGTCAGAACAAAAGTTCCTTGGCCCACATCTTTGACAACCTCATACGGACCTATATACCGTAACTTCAACTTTCCTAAGTGCTTGCCAAGCTTCGAATTATATACCATGACAAGATCTCCCTTCCTAATTATCTCCTTCTTAATATGTCGGTTGACCCATGCATGTCTTCTTAACTGCACCATCGCCGAAAGGTTATGAGCTATAATCTGATCCTCTTCAAGTTGTAGCAATTGTCATAATCTATCATGCACCGAATCCTCATGGCATAATCTATGAGTTACTACACTCCTACGCTAGGAACTAATTGGGACCACTGAAGGCCATAAACTAACTTGAATGGAGCCAAACTTATTGACACCTTACATGCTATGCAAAAAGACCATAATGCTAAAGCTAATTTAGTGTCCCAATCCTTACGATTATCGATGACTATCTTCTTAAGAATCCACATCAATATCTTATTAGAACACTTGGCCTGCCCATTTGCTTGAGGGTGGTAAGGTATTGATTTCTTATGCAAAATCATATGCTTAGAAGTCAGCTCCTCAATCACTTCATTCAAAAAATTCTTACCACATTCACTTACCAATTCTATAGACCAACCAAACCAAGTCATTATATTGGAATAGAGAAACTATGCTACACTTGATGCCTTATTATCCTACAAGGCTTTGGCTTCAACCCGCTTAGTGCAATAATCTGTACATACCAAAATGTATTGATGTTTACTCTGATGAGCTGCTAGTTTAGAGGACCCACAAAATCAATACCTCATTTTTGGAAAGGCTCTAGAGGCAAAATCAGATGATCTTGCATCATATCTCTAGACTGAGGTTGACCTTCCCACATACAAATAATGCACTCCTTCGCATATTGATGAGCATATTTAAGCACCGTTGGCCACCATAAACCAAGTTGAACAATCTTGCCTATAATCTCACCAAAGAAATGACTACCTAATCAATCCTGCATTTGCCTCATGCAATACAACAGGCTGTTCTTTAATAGTTACACGTCTTCTCAACACATTGTCAATGCCCCTTCTATAAAGCATTCCCATGATAACTTGAAAGTGTCTACTCTGCAATGCCAAACTTCTACGGTGATCTCTTGACAATTCTATAGGCATCACTCCATCAAGCAGAAAATACATGAAATGGAATGTCCCACTACATGTTAGATGCATCAACAAATACATGAAATGGAATGTCCCACTATGAAGGTTGTAAAATTGGTGCCACTACAAGCATATTCTTTGATACACCAAAATCTCTATCTTGATCATGCCTCCATACAAACTGAACTACCTTCTTACTAAGCAAAGTGAGCGGAGCACAAATATGAGCTAAATATCGATGATACTTACTATGCATTTCACTTGCTCTACAAAGTGCAACACTTCTTGAACTATTGCAGCCACATCATCTTTCTGAACTGCCTAAATTTTCTTGGGGTCAATAGCCATACCTTCCTAAGAAATAATATGGCCTAAAAGAACCCCTCTTTTAGTAGCAAAAACTAATTTAAATATGTTAAGAGACATCCCAAATTGATGGCATTTTTCAAAACACAGCCTAAGATGCTGCATGTGGTTTATTTCTTGCCAAACACACAAAAATTATCTATGAAAACTTTCATAAAGCTAGTAAGATATGGATCAAGTTTTTTTGTGTGTTGCACCCTGAAACTCTGGACATCTATCCTTTAATCTAGAATTCATAATAGTACTTACAAATGCTCCCTATTTAGTTATAAAATCAGTTTTGTTCATGTAATTCAAATGCATTCGAATTTGATTGTATCCTAAGAAACCATCCAAAAAACTATAGATCTCATGACCTGCTACATCATCCAATAATAAAGAATCTGTAAACGGAAGAGGGAATGGATAAGTTATTGTTGCTGCATTCAATTTTCTATCATCTATGCAAACTTGTATCTTGCCATTCTTTTTTGGCACCACTACAATAGGTGACAACCAAAGTCACTTCATTCGTATGCTTAATAAAGCCAACTCTAAGAATGTAAATCTCTTCTTTCACCTATTTAGCATAGTCCAAATTCATGCAGTATCTTTTTTGCATTATAGGTCTAGCATTTGCTTTCAAGTTGATTCTATGCTGACACACCCTTGGATCCAATCCCTTCATGTCAGTATACTCCCAAGCAAAAATATCATGGAATTCTTTGCACAGATTAATCAATTGTTGCTTGAAGTTTTCCTCAACAAAAATACTCACCTTTACTAGTTTATAACTTAATTCAGCTCATCTAAATACACTTCTTGAACATCATCTTCAAGCACTCCACATGACTTTCTCATAGTATGTTCATATTTCAGCTCAGCATCAATAATGGCTTGCTGGCTTGCTCTATCAAGATCCTCCTATATCTTTGATGAAGCCTTTTCCTAATTTTTGAGAGTCTCCATATCAATTCCCTTACTTCCCTTAGGGTTATCATTACTTTCTACATCCAATTTAGTGTCCTACTATATCAGGTCACTAGTTGCCTACAGTGGTGAACCTATTGCTGCTTGTAGTAGTATTGTTGTAAACAGATCATATTGAGGCAGAATCTTTTCAACATCTACCTCAAAAATTTGTACAATGGTAGGATTAGCTTGTAAAAAGAGTTCCTCTTCATCATCTTCAATCTCTAACCCATCTTTGGTTACATTTAAAACACCCTTACTTGGCACCTCCTCTTGCTAAAAAACTTCTTTGATTTTCTGCTCCAACTATTGTGGCCTACTATTGCTTGGCCCTCCGTGACTTCTGTAGGTATCTCTACATTTCTTGCTACTCTCTCATTTGCATTGCCCTTTCAGCATTATCGCATACCCATAACTTGCAATTAGGTCCTAACATATGTCCCTACCTACCACAATAGTAACAAGGCCCTCGTTCTAGGCATTATTCCACTGCCTTGGCTAGTCATTGCCCTATTGCTTAGATGGCTAACCCTTCCTACCAAAACCTTTAATTCCTCGTTGTCATGCCATTGTAGGTGCAATTTGGTTTACCAATACCATTGGCAATGATGTTTGTTGTCTTTCATTCTGCACCATTGTGTTATACTAGCATTCTCTAGCCTCATAGCCCACCTTTAGACATATGCTGCATGAGTTCACCTTCCTGGGAGTATTCATAACTCCTATGTCCAACAACTATTTCTTTATATTCTTCTCCAACTTTTTTCCAAGGCTGTCTTTTCCTCTTTTCTTTTCCCTTCTTCTTATTATCCTTAAAAGAACTCTTATCCTTCCTAGATTTGTTTTTATGTTGCTTCTGCCTCCTACTCCTATCATCATTCGAGTTGCTTGATTTAGTATCCTACTCAAAACTTGATGAGGTAGCTTCTTTATCACTACAATCCCCTGAATTAGAATCATCAAAATCGGAGTCTAAGGAATCCTTATTATTCTTTGTTTTAGATCTACTCTTGCCAAGTCTTTTTTTCACCCGTTGTGCTACTTCGGCCAGCACATCCATGGTTTTATTATTTCCAACTTCCACATTAGCAATTACTCCTGCAATAACTTTATCCAATCCCTTCACAAAGTATAAACATGAAAAATCCAAGGAAGGCCTATCTTCTTCATTAAACCTAATCAATAGGTTCTTAAATTTATGTGCATAATCATGCACTAGCATTGTCTTGTGCTTGATTTGCTTCACCTTCTTTGACACATCTGTAGATGTCTTATGTTTTCTAAATCTATGTAGAAAACTAGTTTTAAGGTCATCATATGTGGTAAAGTGTCCAACATTATAAGTGCTATACCAATTCATGGCCTTGCTTTTGAAGATTGCTATAAACTACTACAATTCGACTTGATCCTCGAACATATTGTTGAAACCACTAACCACCCACCTTTTCTAGAATGGTGCCACATGACAGTCTGGGTCTTCTTTCCTCTTACCAAAGAACTTAGGTGCCCTGGCCTTAGGATTGAGTGGTTGGTTGGGATTCATAGCTCGTGGCTTCTTCTTCTTTAATGGAGGCAAGAGATCAAAACTAAGAGACTTCTTTGCAGTAACTTCTTTACTCCTTAATAGCACTATATTTCCTAACGCTAGATATTGTAACCTTTATACTGCACGGTCTAGAGGAGTTGAGAGATCATCCAAAGTAGGCACTCCGTTTTCTTCTTCGTGAGAATATGGAGGAGATTTGGTAGATGTAACAAGGGAATGATACATAGTAATGGTACTAGCAGAGGTGTCAACATCCAATGACTCCTCTCCAAATGATGGGAACTCCCCTTCATCCAGGGTGCCAATTCCTCCTACTTTACCACCATCATTCTACAATAACCCCTATTATTGTCCTACCAATAATTCTCTTGATTCTTTGGACCTGCTTTGGGTCAGAATAACATTTGATGGATGTGGATAATTCTTCAACATATATGTAGAAATGCAAAATTAAATCTTTAGACTACATCATTTTTCTTTAGGAAGTTTGCAAATGCTTCAAGTCTTGACAAAAATTTCAGCTTTTTGACATCAAAAAGAAGTGTTTTGATTGAGCTTTAGATCCAGAGATAGAGAACATCATAGAAGGGGTTGTATCATATTTCTTCCAGAAATATATTGCTACTTCATACATAATATCATGTTTCATATAGGAACTCTACTTTAGGTAGGAAATTTGCTTCATACAAGAACACTGCTTCATGCAAGAAATATGAATTTGTGGCCTCAACCTTTGCCATTTTTGTTGGTATATTAACATAGAGAAATAGGGAAGCAATGGCAAAGGTTGAGGCCACAAATTCATATTTCTTTCATGAAGCAGTGTTCTTGTATGAAGCAAATTTCCTACCTAAAGTAGAGTTCCTATATGAAACATGATATTATGTATGAAGTAGCAATATATTTATAAAAAGGCGAGAAATATGATGACCCCTTCTATGATGTTCTCTATACATTAGCTAAATTAGAGAAACTCTTCTTTTTTATTGACATTGGAGATCTTCGCTATCACTTGGATACATTATGACAATAGATTATTGTTGCAATTAAAGAATGGATAAATGTCTTAGTATTCTAACTTTGATATATTTTTCTATGTGGCAACTTATATGGTTTGATTCTCATGGAAATAATAGATGTGAGGGAACGAGAGAGAGAGAGAGAGAGAGAGAGAGAGAGAGAGAGAGAGAGAGAGAGAGAGAGAGAGAGAGAGAGAGAGAGAGAGAGAGAGAGAGAGAGAGAGAGAGAGAGTAGGAAAGCAAAGTTGCATATTTGTTTTTACATAAGTTGTGTCCATAAAAGCCAAAATGCATGTCAAGAGAAGAAAGAAGGTCATGAAATTGGTGGAAAAAGGGTGAGGGTTCCCAACATAAGTGTGAATGCTAAAACAAAATCCTAATGTTTTATAATGTGAAGATAAGAATAGATAGCTCATTCTAGTATGTGCAACTTTGGAGGTTCCACTTTTCTTGCTCATTGTGCACCATTACTTGAGAGTGAGGAAGAGAGAGAGAGAATGAGAGCATGAGTGAGGGACTTGGAGAGTGACACTCAATCTCATCTTCTTGATTTCCTTCTCTTCTATACCTTTATCTCCCATAGCTCGGAGGTTGAGAAGTTGAGTGAGAGCTTGAGAGTGGGTGAGAGTGTGGGACCAATTGGAGAAACTTTGCTCCATACCTTTCTTCTCTCTTTTTTTTTCCTTCTTCTTCTTCTCTATCTTTTCCTCTAAATCGTTGGAGCCATGGTGGATCAAGCTGGATATGAAGGAGTTGGAAATTTAGGTTAAGGAGCACTAGAGGGCACCATCAAACCTTCAATGGCATCCAAACAACAATATGGCAAACATATTTATTTATGGATACATCAAAGGCTAGCGCTAGAGGCTGACTGATGCAAATTGACTTATTGTCTTTTGTTGAATTACCTTGGGAATCATGGAATAATAATGTGCATGCAAAGCAATAGCTTGCTATACTTAGGGAAAGTGGTAAATTTGGGGAGAAGTTGGAGATTACACCTTCTCTTTTGTCTCAATTTTTTTCTCTTGATCTTAATAACCACCTTGAACATTGGAGATGTACAGATGAGGTTATGCAACAGGAGTTTGGGAATGCCACAAGTGTAAGAAATCAGTGTGTTTTTAAGGCTCGCCAATCCCAAGAGAAGGTTCTTCGTTAAATGGTTTACGAAAAGGTTTCTTCTCCTTATTAAGATGGTTACAATCACCAAAGATACATTTGGAATCCTTTACTACACTAAAAAGATAACTATCCCTAATTGGCTAGGTACTCTTCATGACAAGATTATGCAAGAAGTACATGTACCCCCCCCCCCCCACTGTTAGAAAGCAATAGATAGCAGAAGAGCCGAATTGGATCGATATTAGCAACTTTATATTCTCATTTACGGGTGGTATGTCCAACTGTTCATTCATCTCTTTGGACTCACAAAAGTGAGATAAGCTTAATGCATTCAAAAAGAAAAAGTTAGTGGATGGTATTCTTGTGGATCTTTATGGCAACGATTTGACTCACTCTAATGTTTTATTGGATGGTGAAAATGGTCAAGGCAAATAATATGTTGCTCCATTGAATATGAATTATTCTTTACATGATGTATATAATGTTGATGTGGGTAGTTCTATGCCTTTGGATTTTTTTGAATGGTTGAATGATTATGCTAAGCATGATGTGGTTTAGGAAGATGTGGTCATAATAGATATGCAAAAGAAGTCCAATTTTCTAAGGTGAAAATGGAGACTATGTCCAAGCAATCTGCCTGTATGCAGCAGGGAAATAGTATGTCTCATGATAAGAAAGTATTGGCAGTAGGCTATGTTTCTCATAACCTTGAGGAATCATGTTCACTTGTGTCTAGACTGCACAGGTTTATGGTTGACATGAATGCATGTGGTGCTATCAAATTGGATGTTGTTCAATCTTTGCAGGAATAGTTGTCATGTATGAAGTTCAAGAGGGATACTATGCTCATTGAGATGGATAAAATGAAGGAGTTCAATGTTTGTGAAGCGGATTCTTTGACGAGACAAATTGATTATTATGGTGATATGTTGTCTAAGTGTAAGATATCCTCAGCCACTTTCAAGGAGTGGACAGCCACTATGCAGGCAAAATTTTGAGAGTGAGCTTGATTTGGTTGCTCAAGAGAATGCCAAACTCAAAGGTGAGAGGATTCTTCTAGATGCTTGGTTGAAACCTTTGCTTAAGGTTGAGAAGCAACTATTTTGATTAGGGTTATGCATGATCAATGGGTTTCTATTGCTGGGAGGATGTCTTGGGTTATTTCTTGGCCTTACGCAGTGTTGCAGCAGTCATTTGTTTCTAAAAATGTGGAAGTATTGATTCATCAACAGGATATGCTCAAGGAGAAGCTTGATGGGATGCAAGTTGAGTATGATAAACTTTGTTGCAAAGTGTTAAGCAGATTGATCATGCTGAGAATCAATCTTCGAATGTTGATGTTGTCAAGGTTGATATTAATGATGTATTGCATGATATCGGTAAACAGATAAAGATCAGGGAGCTTATAGTTCACAAGATTCATGGCATGGATGTTTTGCCTCTTGTATATCATGAGCAACATGCACAGGAGTAATGTATCAAACTAACTCTCATGATGCTCATGAGACACTCTCTTGTTCCATTGTCTTTTTTTTTTCCCCATCATACTTACTATGTATGCATTTATGTTCTGTGATTGCCTTTTGAGGGGATTATGCAACCATTTAGAGGGTTGTAAGTATCATACAAGAGAGGCTCTACTTATCGTTACTCTTTGTGGCTTACTTCATGGTGCAATGCTGAGTAAGGTATAATTTTTTTCATTTGATATGTCAGTTCTTTTTAGATAAGGCATTTGATGCCATGGATCATGCAAGGTTTTGAGTCATGGCTTGTGCTCAGGCTGTGCCAGGTGTTAGCCACGGATTCACACTTTATACATAATATTTTCCATTCGTATGGTTAGTACCTTAGTCATATTAGTTCTATGTGTGGGGCAGCCCTTAGATGCCAAATGAAGTTATGGTTATGTTGGTAGTTTTCATCGTCGTTTGATGAGGCAACTGGTTTCATTCTCATTTTTTGGATCGTCTCTAATGTTCACGACCAATGTATGGTGGATTCATATTATGATATATCAAATCTGATAGTTGGCACCATCATTCATTATGTATCTACTCTATTTCCAACATGTTCTTTGTGTTTTATTTTTTATTCTCTGAGTATTAGTGATGAAATAGGTGTTCTCGTATTTCTATATCATTATATTTAAATTTCCTATGAGTTTCTTGATACAAGATTAGGTATTTTCTTATGAGGCAATGTCTGTCCTATTATGCATTCTGTATAGATTAGGGCAGCAACAATAATCAATAAAAACCACAATGTGTAAAGAGTTGAATTAGGGGCATATAAAAGGGCAAAGGGCATTTGTACAGGAATCGGTTTTTTACATAATAATACATCTTTGTCCTTCATCTCTCTCTAGCTTCTCTTGTCCTTTCATGGATTCCAACCATCTCTCTTCTTCTTTCCAGTATTTCTCTCTCCATTTCTAGTCTTTTTCTCTCCTCGCTACTTTCTTTCCCTCACTTCTGCACTTCTTCTTCTCTCTCTTCTACAATATTCTCTCTCCTCTTTCTCTCTCTCTCTAGTTCACTTCTTGACAAGTGGTATCAAAGCATTGGTCTTTGATCCATTTTTCCTTCTATTTTAGTCCAATTTTTTACCATAAAAACCAAATTCAAACAAGTACTACATGTACTTGACATAAACAGTGAGGAGAGGTTTGTAGGTCATCTACAGTTAGCAAAAGATTATATCTGGAGATCTTCAAGGTCAGATATGGAAATGGAAGGCTAAAATAGCAGGTCGTCATCAAATTTTCATGCAATTTTGAGGTAACTAGGTCAAATGGGAGTTAACTAGGCTTAGAAGGGAAATAAATTCTGGTTACTTTTTAGGAAAGAGCTTCTTCTTCTTCATTTCTGAGACTCCATGGGACCTTCAGCCCATTATCTCCACTCTACTCCATGAATCCATACTCTTCAAGAATAAATGGCATGGAGAGTATCTAAGCATCAGGAGCTACATGTTGTATACCATTTTAGTGGTGGATGGAGTCCATTGACAAGAAGATGCATTCAACAAAGCTAGTGCAATTTGTGCTATTTTGAGTAGGCTAAAATAGTGACGTGTTGTTGAAGAACATCATAAGGAAGCTCTTAGACATCATTTCTTGAAGCTCTATTCTTCATTTCTACCACTCTTCATCAAGAAAAGCCTCTCCTCACAAGTATTTTGTTCTTCTTGAAACCCTAAAGATAGGCAGCATTGAAGATTTCTTTTGAAGTTGGAGGTAAAAATGAAAGAAGATCTTAGATAGCTCTTCCTCCACTTTCAGAAGGGCATTTGTGGATAAGTTGTTGAAGACACAAGTACACCAATTTTAGGGGACAATCCTATAGTAATTGTTGCTCCTCCAACAACTAATAGATTTGGTGTTGAAGTCTTCAATGGAGTGAAGAAGATTAGGCAGTGATTTGGTATTGAGCACTATGTTGTACAGATATGGCTTCAACAAAAGACCTTTGCATTAGTGGTCAAAAGTCTATCAGAGGATGATCCCAACCTTTAGCTTTGGCCTTAGAAAAACTAGCCTGCTTTGTTGAGTTTTCCTCAAGCACTCTATCTTGATTCTTCCAAAGGCTTTTGCCAGAACATCCGCCTTGTTCTCTCCAGTCAGTACCATTGCAACATTGGCAGTAGAACTGATGACAAGGAAAGTAAAAGTAATTCTTTCAAATGGGGGTTTTGGTGAGTCTCTAATGAAAGCTATCCACTTTTCCTTCTCGTGTGTTAGTGGATGACCTGGAAACAAGGAAGCAATGTGTCCATCTGGTCCCATTCCAAGTAAAATAAGATCAAATCGAGGACAATTAGAACTTAGAGAAACATCAACCACTCTTGTTTTGACAAGCTCTCGCAAACCAAATTCATAATCCTCTACACCAACTTCTACTATTAAAGCATCATTAATGGAATACACTTGACCAAGGATGATTGGAACCTTGGAGAGAAGCCCATCCTTTACTAGCTTGTAGTTACTCTCAGGATCATTTCGAGGAACCACACGTTCATCAACCTAGAAGGCATTCCACTTAGACTAGTCAATAGTCTTAAAAAATGGGGGCTCACACAATTTCCCCATTGTGCTAATCAAAGAGTCTTCAAACAACACGATGGAGAAGGCCCCTCTCTCCTACACTGTGGCATCAAACAACTCAACGACATAGTTAGCCCAGCTAGGTGTTCAAAGTTTTGGACAAGGATCAAAATGGTTTTATTTCAACTGCATGCTGAGCTTCGGCATGTGATGACAAATTTTGGGGAGAAGTTGACTGATGAAGAAGTCGATGAAATGATACATGAGACAGATGTTGATGGTGATGGACAAGTGAATTACGAAGAGTTTGGTTGGGAATGGTAGGTACGTCGTTACAATAAGGGATAGAGATTGGTATTGGCAAGATTTTCTTCCTGTTAGGGAAAAGAGAGAGCACCCTGCTTGTAATCCTTTCTCTCCCTTGGCACCACAGTTGCCTAAACTAAATCTTCCTCCTTACTTGGTGGTCATTGGGGCCTGGACATTCTTCAATATTGGCAACTCCAGCCGACGCCCAACCTTAACCAAAGTAATGGCCTATTATTACAGTTAGTGCTCTGGCCCTTGCCAATAGTTTCTTCTAAGTGGTGTGAGATTTTACATGCCCATTACATTACTACATCAAGGCCTTTTAGAGACTACCTACCTAAATGGAGTCTCCACTATGAATATTATGATAAAATGGCCCTTTCTCCTTAACAGAGATAGCGTACAGGGACCCCTTAGAGTATAATGATGTGTTTGGATGTGTTTGGAAAGACCCCTCTCAATTGAATCAATAGGCAAGTCAACTACAACCCATTTGCCTTCGTCTAGCTAGCATGGCTTCAATTGTTAGAAGGTCTGGCTTGCCTAGAGGATCTACCAGGCCAAATATGATAGTTCCTTCCATGGTGATACCTCGAACTACAGCTTCCAAGGGATTAATGTCTTGATAAATCAGACCTTGAAGTCTAAGATGACATCAATAAAAGATTGTGAGGTCTTCTAAAGAGGCTTCATTTTCAACATTGTGGAAGTATGAGTTTCACCACTGAGTATTCTCTTTATGAATCTAAGACACTGGTGCATGTCCAAAGGCAGTTTCCTCAAGCTATGAAGAGAGAACATGTACTTGTTACAATCAGCTGCTCTGTTGAAAATGTGTATTTGTCATAGTGAAAATAGCCTGGTCGTCCTCTTCATCTGAAATAGTCATATTGTATGGTATATTGACAACTTTCTGATATCTTATGATCTTTGCCACAAAGTTCCCTAGATTCTCTAAATCTGATGGTATGGGCAAACATACACGCAATGTGAAAACATTGTTGCAATATTCAGAATGCACCTCATACATGCAAATGCCACAATAACATACAAGAAAATTATGTCAACGTATCCTCATTGGGTTGCTTTTTTTGCCATCCAAGGTGCACCCAAGCTATAGTGAATAATGAACTATGTATGGTCAAAACAATGGCAATATCAAACCAAAGTTGGATCATCACAAGCATACCATTTTTCTTTAGCAGCATCACTATCTCCAAGAAAGAATAGTCTAGATCCACCTATTGAATTTACTATAGAAGACAAGGTCAAAACAATTGCCATTGATTCCTGTCGGGATTTTGAAACAGAAGGTTCATCTAAACAGAAACCTAAGATCATAGGAAAAAAGGAAGTGGTGCCACCAATAAAAATAGACAGAAAAAAAAACTATCAATCCATTTGATCATCCCTGGTTGTCCATTGTTATTATGCAACTTCTATGAGTAATCAGAATCGAGGAAGAACATCATTGTTATGATAATTTAAAGTAGACGAATGAGAGTAAATCAGGAATCAAGAGTAGTAAAATTAGTAAGTAGATCCACACTATATGCAGCAGTAAACGTGTCACCAAAACATGTAGCATCAAGGTCAATCTAATCCAGATATATAGTATGGATAGCATCATCAAGAGTTTTGACTACTGCTCTTGTTAAACGTGTGAGTTTTATTTCATTTGGACTGAGTACTATAATGCACTGAAGAAGATCCCTAGGAATCTCTGCTTCTACACCTCCTAAATCCATAAAACAGACAGGATCTTGTCAAAAAGAGGGTGTTGTTACCAAACTTAACCCATCAACTTGATCTTGATGGAGATGAAGATTCCATCTACTAGCATTCTGAGAGAGAGAGGTGGTCTAGGACAAAGGCATAGGCAGGAAGGGTAGCAGACATGCTCCCTTCAGTTCATTCCATCAACACAATCTAAAGTCAATTGTATGTACTACACACATACAAAGCCAAGTGACCTAGTACTAACCATGGTTGAGTCAGTGTGACTTAACCTCCTTATTCAACTAGGATAAACAACTGACCAAAGACTAAGAGCTTGAATCTCAACACTCCCCCTCAAGCTCAAGTGGAATACTTCACTCCAAGTAGCTCTCTGAAATGCACAAACTTATCTTTACCCAGTGACTTGGTAATGATATCTGCAAGTTAGTCTTCTATCCCCACATGGACCAAATCAATGTCACATGCAATCACTTTTTCTCTAATAAAGTGATAGTGTACCTCAATGTGCTTAGTCCTAGCATGATAGATAGGATTACTGGCTAGGAGCACACTACTCATGTTGTCACAATAGAGTGTGACAGGCCTGACTTCCTGCATGCCTAAATCATCAAGAAGCTTCATGAGCCATGCTACCTCACATGTAGCTAATGTAGCACTTCTATACTCTGCCTCAATACTAGAGAGTGTAACTGTAGGTTGCTTCATCTGTATATCCTCTAAGCTCCAAAGGCTTACCATGCTCATAGAATAGACCATAATTTGATGTAGCCTTCACATAACTCAAGATCCTTCTCACTGCATCCAAGTGTGGCTTCATAGGCTTTTGCATGAACTGGCTAATCAATCCAACTGAAACGCTAAGATCTAGCCTAGTAATGGTAAGATAAATCATGCTACCCACCATTTGTCTATACTTAGTGACATTCTCAATTTCATATCCAACATCTGCAAGTATCTTAGCATTTTGCTCCAATGGAGTGCTCAAAGTCTTGCAATCCAACATACCATACTTGGTCAACATGTCTCGTGCATACTACTTTTGCAACAACCAAGTACCATGAGGTGTAGAGATAACCTCAATCCCAAGGAAATACTTCAATTCTCCCAAATCATTGACCTGAAATTCAACATGTAATATTTCCTTGATCTCTCCAATTCATGTGACATCATCACCTGTAACTATCAAGTCATCCACATAACTAATATCACATAACCAGCCCTTGTCTTCTTTGTGAATAGGCTATGATTAGCCTTGCCCATAGTAAAATCAAGTTTTTGTAAGCATGCACTTATCTTAGCATTCCAAGCTCTAGGTGCTTGCTTCATCCCATATAATGCTTTCTTCAATCTACACACACATGTAGGAAAATCTGGATGTACATAGCCCTCGGGCTAATCCATGTATACTTCCTCAACCAAATCACCATTGAGAAATCATTCTTCACATCCATATGATACATACTACATCCTCTAGATGCTGCCAAAGCAATCGTTGTTCTCACGGTTGCCATTTTAGCAACGGGGCTGAATGTTTCCTCATAATCAAGACCATATTGTTGTGCATACCCTTTTGCCACAAGTCTTGCCTTGTATCTTTCCAATGTGCCATTTGATTTACACTTCACTTTGTATACCCATTTGTAGACAATAGTTATTTTTCCTTCAGGCAAATCAACCAAATCCCAAGTGTCATTTTCAGTCAATGCTAAATATTCCTCATCTATTGCCTTGCACCAATGATCATCCAAAAGAGCTTCAGAAAACTTTGTGGATTCCTTGAAGCTAGTGACTTTTGCCATTTATGCATAGTGCCTCACTGTATAACCACTATATGTAAGCCTATCCACAAGCTTCCTGACTCTTTCTGATCTCCTCAACTCAGGTGCAGTGTGAGACTCTCCTTTCTCATGAGGTGGTACATATCTATGTCTCACACTAGAAGTCACAACTAATGGAATACCAAACTCACTATCCAAGCTGTCAGTGCCATGTGAATCATAACAAGTGAGTGGCCCTGTAACATCATCAAGTTTGCCTTTGCCTTTATCCACATTTCTCCCCCTCACTAACATACCCATGTCAATGGACAAAGATGCTGAAGTCCTCAATCTATCTATCCAAGGACTAACTAATGTAGTAGCATCTTTAGAAGGCCCAAAATGTTCTATACTTTCATTTGTACCTGCATGTACATAAGTCCCTTGATAAACATCATCATCATTCATCAAAGTGATCTTTTTGTCATGCCATGATTTCAGCTCATCAAATACTACATCTTTTGAGATTAATATCTCATGAGTAGAAGGATTATAGCATTTGTACGCTTTCATATCTTGTGCATACCCAATAAAAATAGCCTTTTCTGCCTTTGGATCAAGCTTCTTCCTCTTTTCATCTGGAACATATACATATGCCAAGCATCCAAAGACCTTAAGATGGCTAATGTCTAGCTTTATCCCATAAAGCCTCTCATGAGGAGTCACCTCATGTATACTTGTTGTTGGTGTATGATTCATGACATACACTTCAATCATTACAGCCTCTACCCAATATGCATTACAGCCTCTACCCAATATGCATTTGGTAGCCTCTTCTCATTCAACATGGCTCTTGCCGATTCCATGATCACCCTGTTTTTTCTTTCTGCCACACCATTTTGTTGTGGTGTGTACCTGCATGTCAATTGCCTTTTAATCCCAAAGAAGTGATCAAAGTCTTTAGAAACCTATTATCCACCACTATCAGATCTCAAACATGAGATGTAGCAAGCCACACATGTCTCTTGAAGTCCTGAAAAGCATCCATAACATCACTCTTTTGCTTCAATACATACAACCATGTGTACCTACTATAGTCATCTATGAATGACACATAGTAACATGATCCCCTAAGAGATGCATTCTGTGAGGATCCCCATACATCAGAATATACAAGCTATAATGGTCTAGTAGTAGTGCTTATATGCCTCAAAAATGAAAGCCTTGATTACTTCCCAAATTGACATGACTGACATACATATTCCAATTCCGCATGCTTGAACTTGGGGAGTCCAAGTACAACTTGCTTATGCTGCATATTCTTCAGTTTTTGAATATTTACATGACCAATCCTTTTAAGCCAAATCTCAATATCCCTTATTGCAACATTATCATGTGAGTATATAGCACCATTCAATGCTGGAATTTTTGTATCCAAGGTAAACGTCCTACCATTTCTTTTGCCTTTAGCAATGAGTTTGCATCCTTGACCATACTCTTCAATGTAGCATCCATCTCTATTGAATCTAACTTGTAAATTCTGTTCAGCCCTTTGTCCCACAGAAAGTAATTTTGGGGTTATGGAGAATATATGTAACACATCATCATAGAGACTCTTTTTCCTGTCACCATGCATCATCAAGGAAACAATACATGTATGCATAATATTGTGCTATGTATCATCCCCTGTGCAAACATATCCATGAGCACCTTCTACCAATATGTCAAACCACTCTCCATGAGGAGTCATATGGTTAAATGCCCCTGAGCCTATATGCCATACATCATCTGCTTTGCCTTGTGGAAGCAACCTTTTCTTCACATGTTGCATTGCAAACAACTTGTCATCCTCCTGCATACCACTAGAAGAAGCATAATTACCATGTTGCTTCCCTCTTGCTCTCTGATCATTTTGCTTCTTGTAGCAATCCTTAGCTACATGCTCGTATTTGCCACAATAATGGCAATCCTTATTTGCATTTGATTGTTGTCCATGAGTCATTTGAGGCTGCTGCCAAGTGCCTCTTCCTCTAGCTGAATAACCTCCACTTCCACGAGCATTTGAGGCACCTCTATTTACTTGAGACTGCCTATTTTGCCATCCGATATCCTATTGTCTATAGGTTGCATATGCATTTCCAACACCTCTTCCTCTAAAATTTGATCTTTCTCTTCCACCTCTACCCCTGATTGGAGTAGAAGACATTGTCCGTGCTGTTTTTAGACCCATTGAAACTTGTATTTCACTTCTTCATGCAATAGAAGTGCTACAAGTTCATCAAAGTCAAGCTGCTCCTGACGCACTGAAATGAAAGTATCAAACTGCTTATACTCTTGTCCAAGTCCATGGAGAGTAGTAGCCACCAAATCATCATCGTCAACTTCAGCTCCAATTGAGGCTAGTTGTTCTGCAATGAATCTAATCTCACTAACATAGTCTTCAATAGACCTTCCATTCCTGGATATGTGGCTGAATTTTTGCTTCAGTTGTGTCTTTCTCACATGAGTGACATGCCCATAATTCTTTATCAGTAAGTCCCAAGCAGCTTTTGGGGAAGTACGGTTTGCAATTTGCATAGCCTTTGTTTTTTACACACATAATGACAACCAATGCAAGACCTTGCTTGCCTTTTTCAACCAAGTCTTGTGTGCCTTTAATTGATCCTGTGTTGGAGGTCTATCCTCCAATAGCTTGAGCTCATCTTCAAGACCTGTGACTAGGTCCCAATAGCCTCTTCCAATTAAGAAATTAGACATCCTGAATTTCCATAGAACAAAATTGTTGTAGTCTAACTATCTGAGTGATAGTATCCTTCTCTCTTATGTTTAACATTTTCAAGGTCTTCAGCTTTGCAAAACCAGTAAATTTTAGTTCACACTGATATCATACACTTTCAAACATGTGGCAAAGCACCAATGCTTGTCTAGCTCTTTACGCAACAATGCCAAATAGTCTTACCACAAACTATTAACAGTCAGCCCCACTGCAAAAGCTGTAGTAAATCTATTCAAAAATTGAGTATTTAATTCTCACAACATTCCACCTTTACAAAACCAATAAATTTCCCAAAATGCCAACAGGCAATATACTTCAGTGACCTCCTATAGTACAACCACTTTTTACTATAAAACTGCAGCAATAACCACTATTGCATTTTCAAATAGCACATGTCTTTTATTCCCATTTAACTGCAGTGACACTACATCAACAACTTTGTACTCCAATCTGATATGATGCTTGCATAAGATCCAATACATGTAGGAAATAGACTCTCAAAAATCCTTCAACTACTCACTGAGATACAATGATATTCTGTCACAGAATTATCGACATGACCATGAGTGCTTTACCCCAAATTGCTCAATTTCCAAACCATGGTTGCAGATCTTACTGGTATGCCAATGTCAAATGCATCTCTGCTTGATGAGGGCACTGCTGCTGCTGAAGCCACGGCTATGTGTAGTAGTGTTGTGAGAGGTAAGAAGAATACTTTCTTGATTGTTGATCACTGCCACCCTCAAATGATTGATGTATGCAAAACCCGAGCTACTGGTTTTGATATAACCATAAAAGTCAGCAGTCTCAAAGATTTTGATTAGTGCTAAAGATGTTTGTGGGATTCTGGTACAATACCTTGCAACAGATGGGGAGATTTTAGATCTGTCAGAAACTGTAAAAGTAGCCCATGCTAACGGTGCAAAAGTAGTGGTATCTACTGATCTGCTGGCATTGATAGTGTTAAATCCACCATGAGAGTTTGGTGTGGACATGGTGGTTGGTTCTGCACAACGATTTGGTGTGCCTATGGGGTATGGTGGACCTCATGCTGCTTTTCTGGCAACATCTCAAGAGTACAAGAGATCAATGCTTGGCAGAATAATTGGTGTGAGTGTTGATGCCAGTGCGAAACCTGCACTCTGTATGTCTATGCAGACACGTGAGCAATACATCCAACGAGAGAAAGCCACCAGCAATATTTGTACTACCCAGGCACTGCTGGCAAATGTGGCTGCTATTTATGCAATTTACCATGGTCCAGAAGGTCTGAAGCAAATTGTTGAGTGAATGCATGGGCTATGATAGGACTTGATGATGTTGCATTAGGATCAAAGACACTACTCTCTTGAACAGCATCATGGTCAGACGCTTGCAGTGTGAGGCCATTTTTTATTCTTCTTCTCCTTCTCCTTATTCTCTGTGTCGCCAAACATCATAGCTGCATCAAGCACTCCCAACAAAGAAGCAGCTGTTGTAAAGTCGCCACATCCATCCTTATCACCGTCACAAAAATCCGAGAGTCAGAGAGTGACGCAAGCAATTTGCAGGTGATGGTAGCCATGCCGCTCGAAATGATCGATAAGGAGACGAGCTCTGCATATCAGAAACGGAACACTGCAAAAAGAAAGGTTGAACACAAAATGTACGCAAGAAATGGAGACCAAAAAACGCAGACGGAGCTTTCTTTACTGTTGTATCTCTTTGTGATAGCGGATGGCAGTAATGGGAGCTTCTTGGACTGACCCAGACTCAACCACTCTAATACCATATTAGCATTCTGAGAGAGAGAGAGGTGGTCCATGACAAAGGCACAGGCACGAAGGGTAGCAGACATGCTCCCTTCAATTCATTCCATCAACAGAGTCTAAAGTCAACTGTATGCACTACACGCATACAAAACCAAGCGACCTAGTACTAACCATGATTAAGTCAATGTGACTTAACCTCCTTATTCAACTAGGATAAACAATTCACCAAAGACTAAGAGCTTGAATCTCAACACCATGCAGAGTTCTTCTAGTCCAAATCTTTATTATCTATAAACTATCTTGATTCAGCAAGTTCTCTATATTAAAGACCCAATCTTCTTAACCAATCCACTTCATTATGACTTTATTAACTCAGGATTGTAGAAGCTTAACCAATTTCTAGGAATGTCTTTGTGTTGCTGATCACATTGCTAATATTCTTCATCCATAGGATGGATTTTAGGATAAAGATAGTAGGAGATTGGTTTAGTAGTTGCTGAGAACAGTAACCACAGCACCAAAAGCCTTGGCTAATTTGACTGCCATATGTCCAAGGCCCCAAGTCCTAAAAGTCCAATAGTTTTGCCAGGCTTGTTCAGTGTACTAGGTGATGTAGACAAAGGTCAACACAAGTACCAAGAACTAGAACACTATCAAAGTGATAGAGTTGTGGACTGACTAAGGTACAACTAGCTGATATCTACTAGGATAGCAAGGTACAACTTTTCTGAGGTACACCACTCAAGATATCTACCAAGTTAGCAGTGGCAATAGTTACTACTGGTTAGAATTGCAAGTAACAATGGTAGGGAAACTTTATCAACAATTGTGGTTTATAATGCAAGAGATGCTTCAACAAGAGTATTACTCACATGGTTTTGATTCTTATCATGTACCACAAGACAATATTGACTTTGAAGTGTCTTATAGGAGGCAAGTGGCATCCAATAGCAATATTATGAGCATCATAAGAGCATTGGAACTCAATAAGTCAGTTGCTCACATGATTGACATGATTGATATATTCGCATATGCACTTATGCATTTTGATGCAACCATAATGGCAGCTGAAGTGATAGATGCCGTCTGGATAGAACGAGCACTTGTCAAACATTTGACATCTCATATGGATCAATCGGTACAACCATGCATCTTGGAAGCTCTTATCAATCTTTATGGTAATATTGTTTTACAAGAGGGTTTGGCTCATGTATATGATAGGTATATGTTGGTTGTATTGATTGCCATAGCTGATGCAGTAGTTCAACAAGACTTATTGCAATCATTGCTAAATATGTACAACAATGAGTATAGCCAATCACTCTCTCATGGATACCAATATCTATATGGACAGCAATATGACTATGAGCAACATTCATGTACTTCTCAACCATATGCTTCTCATGAGTACCATGGACAATAGTATGATTATTCTATTGTTGATCTATATAATGATGATATGGGCAACATTCATGTACTTCTCAACCATATGACTATGAGCAGCATTCATGTACTTCTCAACCATATGCTTCTCATGAGTACCATGGACAATAGTATGATTATTCTATTGTTGATCTATATAATGATGATATGGGCAACATTGGGTCTACAATCTGTAAAGCTTAGCAATTAACCAGTGATTAGATATGCTATAGATATCCTGAACTGATGTATTTTAATCACAAAGATATGTGCAAAGCAAAGAATGTAAGGATATTTGTGGTACTTGAATATTCAAATGAAGAAGATAAAGAAGTCATATTGAAGACAATTTTGATGATAATCAAGAGGAAGATAAAAGGTGTACAGCTGCAGCCTATGAAATTTCTAATGAGGAAGACCATGACCATGGGCTTCTATTTGATTTAGTTGCTTATGCTTTTGTGGATTCATTCGTACATGCATATTATTTCATGAGTGATGATATCTCTAATTTGGTGGTCATGATGCATGGACAGGATGTTACTTTTCCTTTTGACCCAGGAGGCTAAGGGCTAGACTTAACTCTCTGTGTGGACCATCATCACTTTGGGAATAATGTCCTTACCTTTAAGAATTTTGAGACAACTACCATGCTAACTAGTGGGCTTTGTTTCAATACAAAACAAATCTTTGTTTTGGACCAGATTACATGTTAAATTAATGATAGAGATGTGTAAGTCATATGGGCTGAAAGTACTTAAAGAGAGGTTCATCTGGAGCTATAGAGATTCAAATCAACCAATCCAAAGTTATTACAGATTTAGTACAACAAAGGTCTGTAGTGGACATCATAGAGTCTCCATCTAGGAGGAGCTCTTTATGGCAACATTTTGGTCCAAGATTTCATTTTTATATTTTTCAATGGTTGTCACTACTATGTACTTAATTCTTAGCCCTCTACTGGTACTTATTTTGTGAATCCTTGAAGATGAGGCCAATTTACTTTTAGTCCATGCACAATACTCTGCCCTTTCCACTACTTGGCAATTTGTAATAAGTTCCATTTTTGTTTTTGAGGACAAAAACATCCAAGTGGGGATGGAATGTAAAGAGCTGAATTTGGGGCATATAAAAGGGCAAAGAACATTTGTACAGGAATCAGTTTTTTACACAATAACACATCTTTTTCCTTTATTTATCTCTAACTTCTCCTATCCTTTCATGGCTTCCAGCCATCTCTCTTCTTCTTTCCAGTCTTTCTCTCTCCATTTCTAGAATTTCTCTCTCCTTGCCACTCTCTTTCTCTCACTTCTGCACTTCTTCTCTCTCTTTGCAGTATTCTCTCACCTCTTTCTCTCTCTCTAGCTCATTTCTTAACACAATGTAAATTAAACACCATTAAAATATAATTAATCAAAAAATCATAAAACTAACAAAGATCATTACATTGTATGCTCATTACAAAATAAAAATACCTAGCCTGATACTCCCAAACCACCTAGTAGGAGCTATGTGGCCTTAATGTACAGCCATGAGGCAACACAAGTCCTAACTTTTATTCTTTTTCCAACTAATGGGTATCTTATCTGTGTGAGATCTTTTATACTTGTGATTTCGGTCTTAGGAATAGCCAAGTTAACACAGAAACATTGAATGCAACATATGTGTGAGTTCTCAACAAATAGGGGAAACATAGTGTCTATATTGGGATCAAACTCCACACGCTCAATGACTCTGGCTACACTCCTTATAATAGCAAAGCTAGTTACAATCCATAAAGCACACTATAGATAGTTTTGATTCTCAAAAGTAGGATATTAGCCATAACTTGGAGTAGGCATCAAAGCAAAAGCTTAAGAAAGGGAGGAATACACAATTTAAAAACCATTTTCTAAACATATTATATAAAATATCTAAAAAATAACAGAAACAAGTTATTGTAAGAGGATATTAACAAAATACATCTCTCGAAAGAAGCATTTCATATAATTGTTATTTCTTAAGTATATTCTTACACACACACACATGTGGGGGACAGAGAGATAGAAAGAGAGAACCCTAGGCTCTTATCCCCTTAGTAACCTCTGAAAATCCCCATTTTTCTGTCACGTAACTTGTGGTGATTGTTTATTAATCTCTAAACTCATACATTTAATAGTTAAACTCTCAAGTTGCTTATGAGACACACACTTGCACTCATGTGCGCACACACACACACACACACACACAGATTCCTTGGCCTATGTAAACTTATGGTTAATCCTATCTTTTAGGGTCTTTAAAATATTGTCTTGCCTCCTTTCTATCATGTAACTCTAAAGTACTTTGACTGCATTTTAAAGATCATCAATTAAGGCCCATGTTAAGGCCGTGTGAGAGATTTGTCGCTTAACCTTGAGATGCATGTTATTAACATGTTGTTATTTAGAGTGTTATTAACATGTTATAATTAAGCATGTTATTAACACACATTTCTATTATAGTATGCATCAAATGAATTGCATTGAATAATAATTATAGGTCTTTGTGTGACAACCATATGTTTGAGATACCATGTACACTAATGTAGATAAATTTGTTCTTAGCTTTTTAATAATGACCACGAAGGTAGATAACAATACATCTATAGACAAGGATGCATGTAGCTAAAAATCGTACACACACACACACACACACACACACGATCCTATCCTCTTACGATTTAGAGTTATCTCATTTCTCTCTCTCTCTCTCACTCTTCCTCTCTCTTTCCCACACAAAAATTTACACGCATACACATTGAAAGTATATGTACATAGAGGAAGGCAAAGTAGCACATTGCACGTGTGTGAGACATGTATGAAGCTATAAATACACTGCCGCCCACATGAATCAAAGAAGATAATGAAAAATAAATTGACACAACATAAGAAACCCTAAACCCTCACTTCTGCCTAATAATCCAAGTCTACTTTGTTGAGAATCATACCCTAATCCATAATGCCACTTGCTATAGGATTTTGTGTGAAATAAACATATAACCCTAAATACCCTAACCTCTTAGGATTTAAAGACCTCTCTCTCTCTCTCTCTCTCTCTCTCTCTCTCTCTCTCTCTCTCTCTCTCTCTCTCTCTCTCTCTCTCTCTCTCTCTCTCTCTCTCTCTCTCTCTCTCTCTCTCTCTCTCTCTCTCTCTCTCTCTCTCATACAACTCCTTTTACTTCACATAACCTTAGGATGATCCCTACATTTCTCACTTTTAAAATTATAGTGTTGGACCTTTATAATGCACAGTGTTTGGGCTTCCAAATGGCATATTTGTTCCCTCACCTATCGTCCTACTAACTCCTCTTGGCCTGCTTAACCCTTTGTCCTAATAGTCCCTTAAAACACACACACACACATAGATAATAGGCTCCTCTTGGCATCCATAATCTTGCATTTACCCCCATGGCCCTTTCTCTCATGTAACTCTAATGTAATTGCCTATTAATTTCTAATAGTCCCCCCCCCCACACACACACAAAGTTCCTATTGGCCTATATAACCTTATGGTTAATCCCAAATTTGGAAACTTAAAAACATTAGCTTGGCCCCATTTTAGCATGTTATTGTAAAGTAGTTTGTTGGCCTTTAAAAGGCCATCTATTAAAGCTTGTATTAAGGCCATTTAAAGAGATTTGTCTCTTACAAGTGAGAGAGAGAGAGAGAGAACCCTATCTTCTTAGGGTTTAGAGTCACCTCTCTCTCTCTCTCTCTCTCTCTCTCTCTCTCTCTCTCTCTCTCTCTCTCTCTCTCTCTCTCTCTCTCTCTCTCTCTCTCTCTCTCTCTCTCTCTCCCCCACACACACATGTACATATGCATACACAAACACATTGCAAATATATGTACATAAAGGAAGGCAAAGTGGTAGTGCACATATGTGAGACATCTTGTCAACCTCTTTCACATAAACTAAAAACCCCTAGAGTTGTGTCTTGTTGGAAGGTGTTAACCCTCAAACGAACAAAGGTGAAAAATCTGGAAAAGCTAAAGTAGAAGACAAAGGCCAAGGCAAAGTGAAACGGAAGACGAAAGCACGCTAAGAAAAATCTAGAAACACAAGAAGCATAGAAAAGTCCTAAATAAGGGAACAAGGCACACAAGGAAAAGCGCAAGTCAATACTTTTGTAAAAGAGCGCAAGCGCATCATGGTTTAATTCAAGGAGCACCGAGCTCTCACCCGTGCAATTTGTAAATGTAGACAGGTGGTGGAAAGGAAGCTAGGAAGATAGAAGGACAATGGGAAAAAGGGCATGCCGGCCATGTAAAAAAGGGGATAAGGGGATGACTGCCCAAAAGGGGACTTAGGGTTTTGTATATAAAGTTGAAAAGTGAATGAGAAGCTCATTCTTGTGTGTGGCAAAAAGTGGCTCTCCTCTTCTTCTTCTTCTTGCTTGCTTGAGCTTGTGCTTGAGAGAGGGAGTGTGAGAGTGTGAGGAAGTGAGTGTGTGAGGGCGAGGGACCGGGGAGGAGAAGCTCTCCATCTTCTCCTCTCTTCTTCTCTTCTCTTCTCTTCTCTTGTCTTACTCGCAGCTATGGAGCTTGAGGATGGAGCTTGCTTGAAGCTTGCACTTGGATCGTGGAGCTACCGGAGTGCGCGGGAAAGGAGGTAACTCGATTGGCATGGAGGTAAGCTCACTACACCCGTAGATATGGATGGCACATCGGCGGCTATGTGAGAGGTAGCCATTAGTGCTCAGCTTGGAACGCTTGAACAATAAGCGATCTGTGGGTCTTGGCAATTGAGTGAAAGCTCCCACATTTTGGTTCCGTTGCCGGGTCTGACGGAATCAAGCCTTGAGCGCCGTGCGCATCGAATCAAGCATAGCAGTAGGGTTTGTAGCCTGAACTGGTGCTCGAGATAGTTAGGAAATTTAGGAGGTTTTAATCCCTGGAGCAAGTAAGTATTTTGATTTGTTGTTGAATATTAGAGTAGGACCATCCATCTCTATCTCTGTTTTTTATTTCTGTTGCATTAGGTTAAGTGTAGGATAGGAAAAAGAAGAAAACAAAAGGGTTTTACTGCTGCTAGAGACAGGAAAGTAGGGGCACAGATTCATATTTCTGATTGGAAGAGTATGAGGGATTAATTTCTGAGGTTACAGTAGGCTCAGATGGAGCAATAAGAGGCCCAGGGAACCAAGAAAGACCACAGTGAGCTTGAGAGCTAGGGAGAGAGCAAGAGAGAATGGTGGGGAAACCTCTGAAGTGCCGATCGATTCGAGCGCCACAGTGATCCCAGGTAAGTTTAGCATTTCCTTGTAGGGTTTTGCACCTATTTGGAAGGCACAGGACGATTCCGTGGAGTAGGCATTGACCTTGAGGCACCGCGCACAACCCGCAAGCCGTCGTCCACGTTGTCGGACCAGGCCATCCAAGTCCCAGAATAGGACTGCTCGATTTCTGAAGTCAGACCATCCGACTCTGAAAATTGGACCACTTTTTCGATCCAGGTCCCAGAATCGGACCACCTTTGCTTGTTTGATCGTCTGATTTTGAAAATCGAACACTTGGACTTCAGAATCGGACACACGAAAATCGGACGCAAGGAATCGGACGGGTACAGAATCGGACGCCTGTCAAAATCGGACGTCCGATCTAAAAAATCGGACGTGACTAAAATCAAACCACTGGACCGATCGACCCAACCCAAAATCAGACGTCCGATTCTGATAATCGGACTCTTGAAAATCGGACATCTGAGAATCGGACGGAAAACTGTCAAAATCGGACAGGCATCTAGAACACAAATTTTGACGCATCTAAACCCCGAAATTGACCCCAAAGGCTATATAGAGCTAAAGGCACATCACAAATCCATCACTGGCTGAAACTTAGAGCAAGTAGTTCAAAATTTGGCTATAAATGGTCCTCCAAATTGGGCATGGCGTTTACCATAACGCCCCTGTGGGCGGGGGGAACTGCCCCCCGAATCCCCGCAGAGGGGGCTCTGCCCCCTCCGCACCTCCCCCAAGTAGGTTGGAGAGAAAACACGCATTGTGACAAGTCCTCCAAGTTGGACCCTAGTGTAGTAATGGCTCTACATGAGCATGGATTCTCACTTGCAAAAGAGCAACCAAAAGCAAGAGAGCATACCATCGATCCTGTGATTGATGAAGGAGCAGACTTTAATATCTTGACCTATGAATCATGGACCCTACTAGGCCAACCAGAGCTCATACCAATTAATGCAACTCTTAGCCCTTACGGGAGACACCCACAAGCACTCATAGGGAAGTGCAAAATCCTTGCAACAATTGAAATGGAAAGCTTGCCTATCCTATTTCATGTTCCTCCAAATAGTGCTAATTACAGAAAGGAAACCCTCCTAGGAAGACCCTTCAAAAGGGCAACCAAGTGTGAGGCCGACTATGTAGCATAAAGGATACACCTGACACTACCGGATGTGAGGATAGTCACAACCTTTAGCAAGGGTGACCTCATCAAACCTCGAGGGAAAGGCAAGGAAGGTGATGACATAACAGCCAAGCCTACTGATGAGAGCAAGGACTTGTTGGAAGAGTTGATAGAAGCAGAGGTCGAACAACGAGAACCAATGAGTGAGGCCATGCCTAAAACAAGAAGGTTAAGAGACAATGCCAAGGACGGGCTTTGGACATACAAATATCATAGAAGACCCCAAAAGAAGCCCAAGCCTTATAGACGAAGACATCGATGGAGAGTCAGCACAAAACCGCGATGGATATCCAAAGCGTTGCTACATGCTCAAGGGCATTACGCAGGTAACCGATGGATTTGGATGCCAAAACCCCCTGCTAAACCTCCTCTGTCAATTGAAGGCCAGATCGTATCAAGAGCAAAGAAGCATAGGAGGAGATCTAAACAAAAAACCAAGTCTCGAGTCAACAACGATGGAGTGACCGAGCCCCTCATGGTCGAAATCAAGAAACCAAATGGGACCAATCGGAGGGTAGATCCTTAGCCTAGCATGCTTGATAAGTAGATAGCAGATGTAATTTTTGAGGATACGCAAAAGCCACTAGTGCCCAAGGAGCCTTTGATTCCCCAAGAGGATAGCAGGCATCATAGGCTCAACATTGCTCATGGCAAGGTTAAATGCTCAACAAAGCAAATAGCAAAATCATCTAACAGCCACGAGAAAATCTCCCAGCTAGTGTCAAAGCCACTTAGAAGTCCCAAGTCACCTACACCCTCTTCCCCTAAACGGACACATGAAGCACAATAGTCGTCAAGTGCAGCTACTCAATCACAATCTCTACCTACATTAGAGCTTCCAAATGTCCAAGAGGTAGGACACGACACCACCCTTAGCTCTCAACCTAAGGATATGCATGTGCAATCCACCGTGGCTAGCTCAACTGATGCTCGATCTACACAAGTGAATACTCTAAGGGCAACAAAAGACACGACCACTTCCAATCGACCTAGGGACTTGACATTGCAATCTACTAACAATAGCCAGTCCACTGAAATAGCTGCTACTACTTCCAATCAGGGATCACAGTAGTCAACCTCTGGTCATGAGAACGCCCCTTGCGGAACATGTCCTTAGCAGTTCACCTGTGGAGAAGGTGCCGCAACGAGCATCCTTGACAGCCCCAGCACTTCCAAAGTGCTTAAAGCCTAGGCTGGAGGAGTTAAACAGAAGGGAATTGGCTGAAGAGCTAGACTCTCCAAAAAGGGAGGCAGGTGTACCCTCACAACCTAGCGAAGCTATTTAGCAAGCCACGGCTATGTCCCATAAGGATGCACTAGAGAAAGAGAATGCTAAGGCCCAACCAAGCACATCAACAATTGACCTAGTCCAGGATCCTAAGTCGTTGAGAGATGCACCTTCACTGACCAAGAAAAAGAGGAGAAAACAGCGAAAATAATAACAGTTACAGGTGGTTGTGGGCCCCAAGAACATTGACACCAAGAGCGCTGGAGAGCTGAGGAATAAAGCATCGAGTCCATCCACCAATGACCCCATTAATGCCTCTCCTAGTAGCGGTGAAATCTCAGACACATCCATGTGCTCTGAAAAATCAAAGCAGTCGTTACCATCAACGGTTGCTTGCAACACTCAATCTATTGACAACAGAACTTGTATTGACCAATCAAGAGTGGATACAATGCTGTCACAACAGGGTGAAAAAATTATACCAGTCACATCCAAGGAGAACCATGAGGCAATAACAAAGCCTCAAGAGAAACATGGAAACCCCAAGAGCATAAGAAATCCTAGCGTTGACCAATCTTGCTCGTCTAGGCCTGAGCCCCCAACCATGATAAAGCCTAGGCAAACTCTTAGAACCTTGCATGAGATAGCAATCGAGCAAGCCCTCGTTGAACATAGAAGTGTCGCAGAATGCTTAATCGAGTTGGATGCTAAGCTCAAAGTGTTCGCACGTGTCTATGTCCTAGTAGATATGGGCACATTCCCTAAAGAGCAACTTGAAGAATACTTGCCATTTCCCTTATCTTGGGAAGAGCAAGAACATCTTGACGAGCACTATAACAGGCTTCTACATGAATGCATGCGACTCATCCTTGACAAGGAAGCCGATGAACTACGCTTAACTATAACATTTAATGATATGCTCTGCCAACCAAATCTCTTAGAGATAGAGTAACTAAAGCAACAATCTGAGGGTCGAAGTCAATTTGAACAACGTTGGTGTGAAAACCGCATTGCAATGGCCGAACTAGGAGCCCAGATCATGATAGTCTCAGAGGAGCGATTGGCCAAATGGCAGTCTCAAAGAGACCCAACTTATGTGGCACCAACTTCCTTTCGAGTGCTAACTACCATTCAGGGTATGGACTTAGCTGAACCTAGCCAAGAGAACTCTCTGTCTGATAAGGTTCTCACTGAGAAGGAGTTACATGTTGCCAGTAGACTCGGACAAGGTTCCATGCTACTCGATGTTGCAAAATATCTATCGGTATTGAGTAAGCTGCCACGAGTACTAGATGCCTGTGCCACACTCTAGTACAATCCGGAGTTCTACAATTGGCTTTTATCCTCGTGAAGTGACATGGATTCGTAAATATGTACATAAATAAACAATGAATTTTGTGACCCTGTAAAGACAATATCAACACACACAAGCAATGATAATCAAGCACAGGGAGAAGAGTTGGGTTCAACAGGCTAAGCTCCTCAGGTCCTCCTCTCACCACACATTTAGAAGTTGTGTGACCATTCCCGCCTCTAGGTGAAGGGCATGCAACCCTCATCACCACCATAGGAAGCTCTGACCAACATCTATGATGGTGTAGACAGGGTACTGTTCCTTTCTATACACCTTTCCCCCTTTCTGGTCTATCCTTCCAAGGATGAGCCCTGCCCCACTCCATGACAACCAGTCCACGCAACTTAGCATGAGCCAAGATCTGCTAATGGCTGGAGGCCAAATGAACATCATCATGGGGGCCATCCCTCTACAATAAACACTGCATGCCTCACCTCTCCCCTTCTCATCATGTGCACTTGATAACCCACTGTATAATCCCTTCCATGCAAACAATTTATCCTGTCTTAAGGCCTAATCCTTGGTACGCACTTTGCAGGTCCCCCTACGATAGCAGACATGGAGCACCTAGTGCAGCTGGCTTGCAAAGACACTATCTGTCGTCAAAGGAAGCATGCAGCACAAGCCCCGCCGCCGAAATGCTATGTACCTAGCCTTAAAAGGTACGCAAAGAAACGAGGCCCCAAGTGACACCGCCCTGGACGTAGGCCAAAAAATCCCCAGGCCAAGGGAATAGAAGCTCAAGGGAGCACACAATGCATGGCAACCCGGTCATGCAGGCCCCCAAAAGACGCTCAAGCACCAGGTGCTCGAAAGAGGAGAGGGCAGCTCAAGACAAGCAAGAATTTGATGCATTGTTCAAAAGTATTCTGGAAATAGTTGCAGCCAGGGACTACACCATTCAGATCCCGAGCGACATCTTCCCTGCCCAACCTCGCAGGAGCCCTCACCAGCAAAGCCTTAGTCGCCCAACCACCCAGACTCGCCCTGCCTCGTACAAATGGAGTAGCCCCATGTTATGTAAAAGGCTTATCAAACGCTACCTGGCCATGACTTTTTGTCTCTAAAGGGTTACGTACTGACATGTTTCCCAATTGTACAAAATTTTCATATCTATGTTTATTATGTTTCACATCTTTAGCAAAAGAAAAAGATAATCAAGCGCATGTGATAAGTATTTAAGTCAACACCATGGAATTCACATAAGTGATGTCTCCTTGTGTTGCATTGGTTTATTATAGTGTGGCATGAGCCGTGCATGTACTCTCATGAAGTGACAAGTGGATGTAGGATGACGCAAGTCTTTGTGCAAAAGTGTTCAATACCCAAGACACCACAAGACCACCAACCCCACGAAGAGCCGCAACAAAGCCATGCTGCCGAAAGCAAAAATCACCCTTGCGAATGCCCACATCGCATGGCCCAAAGAATGAGCTTAACCACTTCCTCTTTCTGGGTTACACTCTACGCCGAGCACTCACGACATCTGTTACCCCACTTGTACCAATATCGCACGTTCCAAAGAGGGTTGCAATATCTCATGTGTATCTCCCCATCTCAACAACTACTTCTCTAAGAGTGAAGCTAGGGCACAATCATCACCGTAATATCCATTTCGTGAGCATTCGAAGCTTGACATTTCCCAACCCATTGAAAGGCTAATAGCCTCAACATATTGCAATGGTTGTACCCAGGCAAGTCTTTTTATTTAAAAAAAGAGAAAGAAAGAAATGAAAAAAAACAAGAAAAGGAAACGAAAAAGAAAACGGAAAAGAAAAGAAAAAAACAAAAAGATACGAAGCACCCACGATCACAGCACAACACCTAGGGGTCCTCAAATTAGGTACGTCCAGTGACCTTGGTCGGCTGGCTCCGTCCCTAGTCCCCTAGCCCTTTAGCATCACCCACAATTATTCAGGGCACATCAAGGACAGGACATACCTAGGGAGCTTGTCTCGCCTATGGTTAGACATGTCACCCTGACCCACTCGCACGATTCCCTCTTGCACTCTGCCTTAATACCATTGCAATCAATTGTGGTAAGCACCGCACGAATGGCCATGAAAAGTACACTATCCTCATCACGCAGGTCCAATAGCTACCAGCTATCTACCGACAGTGCAGTGTCCCTGTGTTCAATTATACTACGTCATGCAGTCACAATGCAAAGGGTGTCGCATACACCTTCACATGTACTTCTTCTCAACATGGACAACTTTGCTTCATCCACACATTGTTACGAGAAACCAATCGTGGTCTTCTAACTACGTAATATCTAAGTATTGCATGAGCACTCACATAATATCTGCACCGAAACATGTACATAGTTTGGGTCCTTAAGTGCAGGACAATACTCTCAGCTTGCTTAGAGTTTGACCTGTCTTCCAAACTAATTGAACTATGTCTTGTGCACGATAGAGAAGACTAGCACTACCCCTAGGGAGAGACCACCTATGAGAGGTTTTCAATTGCAGGTATTGAAGACTCCAATGAAAGTGTCGTTCGCTCTTCATTGACACCCAACTCTGAACTCTTATCCTTTATCATCCTGCAAGCCCGCCACGAATCATCATGTGCAAAATATCCAACAAACCAACACGTGCTGGCCATTAGTGCAATCCCCAACAAAGAACAACCCTACCATCAAGTCCAACAACCCTACCATTAGCCACCTAGGCCACCAACGTGCCCCCAATGACCTTCCTCCACACCACCACCAATACTCCTCCACGACAACCATCAATGTCTCCTTCACCCACGTCTTCAGTGTAGGCCAAAGCCTGCTACCTACAATGGTGAGTGCCATGGGACTGGCACTCATCTAGGAGGGGGGTAATGTTAACCCTCAAACAAACAAATGTGGAAAATCTGAAAAAGCTAAAGCAGAAGACAAAGGCCAAGGCAAAGTGAAACGGAAGACGAAGGCGCACTAAGAAAAATCTAGAAACACAAGAAGCACAGAAAAGTCCTAAATAAGGGAACAAGGTACACAAGGAAAAGCGCAAGTCAATACTTTTGTAAAAGAGCACAAGCGCATCATGGTTTAATTCAAGGAGCACCGGACTCTCACCCGTGCAATTTGTAAATGTAAACGGGTGGTGGAAAGGAAGCTAGGAAGATAGAATGACAATGGGAAAAAGGGCCTAGGCCACGGTCGGCCATGTAAAAAAAGGAGATAAGGGGATGACCACCCAAAAGGGGATTTAGGGTTTTGTATATAAAGTTGAAAAGTGAATGAGAAGCTCATTCTTGTGTGTGGCAAAAAGTGGCTCTCTTCTTCTTCTTCTTCTTCTTGCTTGCTTAAGCTTGTGCTTGAGAGAGGGAGTGTGAGAGTGTGAGGGAGTGAGTGTGTGAGGGTGAGGGAGCGGGGAGGAGAAGCTCTCCATCTTCTCCTCTCTTCTTCTCTTCTCTTCTCTTCTCTTCTCTTGCTCGCGGCTATAGAGCTTGGAGCATGGAGCTTGAGAATGGAGCTTGCTTGAAGCTTGCACTTGGATAGTGGAGCTACCGGAGTGCACGGGAGAGGAGGTAACTCGATTGGCATGGAGGTAAGCTCACTACACCCGTAGATATGGATGGCGCGTCAACTATATGAGAGGTAGCCATTAGTGCTCGGCTTGGAACGCTTGAACAATAAGCGGTCCGTGGGTCTTGGCAGTTGAGCGAAAGCTCCCATAGAAGGAATTTTTGTGTTTGATTATTTGAGTGATTGGTTGTCTTGTTGGTTTCTAACTAAATTTTTTGTGTTTGTGTAGAGTAAAAATTATTTTTGTACTTACTTTGGATATGTGGAGCTTGAGAGCTTGATAGTCTTGGTCGAGATTGGTGTTTTTTTTAATAGGCTAGAGCTAGATTTTGTTTAAAGTTGCTAGACATCTTGATACAAATATGCTTTCTTTCCGATATCTTTACACATCACAGGGATTATGGATTCACAAACACTTCACATTGCACTTGTCAGATACACTGCACTCAAGGTCGTCTTGAAGGGAGTGAGCCTTGAAGTGGAAGCACGAAGCGGAAGCAAGAGCTATGGTGGGAGGAGAGAGAGAGAGAGAGAGAGAGAGAGAGAGAGAATGTGGAAACTCCTACAGTCACAATGTGTGACCGGTCTTCCCTTTATTCAAATGTCAATGAAAGAATAAAGAATAAAGTGACTGTGATGGATGTTCGCACCTACAGTGTGCAGGCGGTGCATGGGTGTCAACAATGTAATAATACATGGGTGGCTAGGCACAGGCAGCTTTACCCCCAACAACCTCACACTTAAAGGTGAGTGTGCCTCAATGAGGAGTGAAAAAGAAAAACGAAAATAGTAGTACATGTACATACAATACAACAAGATGAGGAATAGAGGTCATCTCATCCAACGCCAATCAACTTCCTAAGGAAGGCAAAGTGCTCTACTGTGAGAGACTTTTAGTGAGCAAATCTACAGGATTTTGGTCAATTGAGATCTTGACAAGCTCAATGAACTTGTCCTCAATGACCTCTCGAATAAAGTGGTAAAGCACCTCAATGTGCTTCATCTTTGTATGGAAGGCCTGATTCTTGGCCAATTGAATAGCACTCATAGAATCCAAATGCAATGTAGGAACCACACCAGTAATGCCAAGGTTGGCCTAACCAGAGAGCCTCCTTGCAAGCCACAGTGGGGCTACAATATACTTTGCCTTTGTAGTAGAGAGGGCCATGTATTTCTACACCCTAGAGATCCAGGAGACAAAACCTCTAGCAAAGATAAAGATATAGCTAGAGGTGGACTTTCTATTGTTTGCATCTCATCCTGCATAATCAAAGTTAGTGTATCCCATGACTTCTATATCCTCCCCACCATAATAGATACACATAGATATTGTGCCCTTCAGGTACCTCATGATACCATTAACGGCATCCCAATGTCATCGACTAGGTGTAGCCATATAGCGGGTCACAACTACCACTGCAAATGCTATGTTAGGGAGATTGGCTATCATGGCATACATCAAATTGCCCATTGTAGATGCATAAGGGATCTTGGCCGTCTCAGCCTTCTACTCATCAGACTGTGAATAATCAGCATGATTAACCTTTACATGAGAAGGTAATGGACAACCAATAGGTTTAACATCCTAAAGATGAAACTGCTCAAGAACCTTTTAGATGCACATTACCCCTTAAAGTGATCACAAGTAATGTGCATCCCAAAAATATGTGAGGCTTGTTCCATGTCCTTCATCTCAAAGCTCTTCTTAAGCTGACCTTTCAAGGCATCCAGCTCATCATGAGCACTCCCAACAATCAACATATCATCCACATAGAAGATCAAAACCATAAAGCTGCTATCACAAGCCTTCTTTGTGTATAAACAAAAATCCATATCATTGCGGAAATATCCCTATGAATGTATAAAATCATCATGCATAAAAGTATCAAACTTGTGGTACCATTCCCTAGGAGCCTACTTAAGGCCTTCTCAATTTGTGCACTAGGTGGTCCTTGCTAGGTTTTACAAATCCCTTAGGTTGCTCCATGTAAATCTCATCGTCCAAGTCCCCACCATGAAGAAAAGCTATCTTGACATCCATCTGATAAAGATCCAAGTCAAGATGAGCAACCAAAGTCAATATCAAATGTAGGGTAGTCATCTTTACAATAAGAGAAAAGACTTCATCAAAGTCCACACCCTGCTCCTACTTGAAACCCTCTGATCTAGCTTTATATGCTATTCAGGGGTACTTTTCAACTTGTACATCCACTTGCATGGCAAAGCACGCTTTCTACTAGGCAAAGGAACTAAATCCCACCTATGTTTTTTCTACAGTGAGTCATACTCTGACTGCATATTCCTCTCTCAAGAGTGACTATTACCTCTATGCATGGCCTTATCATAAGTAAGAGGCTCACCAATATCTGTCACCATAACATAATCCATAGAGGGCTCAAACCATGCGAGTTGTTCTCTATCTCTAATAGAACACCTCAAAATAGGCTATGGGCTTGGAAATCCTATGGAGTATTAGGGATTTGGGCCACCGGAGCATCACCCAACTATTGTAGGTTGTCTGGCTAACTATACAGTAGTAGGAGGCTCCTCTTGAAATATCACATTGTGTACCTCAATGACATGCTCAGGCTTCTTATACATTTTCTCTTCATGAAGAACAATGTCATGGTTGTAGATAACCTTCCAAGCCTGTGGATCCCATAGGCGATAGCCTATCTCACTTGCATCTCCATAACCAAAAAAGATGTATTTCTGAGACTTAGGATCCAGCTTATTACACTTGTCCTTGGAAACAAGGCAGAAAGCCTCATAACCAAAGACACACAAAATGAGCATATGAGAGAGATTTTCCAAATCCAAGCAAGCCAATGCTGAAATGTGGCCAAGACTCACAATTCCTACTTAATAGGATATGCCTAGAATTTATGTGTATAGTCATCAATGAAGGTAACACACTTAGTCTTTCAATGACACCCATATCTAACCTATGTATTCGTACATATATAGATAGCTTTGGAAATGGATCCAGCATCAAGTGCTAAACCAAACACCAAGGCCCACATATATGTATCCTCCCTTTGTGCCAAACCTATTATGCACTACACAAGCAGTTGGTTCTTGATACCAAAGAAGGAAGATATTTACAATGGCAATGGCTATCGTGTTCTTGCGATCACCCATGCGAATGCCTGAATACAAAGCATGTCGATCCATTGCAACAATGACCATGAGGCTAGCCAAGTATATGTTTTGGACACCTTGGTCTCACAAGACTATTTTGTTGAACAAGGAAATGGGCCTACATTGCAGCCTTCCCCCATAGTAGGCCTCACCCAAAGCCCTTGCAGCGTTGAGAAAACAACAACCAATGTGGAAGCCTCACCACCCCCTTGGACAATGCAAAAAAGAAAACCATTCCTATCATGCTTGATGTGGAAGAGGAGGGCATATGGAAATCCTCTTATGCTGTAAGTATGGTTGAGTATATAATGTCTTCATCGAGGGAGGGGCCAACATCGAGTGTTACATCATTTGTTTTAGAATACAAACACTGCAAAAGAGAGTGGAGGAGATCCCAATTTTATATGATGGCAATGTGGTGTACGAGCTTCCACTATTAGTAGTAGACAATATGCATCAGATAGAGGGTATGGAGCAAAAGTATAATGGCCATTGCTAGATAAAGTCTATGTCAACATTAATGGCATTTCCTAGTATTGTTCGCCGAAGCAAATGCATCGAAGAACTAGAGTGTCCAAATAGAAATTATGATGGCTAGTCAATTTTTGGCTCCCCAAACTAGGTGGCATGGATACGTACAAGACTCTTCATTCGCTCCACTATCATTAAAATGATTGCAGAGTCGCATGACATGATTTTGGTACATTTTTCTAAGCATTTCTAGCATTTTTACAAGCATTAAATGTTGGTCAACATATTTTTGGCCTCAAATTTTAGGTCAGTGGGTTTTTTGGCTATTTATAGCCATTTTCCACTTGGCAGTCAATTGTATTATCATCTTCCCTCCTTCCTTAGCAGGTGCACACTCCGACTCTGTCATCTTCCTCCGTCTTCGGTGCTACCATCATCATCAACCTGATCTAATGCCCTCACTAACGCTCTGGGGTGTTGCGTGCAAGGACTGATCAATCCACAACTTTATATTCAGCATTCATGTCAATCAGTGCAGTATTTCTTCCTTCATTTTCTACTTCTTATGTGTGTGTGTGTGTGTGTGTGTGTGTGTGTGTGTGTGTGTGTGTGTGTGTGTGTGTGTGTGTGTGTGTGTGTGTGTGTGTGTGTGTGTGTGTGTGTGTGTGTGTGTGTGTGTGTGTGTGTGTGTGTGTTTTCCTTCTTCCATTGCGCACTCTCACAAATACATGCCACATGCAAGTAAACTTAATACCAATATACTGACTATTGGAATGTCAGCGGGATGATCTCGAAAGCCTTGGATGCTTCTATTGTAAGAACCCCCCATCTTGCTCTCCAATTGCAAGTGTATAGTGTATTATGCGATATCAACAAACCCAAATGTCAAGACTGTTCATCCATCATCAAGGCACACATAACCATGAGTGCAGAGGTGCAAAAGATCGTAGAAGAAATGGTAAGAGAATTTAGTGTTGCTGGACCTCGACACCTACAAATGACTCTGGCTAGAAGGCTAGTGACAAGTGCCCTAGTTTGTGAGTAAGGTATTTCCATGTTTGACATTGAACTCTCGATGATGCTCAAGAAACTCCAACCACTCATTCAAAGCAACGTGTAACATATTATTCCATTTACAACACATCCCAAAATATCATTAAAAAGTCATGTATATGAATATCAATAATGCGTGAATTCAAATTAAAACACATAGTCCGTATAGCACGTGCTGAGACCGATCAGGGAACGGAATCTCATCTTCTAAAGTTAAAGCAATGTTGTGCATATAGATTTTTCCATGGTAGCCTATTTCTTGGGTAAGCCATTGACAATGATAGTAGGTGCTTTATATTCAAAATGTCAATGACTGGGCCAACCTCAGGGGTTGACTTAGTGAATCATATACGAAGGAATGGCACTAGGGACCTACGTGATAGAGCTAGATATGCTTCAACCATGTGCATCGCATTAATGATTGGACCACCATGGCAGCACATGTGCATGAACCAAGGTAGTTTCTCTTACACGATTCTACCATCACAACATGAACTTAGTAAACATAGTTCTCCTTACTCTTCCATTCATGTTTTGTGTTTCTAAATGTACAAGAGTTGATGACTCTGGCAATATGTAAGATGAAGAAAGAGAATAAAAATGCACAAGCTTTTTTCTGGACAAAGATGAATGAAGTCGTGTAGAAGTGTGACCATCCAAGCGTTGATTTTCAAGGATTCATGGCAAATGAGGCAGGTGCCCAATTGGAGGGCCATCTACATAGTGGTCAATGGTGGTCTAGACAATGTAATGCAAGGAAGGAAAAGATCTTGCTTATTTCATTGGGAACAAAGTCTCCAAATACACATATCATAATATGTGTGCAAGATTTTCCAAGACGAGTATAAGCACTTTTGCGGCATGTGGAGGTATATAGCCACAAAAAATGATGCAATTGATTCCTCTTCGAGCTTGGTGAGCCTCATGGAAAGTTGCGTTTTCAAGGGGAAAATGAGACTGTAGCAAGAAAACGTAAGGTTGATAGGAAAGTGGGTTTAGTGGAAGCCAATGCCTCTCACAAGCCTGAGTATGTGACCAAAAACATACCTAGAAAAAAGGGCATAAGAAAACTAAACTTTGTGGACCCTTTGCCTTCCAACCAATCAAGGGTAATATCATCAAATTCTTCAGAGGAAATGGTGGTGGAGACAGTCCTTCACCCATGACATCGCTTGGGCTTTAAGAAGGATTTTAGCTCGCAATCATGTGCAATGCCAAGGATGGTTGAGAGCTAGAGAGGAAAAATGCAAAAAAACAATTAAAAACATGATGCATGGGGTGCCTACACCTTCATTTTGGGGCATCATGGAGCGGTCCACTAGCTCAAGAGAAGAAGCTAGCAATCAACATTGAATGTGACACTAGTTCATGTGGTTCTATAATAATAGTGTGGACCATACATAGAACAATTATTCTTCCATTCATCACGCATCACCCAAGGTTCCACAAGTATGGCCAGTGGCACAAGACACAAATTTGATCATAGAAGAAATTTGCATGTTGGAGAGTAGTGGGTTTGTTTTACAAAAGATAACACAAGAAGTGGATACTAATGAGGGCTCATGTATATATCGAAGAGGTGTTTCAAGCTGCAGGGAAAAGGATAACTCGGCATTGGCTCTAGATGCAACTGTGAAGAGCCACACAATGGTGAAGCCCTTAAAGCATGAGCTTTTCAAACTAGAGACACCTAACTCAAGTGTCTTGTAGGAGTGTTATGATGTGCACATTGCAAAGAATCCAACATGTAATTGACATGATTTCATGGACCATGTCGCAAAAGGAAAAATGTATTTGACATGCAAGCACCTATACTATGTGTACCTATGAGTGTTTGGAATGGATGCAAATGCCAGCGTGTTGATACACCAATCCACACTCACTAAAGAAAACTTGCACATTGTATTTGGAAGTAGAACTTTTCCAACACCACCTACACTGTGACCAGCAATGCAATGCCAACACTATCTCTTAACACAACTGCATTTTATTTTGTCGAGAAAGTATTATTATACAATTCAGTTAAACAACTTATGTCAAAATATTGACAAGCCTTTGGTGACCTTGTCTCTCTTAATTTGTTGAGCAAAAGCACTATTTCCAAAGTTAACACAATATATTGTATCGAATTTGTTGGGGGGAGAGAGGGGAGGTATAAATCAATTGCAATTAAAGTTCTAAAAACACAGAGTGGCCGCACAAGCATTCGCATTATGAGAGAGAGAGAGAGAGAGAGAGAGAGAGAGAGAGAGGGAGAGAGAGAGAGAGAGAGATTTAGGATTTAAGAGAAGTGTTTGTTATAACACATGCCATAATCCAATGTGAGGAATGATTATACAATATGGATTGATCGCATGCATGAGAGAGAGAGAGAGAGAGAGAGAGAGGGAGACAAACACGAAGAGTGAGTGAGTGATTGATATATGTGTGTGTGTGTGTGTGTGTGTGTGTGTGTAGAATGAGAGGGAGAAATTGTATGTACATAGAGAAATTGATAGAAAGTAAATACATGGATGTTGGGGGTAAAGGCGCCTCTGCCTAGCCGCCCGTGTATTACTACACTGACAATCACAGCCACTGCACACTGCAGGTGGCAGGTGCCCATCACCATCACTTTATTCTTTATTCTTTTAGTGACAGTTTGAATAAAGGAAGGCCCGGTCACACATTGTGATTGTTGGAGTTCCCATTTCTAGTCTCTCCCTTTCTTGCTCTTGCTCTCCCACCATAGCTCTCGAGTCCAACCTTCGATCCGTTGCTCCCTTTCAACTGGTATCATAGCTTTGCTTTTCGACTCTTGAGCTTGGTTCGTGGCATTCTCAGCATCCCATCAACTCCATACTTGCATTAGGTCTCCTTCTCGGCAGCCATATCCGACTCCTTCGAGCTCCAGTCACTCCCCAGCTTCTCGAGCACCTTCCCGGTATTGTTGGGCACCTTCAGGGCATTACATCAGAGGTATTTGATCATTTTCTTCAGGGTTTACCTCAATTCTTAGGTCTCATAGGCTGTAAACAAGATTGGGGCAGCCACCATTGAAGCTCCCTTGCTTCATATCTCACTTGCCTTTGAACAAGACTTGCTGGAGCTTGTTTGAGGCATTCCTTAGCTTTAACCAGACCCCTCCGAAGTGGCCACCATTTTTTGCAGCCCCAGGACCAGCATTTATAGTTGGCGAATTCACGTAGCCCTCCCATATGTGTCTTCAACATTGATAATCACAACAGCAGCTCTCCGCCTCCATTGGCACTTGGAAAGGCTCCATTTCAAGCATATGAACATGCTTTGATGCTTAGTTTTGATAGTTGATGTGTTGGCATAGCATTTGGACTGATTTAACACTGTTTTGGGACTGACATAATAGTCCACATGCAGTTTATGGCAATGTTACACTGACACTTGATGCTACAGCTTGTTTGGCATTGTCATTTGATGCCCGGTTGGTCCCATTTGATGCTTGGATGTTAGGGGAATGTATGCCTATTGTTTGGCAACCATTTGGAGCTGATTTTGGCGCTAAAATTCTTAGTTTTGAATAGTAAATCATTGATGTACACAGTTGGGCTGAAGTCATTTTACTCATGTATACTTATGCCTATGCTTTTTGGGCTATGTTTCGGGCATATATGGTGATGTATTGACACTTGGGGCTCGACATAGAGCTTGGTTTTGATTTAGGATCGTTGGTTGAGCTTGAGCTTGCTTTGCAAAGCATTTGGATGCTCCGTCTTGGATGTACTTATGGCATGTATGTTGCTTATGTCTGACCAGTCGACATGCTTAGCCTATGCCATTACTACATGCTAGTTACATTGTTTGGAGACTATTGCTACTGGAGCTCGGTCTTGGCTTGACCTTGGATTCTCGGAGCTTACTTGAGCTATTTATTGGCTTTCCAGAGTTGTATCTTGGGATGTACTTGATGTCTTACATACTTATGGATGCTACATACGGATGCTCTACCGCCTACATGTTCGAGATGTACTATTGATGTATTGTCTTGGACTTATGCCATTGGCACTGTGTCTTGCCTTGGCTTGAGCTCTTGAGCTCGTACATACGGCTTTTGTGCCAGTGGGAGCATTCTTGAATGCTTATCAGACATTAAGTAAGTGGTACTTTTATGCATTGAGACGTTACATGTTATTGAGCAGTTACAGACACTTGAGACTTTGGAACTTCTTACCTTTTGGGATGATACATCATATGTCTTGGTTCACTGTATGCTTATGAGCTAAGTCTTAGTTTTGGATCCGTATCTTTGTGAACTGACACCTACATGTGTCAAGTTTTGGTAGTGGCAAGAACACTTTGCCCCATTGCCCGGAGGGTATGCCTACTCACTAGCAGATGTTTGTATGACATACTTGGGTGTTGGATTCATGCTTATCGACTGTCATATGCTTATGCTATGCCCGCATGATGTCGGCTTTGGTCTTGGCAGTATCTGATTGCCTTGGGATCCGATTTTGGCACTGTTAGCTCTCTTTTACTGAAATCTAAAATTTATTACAGCAAGCATATATGTATGGACTAACATGGATTTTTCATGCTGAAACACTCTGAAATGATGTACTTTCACTAGTACTTGGTGGACAACAACTTTGGTTCCACTTTCTTCGCCATTTTTTCTTAATTTTGGTGATTTTTTGGTCATTTTCTGCAGTAAATAGCAAGCAATTTTGAACTGTCTATAGTCTTCCAGCCTGCATTATGGTGAGTTTGTCCATTGATCATGCTATTTTCAACATCACTAAGCTTGATGGTATGAATTACTCTTATTGAAAGAGCCAGATTTGGCACGTGATGGTGCAAAAATCATAGATCAAACCTTTGAGGTTAAGCGGACATCCGCCTGCAACTATGCCAGATGAGGAATGGCTTGAGCTTGATGAGTTATGCAAGTCCACTATTGTATTGTCTCTCACAGAACATGTTCACTATAATGTCTATGAGGAAGAACAGAGGGCATGGCAATTGTGGAAAAAGATCAAAAATCTCTATGACAAGAGAAGTCCAGCGAGTCAGATGTATTGGCTGAAGCAGCTTATGGATCTGCGCATGAAAGAGAATGTGACTATGTCTGCTCACTTGAGCCAGTTCCATACTATACTCAAGAACTTGACTTCGCAAGTCATCACTTTTGTAGAGGATGACACTCCTCTTTTCTTGTTTGGTACTCTTAATGAGTCATGGGATATATTCCACACTGCATTATGTGCCTCTACTGCTACCTTGAAATTATCTGATGTTGAGAGTGCTCTTCTGCAGGAAGAGGTTAACCGTAAGAATTTGGATGCCTCTCGTGTGTCCAATGCTATGACAGTTAGAGGCAGGAATGATGGATATGGAAAGCATGGCAGTGGTAGTGGCCATGGACGAGATTCTCAGAAATCTCAGTCCAAGTCTCGTGGGAAGTCACATAGCAAATCCCATGGCAGGAATGCAGATGTTACTTGTCACCATTGTGGAAAAAAGGGCCATATTAGGCCACAATGCCATGAATTGCGCAATAAAAGGCACAAAGATAAGGGGAAAGACAAAGTGCAGGATAAGTCTTCTGATCGCAGCATAGTACCTACAAAGTCCAGTGTTAAAATTGAAGAGATCAATGTTATGCAGCCTGAGAATGTTGATGATGATGAATATATCCTAGCAGCTTCTTCTAGTGCTTCGCAGATGACAGAGATACACTCTATGTATGCACAGTGTTGGCTCTTGGACTCAGGTGCGTCCTTTCATGTGACACCTTGCCAAGAGTGGTTTCATTCATACCGTACTGTTTCGGGTTCTGTGCGCTTGGCTGATAACAGCTCTCTTGATATTGTGGGCATTGGTAATGTTAGGCTGCAGTTTCCTTCTGGCAGCAGTTTTGTTATGCAAGATGTACATCATGTACCTTCTTTGACATGCAGTCTCATGTCAGCTGGACAACTTGATGGTGCAGGATATCATATATGTTTTGGAGACTCTGCATGGAAGATCGCTCGTGGCAAACTTGTGATTGCGAGAGGTGCCAAGGCTAGCAGTCTCTACCCCTTGATTGTATCAGCTTCTTCCCTTGATCATGTTTGTTTGTGGGTTCTATCCCACATGTATCTCTTTGGCATGCCTGTTTGGGCCATATGTCTTTGAAGGGAATGAAAATGCTTTTTGGTTTGCAGTACTTACCGCCCCTTGATTATGCATGTTTTGATTCATGTGAGCATTGTCTTTATGGTAGGCAGACTAGGTCTACGCATAAGAAGTCTGGTAGGCCATGCATGAGTGAGCCCTTGGCATTGGTACATTCAGATGTCTGTGGGCCCATGCCTTGTCAGTCTATGGGTGGTGCAAAGTATTTTGTTACTTTCATAGATGATTTTTCACGAAAAGTTTAGGCTTATCCCATTAAGCTGAAATCCGATGTCTTGGCTATGTTTCAGAGATGGCTTGCATTGGTTGAGAACAAGTCTGGGTATAGGCTAAAATGCATAAGGACAGATAATGGAGGTGAGTATGTCTCACGTGCTTTTGAGCAGTTATGTAATGAGAGGGGTATTAAGCATCAATTGACCGCCCCCTACACCCCCCCCAGAATGGTTTGGCTGAGCGGATGAATGGAACCATACAGGAGGGTGTATGCAATATGCACCTTCTAGTGGTTTGGATTTCCAAGTTGCAAAGGAGGTATGGACTAGAAAACCTCCCTCTTATGCGCATCTTCGTGTCTTTGGATGCGAGGCATTTTGCCATGTGCCCAGGGACAAGAGAAGTAAGCTGGATGCTAAGAGTGTCAAATGCATTTTCCTTGGTTATGGAGATGCAGGTGAGATGGGTTACCGTCTTTGTGATCCGCAGGCGCGAAAAGTCATCCGCAGTCATGATGTAGTCTTCCATGAAGACAAGATGCATAGGCAGCTTGAGAGAGTTGTTGAGATTCACAGGGTCATATTTCAAGAGGAGCCGAGAGCTTTCGCAAAGCCAGTTGGACAGCCTACAGCTGCAGCAGATGCTCATGGTCAGGGCATTGGACAAGCAGCAGAGCCTGCCGTGAGATGATCTACTAGAGACACACGTCCACCTGATAGATTTCAGCCCTCGATGCATTATGTCTTGGTTCCAGATACAGGAGAGCCTTTCACTTATGATGAGGCTATGCGCAGGGGTGACAGTCACTCCTGGCAGAGGGCTATGCAGTCTAAGATAGACTCCTTGCATAAGAATGACACTTGGGATTTAGTTTCCTTGCCTACGGGCAAGAAGGCTTTGCCATACAAGTGGGTGTACAAGCTGAAAAGTACCCTTGGACACCCCAAGCCAGCATACAAGGCTAGATTGGTAGCAAAGGGTTTTAAGTAAGAGCATGGTGTGGAATTTGATGAGGTCTTTTCTCCTGTGGTTAAGATGACCACCCTGCACTTAGTCTTGGCTTTAGTTGCCCAGCTTGACTTGGATTTATACCAGATGGATGTCAAGACGGCTTCCTTACATGGGGACTTGCATGATGAGATTTATATGGAGTAGCCTAAGGGCTTTGCAGAACCTGGCAGGGAGCACCTAGTGTGCAAATTGAAGAAAAGTCTTTATGGCTTGAAACAAGCACCTAGGGAGTGGTATCATAAGTTTGATGCCTTTATGTAGTCACAGGACTACATCAGGAGTGCTATGGATCTATGTCTTTACACAAAGAAAGCCCGTGATGGTTCTTTATTGATTTTGGTACTCTATGTGGATGATATGTTGATAGCAGGGAAAGCTCATGATGAGCTAGATGCTCTTAAGGCTCAGCTCAAGAAGAGCTTTGAGATGAAAGATCTAGGGCAGGCCACTCACATACTTGGTATGCGCATTAGATGCGACAAGCATCACTGACTCCTCTACTTATCACAGAGGGAGTACATTCATAAAGTCATTGAGCGCTTCCGCATGTAGGATGTAAAGCCTATTGGATGTCCATTGCCTTCTTATGTGAAGGTATCACAGGCTGATTGTCCGCAGATAGATGAGCAGAGGGCCGAGATGACCAAGATTCCCTATGCATCCGCAGTGGGCAGTCTTATGTATGCCATGATAGCCACTCGTCCAGATATTGCCTTTGCAGTTGGTGTTGTGGAACGCTATATGGCTACACCTGGCAAGAAGCATTGGGATGCCGTGAAGGGTATCATGAGGTACATGAAGGGCACTGCAGATATGTGCATATGCTATGGCAGCCAGGATACAAGAGTTGTGGGGTACACTGACTCTGATTATGCAAGACATGCAGATAGTAGGAAGTCCACTTCCGGCTATGTATTCACATATGCTGGAGGTGCTGTTTCTTGGATGTCCAGGGTACAGAAATGCATGGCCCTTTCTACTACAGAGGCGGAGTATGCTGCAGCCCACTGAGGCTTTCAAGGAGGCCATTTGGTTGGGTCGTTTGGTTGTTGACCTTGGTATTGATGCTATCCCTACGCTGCATTCGGATTCTATGAGTGCTATTTAGTTAGCCAAGAATCTGGTCTTCCATGCGAAGACGAAACACATTGAGGTGAGGTATCACTTCATACGTGGGATCGTTGAGGACAAGTCTGTTGATCTTGTGAAGATCTCGACTGACCAGAATCCTGTAGATCTGCTCACGAAAAGCCTCTCTACAGAGCGCTTTGCCTTCCTCAGGAGGTTGATGGGCGTGGGATGAGATGACATCTTTCCTCATCCTGTTGTACATGTGTACATGTTGTACTATCTTTTTTCTTTTTCTTTTCACTCCTCACTAGGGCAGATTCGCCTTTAAGTGGGAGGTTGTTGGGGGTAAAGGTGCCTCTGCCTAGCCGCCTGTGTATTACTACACTGACAGTCACCACCATTGCACACTGCAGGTGGCGGGCGCCTGTCACTGTCACTTTATTCTTTATTCTTTTAGTGATAGTTTGAATAAAGGAAGGCCCGGTCACACATTGTGACTGTTGGAGTTCCCATTTCTAGTCTCTCCCTTTGTTGCTCTTGATCTCCCGCCATAGGTCTCGAGTCCAACCTTCGATCCATCGCTCCCTTTCAATGGAGCAATTAGAGAGAGAGAGAGAGAGAGAGAGAGAGAGAGAGAGAGAGAGAGAGAGAGAGAGAGAGGTGGGTCATGGTGTACCATTCTGGGGTGATCTCATGAATGTGCCCATGTTATGTGCTAGAGAGAGAGAATCGTTTACATGAGATAGAGCACTATTTGATCGATTGTGTTTAGAAAGAGAAAGAGGGAATATACACATAGAGAGAGAAATTGAGAATGAGAGACAATAGAGAGAGAAAGATAGGTACACAGAGTGAAGGTAGTGGTGGTGATCATGGAGGTGGTGAGGGTAGTGGTAGTGGTGGTGGTGGTGGAGGTAGTGGTGGGGCGGTGGTGGCAGAGATAGTGGTAGTGGTGGGTGGTAGCAGCGGTGTTGGTGGAGGTGGAAATATCTAGGGGTGGAATAAGTGGACTATGTGGAATAAGAAATGGAGGTTGCCCAGAAAAGCTCGCTCAAAAAGCCCACTTTTTGCCCTTCCCCAAAACCTCTTCACCTTGCTCGACATTCATAAGTAGACTATGAGCTTGTCTTTGTAGCCACCTTTTGAGAATCTTTTTATAGAGATATCTTTGAGCATGGAGAAGCTTACCTTTTTGAAGGGAACCACACTATCCACACCAATGAACTAGGGTCTACCCCTTTCTGTAAGGCACAAAGGTTGAAGGATTGTGCTGACATGTTTGCAACAACTTTGAGGTGCTTCAAACTTTCTTGAATATTATGTAAATTGTAAGAATCATTATTCAATTGATACTTATCTATATATTTTTATCCTAAGGGAATTTTGGTTTGCTACTTTTGGTAGAGGTGCCTATCCCTAGGTAGCTAAGTATATTTATTGCTAACCTAGCAACGATTTCCATAATGGAATTGATATTCAACCTCTGCTCTTTCAGATGATATTTAGTAATAAGGTCTTTTAAAGTGCTTGTTGTCTTCATGTTAGTTATGAGTTTTTGGGTTTTTTTCATCTCATCTATTTGTTTTTGGATTTCTTCAAATTAGTTCTAGGAGTGGCATGGTCTTCAGCCACCACTCTAGCTAGTGTATCATAGCTTTGATTTAAACATCTCTATCTATTCCCTTTGCTTTGCATTGGTCTTCATGTTACATTTCTAATTGTTGCCTTATGAAGAACTCTATTGGTTCTAGCTCATAAACAAGTCTAGTGGCAATAAATGGGGCTTCACTTCCCAACAAGTATCTTATTGTAGGGTCCATGTCTACTATAAATGTGGTTTGCAAGGTCTTCAATAAGGTTCTATAGTGAGGAGAGGTCAGAGTGGTCTAAGTCCTGTGTTGCAGTAGGGTTGTAAATTGTTCGGGTGACATTATCCTAAACTCACTCATTGATTGTATTGACGAATCTTATGTATGGATGGTCAAGTTATGCTTGATGTTCTTCTTGTTGATTAGTCTTTTTAGCTTTGATGCTTGCAGGTTTCCTATGCACTTGTAATTATAATATATAGTCACACATGCACTAGATATGCTAGTATGGCTTTTAGTCTCGATGGATCAATTATATATTTACAAGGCTTTTCTACTCTCAAGTCAATATGTCATTTAAGATTAATGATCTCTTTGTGGAAAATTCCCAGTAGCATTTCAAGGGTTGTTTGCTTCATGGCAAGCTCTCTTGGTTTTGAGACCTAAAAGGCTAGTCATAAGAAGGTGACAATAATCCCCCAATCGTGTAGGTGTGACTTGCATTATAGCTACTTTCGATGTTTGGATGTACGATCACTTAACCTTGAGGTAAAATTCAAGACCATTACCTTGAGTTTGGAATCTCTATTGTCTTGATGTTTGACACTCGTCTAAACTATTCTTTAAGTCGCTAGTGGTGCTATTAGCTTGCCTACATGCCATTGTGCCTTATCTATGGCATCATGTGGCTTTTCACGCCACTTATAAACCTATCCTTAAGCTAAAACTCTAGAATGTTGTAATACCAATAACTAGAATAATGGCTTAATGTCCTTTTAGTTTGACTTGGGGAAAAGTGACGACTTAATACACATGCTCTCAGCTCGCTACTTTTAGACGTTACCATACGAGCACATCAAAATCCCAAAAAATAGACAAAAGAGACATCAACAAGAAGATATGTAGAAAATAGAACAAATGTTGCAATTTAGCTACACTTGAGGAGTGCTACTTTGATTGCAATAGATTTTCTTGGCATTCACACTTTGCACTATGCAAAAAGGCTAAAGGATTGTGCCCACTTTTCTACAACAAGTTGGAGGTCATTAGCTTCAAACTTTCTATGTGAATTCTAAATGTCATTGTTCAATTGATACTCGTCCATATGTTCTTATACTTTAGGAAATTCAGTTTGCTCCTTTTGGTAAAGGTTCCTCTCCCTAGGCAACTAAGTATATTTGTTACTAATCAAGCAATAATTTCCACTATGGAATTGTTACTCAAGCTCTACCTTTAGATGAGATCAGTAATAGAGCCTTTTACAGTGTTTACTATCTTCACTTTAATTATGAGTTTTTTTAAGTGTTTGCTATCTTCACTTTACTTATGAGTTTTAATGTTTTTTCCAACTCGTCCTTTATTTTTTGGATTTCTTCTAGTTAGTTTTCAGAAGTGATTTGGTCTTTAACCACTGGTGCACAGATCGGACGCTGTATGAGTGCGTTGTGAGTGCCAGAAGGTCCCCAAGAACAAAAGAACTCTACTTTTGCACAAAGAACAAGGAAGAAAGCTTGCACGACATGAAGCAAGAGACTCATTGGGTACAATTTTCCCCCATGCCTTGTGTGAGCACTCCACAAAGCATGTATTTGATATATTATTCATCTCCAAGCTAAAAAAAATAGCCCGATTTACAATTAGCATGCTTTAGCTTTTGTGTTTGCTTTTGTCCCACTAAAGAATTAAAGCTATTGGGCGTCCAAGGAGTCGAGCGGTACCCAAATATAATGTCCAATACAAATATTTAAATCATGCGCCCATGCGCATACAAAAATAATAAATAAATATCAAGTGCTTCAATAAATAAGCGCATCAAAATATTGGCGCCATGCCTAAGATGCGCGCCCATCAAAAATGATAATAATTTGAATACACGCTATCCTCCAGTGCTTCCCAACGCTACCGTTGCCTACTCTACACATCAATTGAAGCATTCACAATTGTTAGAAAATAATAAAATTAAACTGACAAAAGTGAATACCTAGCAGTCTTCAGCTACAAAATAAATAAATTGTTTAGAACTCAATCCTAACCTTAATTTATTACGAGTGCGCACTCTAAGCTCATAAACGCCTATTAATTTAAATATGTATTTTGCGAAATCACCGGCTATGGAATCACCCACTTGCATATTAAATTAACAAGACACCCGAAAAGGACATGCGTCCCCATCAACTTTTCGCACAAGGAATCCACCTTGTGTATGAGCCTCGATAATAAATAAAATTTTATGGAGTCCATTACAAAACCTCACGGAATCCACCGTGGAATATGCCTCTTGGCATCATACCCCTGGGGTGAGATTGCAATTGTCCTCAATTGCTGTTAGCTCAATGTGGAGCCAACAGTGTGGGGTAAGCACTTAGATCTCGAGTGTGCATCTATTGGGCCTCTTCAACAGGATGATTTTTAAACTTAACCAAATATCTAGAATATCTACAGCCAGTTCTAGTGGTCATAAAGTTAGTATCTAGAATAGTTTCAGGTTCAAGGATTTCAGTTTCTTCTTCTAACAAAGGAGGGTTTTCATATACAGGGTGTACAGGTAATTGTCCTCTAAAAGGTCGTAATAAACTGATATGAAAAGTGTTGTGAATTTTCCAGTGTTGTGGTAATTCTAGTTTAAATGCATTATCATTGATTTTGTGAATGATCTTGAAAGGTCCATAAAATCTAGGGGCTAATTTTACAACAGGGTGTTTGTCAACACTTTGTAATCTTCACTTTTCAATTCGTAACCAAACATAATCATCAACTTTGAAACTCATAGCTTTTCTTTTCTTGTTGGCTTGTTTTGTGTATGATTACTGGGCTTTGGCAATCATATCTTTAACTTCATCAAAAATAGTAGCATGCATGTTAGCAATATCATCAGTAGTTTGAACTTTGTTTGACAATGATGTAACAGGTGTAGGCAATCTATATCCATAAATAATTTCAAATGGTGCTTTCTGTGTAGCTGTATGTGGTGTGTTATTGTATGCAAACTGAAGTAAATGTAAATGTGTATCCCATGTTTGTGGTTTTGAAATTGTGTATGCACACAAAAGATCTAATATGGTACTGTTAGTAGCTTCTATTTGGCCATTTGTTTCAGGATGAAATGCAGATGAAAAATCAATCTTTGTTCCTAAGTTAGCAAACAAAGTAATCTAAAAATTATTGCAGAATCTAGAATCACGATCAGAAATAATAACTTTTGGCAAACCATGACTAGTGAAAACAATTTTCAAGAACAATTGAGCAGCTTGAGATGCAGTTAATGTTTTCTTGCATGGAATGAAATATGCTTGTTTGCTAAACCTATCAACAATAGTCCAAATCATGTCATGATTAGCTTTAGTATTAGGTAAACCAATGATAAAATCCATTGAAATCTGTTCCCATGGTCATTTTAGAATTGGTAAAGGCATTAATAAACCATATTGTTTACCATGTTGTCTTTTAACTCTTTGACAAACTAAGCATTCAGATACAAAGTTAGATACATCAGTTTCCATGTGTGGCCAATAAAAATATTCAATTAGTGTACGTAAAGTACAAATGATTCCTCTATGACCTTGGTATAGGGAACAATGAATTTCATGCAAAACAAATGATCGAAATGGAATAGTCACACATAATCTTTTTTCATAAAACATAAATCCATTAGTGTAAGACAATGAATCAATAGGAATCCAATTATTTGCAACTAGTTTATTCCAATAAGCTTGAAAAGTAGGGTCTTGATCATAAGTTTCTTTCATAGGGAGAAGAGAGTCAAAAGATATCACATAAATATTATGAATAGTCGGTCTTCTACTTAAAGCATCGGCAATAACATTCTCTTTTCCGGGTTGATATTGTATGAGTGGATGAAAACTTTGAATAAAAGCAACCCATTTAATGTGTTGGTCAAATATTTATGGTTGACTAAGGAGATGTCTAATGCTTTGTTGGTCGGTTTTAATCATGAATTCAGATCCCATTAAATAATGTTTCCATTGACATAAAGCTTGTGCTACAGCTAGCAATTCCTTATCATAGGTAGAATACTTAAGTTCAGAGGGTTTAAGTTTGCAACTAGAGTAGGCTATGGGATGAGAATCTTGCATAAGGACTGCTCCTATTCTAGATCCACTAGCGTTAGTGACTACTAAGAAAAATGGTCTATTGAAGTTAGGTAATTGCAATATAGGAGCATGAGTTAAAGCATGTTTCAGTAAATCAAATGACTTTTGTTGATTGTCAGACCAATGATACACAATGCCTTTTTTTAATAGTTTTGTCAAAGGTAATGCAAGCAATGAAAAATTTCTCACAAATTTTTTGTAAAAGCTAGCAAGACCTAAGAAAGAACGTAATTCATGCACATTTTTGGGTATCGACCAATTCAAAATTACTTCTATCTTTTTAGGGTCAACTTTAATACCTTCAGATGAAACAATATGTCCTAGATATTCAATTTCTATTTGGAAAATTTCACTCTTTTTTGGATTGGCATATAATTGATTCTCTTTTAATAATTTAAAAACCAAAGATAAATGTTCATAATGCTCGTTCTCATTCTTAATGAAAACCAATATGTCATCAAAAAAAACAATGACACAATGCTGATGCTTCAAAAATATATGATTCATCATACGACTGAATGTGGTTGGTGCATTAGTTAAACCAAAAGGCATAACCAGGAATTCATAGTGTCCAAATTGTGTTCTAAATGCAGTTCTGAATATATTAGATGTGTCCAAACTTACTTGATGGTATCCAGAATTAAGATCTATCTTGCTGAATATTGCAGATCCTTGTAGCTTGTCCATGAGATCATCTACCTTAGGAATCGGATATCTTTTGAAATTGTTGTGGTCTCTCGTCCTCGAATTTTGTCTTCAGTGTCATGGGCCAAGGAAATTGCATCTTCGAGAGTCGTTGGCTTGAACATGTTGACCTCTGCATAAAAATGTCCAAGTAAGCCAGACATAAACTTTTGTTTATGGGTTGCCTCAGGTACATCTTCAAGCATTCATAGTTGCAATAAAGTGTTCCCAAAACGCTCGGTATATTGTGAAATAGGCTCACGATCCCTTTGTTACAAAAGATCCCATTGTTTGATTGCTTTTTCATGGAATTGGGGTGGAAGGAAATTCTGCAAAATTTTCTTTTGGAAAGTCTCCCAAGTAGTAGGACAATCAATGCTTTTGCGGAAAACAGTCCACCATAGGGATGCTCGGTCAACTAGATGATTAGTGACATGCTTAATTTTGTCTTTCTCAGAGCATGCTATTCTTCATGGAAATAATCATCAAATTGACTGATAAAAGCAAGTACAGTCTTTCCATCACGTGACCCATTGAAAGTATAAATTTTGAAATTTCTTTTACTTATCTTTGTTTCTTTTCAAATAGATTGCGCTTCAAGTGTTGCATCGATCGTACATCGTATAAGATCTTTAGATTGCGGTCCATCTTGGTCGGCGGTAGATCGTTGCAGATTGGCCAATTGAGCTTGCAAGGTTTGTCGTGCTCTTCGTTCCTCTTGAAGCTGCATCATAATCAAATCTAGTTTTTGCTCCATCGTTGGTTCGGGTAGGTCACCTTCAGCCATAAAATCTTCCATGGTTTGATCGGACATCCTGCAAAATTCCAAAAGACCTCCCACACTCGAAATCTCGTTAGCGGGATGAGCGTAGCTCAAAGTCGGGTTTTACAAGGCTTATTTCTTTTTTTTTATAATATGGATTTTTGTAGTATTTCTCCTTTGCGGATGCAGAATTTGATATCATGGTCATCTTCCCAAAAATAATCTTACATGTATATTGCGTGTTGCAAACTGTTCATTGGAATCTGGTTCTGTCAATCCACATGTGTGAACAGGGGCTTCCAGAGAGTTATAAAACCAGTTCAGGTGTACTTTCGTGTGAATGCAGGCTATGGAAGAGATTAAGGATTGAATTTTAAGCCTTAGTAAGACTTAAGAGAGACTTAAGCTTTAATTAATAAAGCTTTAACTAATCGTTTTGTCAACAACCAGGACGGCGGCAGCTTTTCGTGGACGACAGTAGCATCAAGTACATTCTCACGCAGCAAGTCGTCAAATTTCCAATAGCTTAAGCTTTGTGAAGCTTAAAGCTATTACTAATGAAGATTTTGCTTACTGTATCTCTTTTAAAAAAAAACGTCTTGTTGGAGAAGCTTCCCGCGTGGTCTTCCACCTATACAGAAGCCAGTCCTGCGCAATCTGAGTGTGTAGCACAGGGTTCTTGACTGCCAGGAACATGCTGGTATTGACCGATTGCCACGAGACTAACTATAGAGCTCGATCGTTCCAGGAGCTCCGCCTTCGCACGAGATGGTAAGCGATTGGAAGCTCTCAATCTCAGCTTTGCTCTAATACCATTGGTGCACAGATCGGATGCTGTATGCGCCCGTAGTGAGCGCGGGAAGGTCCCCAAGAACAAAAGAAATCTACTTTTGCACAAAGAACGAGGAAGAGAGCTTGCACAACATGAAGCAAGAGACTAATTGGGTACAATTTCCCCCCATGCCTTGTGTGAGTGCTCCACAAAGCATGTATTTGATATATTATTCATCTCCAAGCTATTAAAAAAAAGCCCAATTTACAATTAGCACGCTTTAGCTTTTGTGTTTGCTTTTGTCCCACTAAAGAATTAAAGCTATTAGGCGCCCAAGGAGTCGGGTGGTACCCAAATACAATGTCCAATACAAATATTTAAATCGTGTGCCCATGCGCATACAAAAATAATAAATAAATGACAAGCGCGTCAAAATATTGGCGCCATGCCTAAGATGCGCATCCATAAAAAATGATAATAATTTGAATACATGCTATCCTCCAGTGCTTCCCAATGCCACCGCTGCCTACTCTACACATCAACTGAAGCATTCACAATTGTTAGAAAATAATAAAATTAAACCGACAAAAGTGAATACCTAGCAGTCTTCAGCTACAAAATAAATAAATTGGTTAGAACTCAATCCTAACCTTAATTTATTACGAGTGCACACTCTAAACTCATAAACGTCTATTAATTTAAATATGTATTTTGCGAAATCACCCGCTATGGAATCACCCACTTGCACATTAAATTAACAAGACGCCTGAAAAGGACAGGCGTCCCATCAACTTTTCGCACAAGGAATCCACCTTGTGTATGAACCCTGGTAATAAATAAAATTTTACGGAATCCACCGCAAAACCTCATGGAATCCACCATGGAATATGCCTCCTGGCATCATCCACCACTCTAGCTAGTGTATCGTAGCTTTGATTTAAATATCCCTAGTTGTTCCCTTAGTTTTGCATTGGTCTTCTAGTGTTGAGTTTTTGATTGCTACTCATGAGGAACTCTATTGGTTTCATCTCAAAAACAAGTATAATGCCACTAAATGGGGCTTCACTTCCCTCCAAGTATCTTATCGTAGGATCCATATGCACTGTAAATGTGGTTCACAAGGTCTTCAATGAGGTTATCTAGTGAGGAGATGTTAGGGTGGTCTAAGTCATGTGTTGTAGGTTTGTGAATTGTTCATGTGACTTTCTCCTAAATTCACTCGTTGATTGTATAGCTAATTCTTTTATATAGATGGTCAGCATATGCTCGATGTTCTTTGGGTTGATTGCCCATTTTAGCTTTGATGCTTGAAGGTTTCCTATGCACTTGCAACTATGATGTGCAATCACTTATGCACTAGATATGCTAGTATGGCTCTTAGTCTCAATATGTAAATGTTTTATATCTCCATAGCTTTTCAACACAAGGCAACATGTTATTCAAGGTTAATGTTTCTGGTAAATTTCCAATAACATTCAAGGGTTGTTTGCTTGACACCAAGCTCTCTTAATAATGTTCTATGGCACATATACAAGTAGGATGTGTGAATTTTGGTTGAGATTGGCCTTCCTTTCCAAGAAAATCTTGATCCACTTAAGTCCCAAGTTTTACCCTTGAGAGCGGTCTTTGAGTTGGCACGTTCTTATTTTCAAGCCCTCGAAGCACGTTTCAAGTAGTAGTTCACACTTGAGTTGAACCCAGTATGCCAATGCATTGGTTGACGGGAAATTTATTCAAAGCGAGTCTAATAAAGTTTTACCTCTTGTTAATATACTTTTACCTCAAGGTTGTGTTTGAATCATTTTCTATTTGGGTTGAAGCTTCATGGAGGGTTATTGAGATTAATTACTAGTTTTAACACACGTAGGTACTTAAGTCTGAGGCAAGTTTGGCTAGCTTGAGAATAGCAATATCCCCTAAGGTGAAAACTCTAAGTAGGTGTGTAGGGGTTAAGGTCCTTAACACTTTCCTCAATTACAAGATGACCTATGGATTGAACCCAACGTACCAAAAAGGGATGGGTTGGAATATGCATTGAACTCAAGATGTTTAAGTCTGCTCTTATGTGAGTGATCCTTGTGTGCAAAATATCAAACCATGCAACCTCCACTTCAATGACACTGGAATTGCATGTGCAAGCTAGCCTTTGGAGTGATAGTGAGAGTCTATGCTTTATGTTAGAGTTCCAACAAAATCCTCTTATAACAACTTGACCATTTTGTCCAATATGGTCCTAAGGATGTTGCTTTTAGGTTTTTTGAGATAGTCAAGCATTTAGTGTATGTGGGATTGTTGGGGTAAAAGGCCCTTGGGCCTGCCCGTGTACACTGTGATTGCCCATTCTTTATTCATATATAATATGATAGTGCAATAAGGCTGTCAGTTCAGTTGGATAGCACCTACATTGTGTATGCTCTTCTCTCCCGCATCTTCCTCTTCTCCTTATCCAATGCCATTGAATCCCCTTCAACTGGTATCAGAGCTTTGGATAAGAGCTTGATCGTGGAGCTTGGCCCGGCTTTACTTCAGCCCGGATTGAAGACCTAGATCTTGGAGCTTCAATGCCAGCCATGGCTTCTTCCCCTGAGGTAAGATTTCATCTTCTGCCTCTCCCCGATCCTCATAGGCTCTTTGCAGGTGTTCCTTGGCTTCATTGGGCACCTTGAATGCCCCATTTGCCCCCTTATCCTCAGCATAACCAGCATATTCCACAGTAGTAACTCACGTTTTTTTTGCACCTGTTTCAAAATCTAGCTCAAAAATACCATTTTTTCTCATATCTCAGGCATCCGGAACCCGATTTAGGCAAGGTAAGAGTCTAACTTGGGGTTTTGGCATGCTCTGACGCAAATGGTAATGTCAAATCTACCAAATTCTAATCACATAATTTATTGTAACAGATCTGAGTTGATTTACAACAAGAAAATGTCATGCTCTTAGCTTATGTGATGCTCCCGAGGCTTGGTATTTGATGCCCAAATGCTTTGGGGATGTTTTCCCGATGTTTTGAGATGCTTTGGGACTTGGTTAACATTGCAAGAGTCTCCCTTCCGATGACTATGGTTCAAAGCCCTTAGGGTACATGAGGAGTCTTAGGTGCACCTTTTGTTATTTAGAACAAAAGCTGGACAATGCGCAATGCTTCGATCATACAGAATGTGCAAAACATAAAACACTATCAAGTCACTAAAACATGTAGAAATCCAAGTAGAATTGAGTAGTGTGGCCTTCACAGATATAGACACCGCTATTACGCGGGCAGAGGGAGTGGAAGCACGATTACAAACTACCTACTCCTCTCGAATGAATGTTAATGGGGGTTTAGTACCTAGTGGCAATCCACCATTGATGAATGGAAGTCTAGGGATGCCTATGACTAACCCTAATGGGAGAGGGAGTATGGTTCAGAATGTACCTTTATTGCCAGCTCCTCCCAGTGTGACTATGCCCATGGCAAGTCAGTTGGCTCCACCAAATGTTGGAGTCCAAGGTTCAAATCCTAACGTTGTTCCTGTGGGTCAACAGCCAATGCCAAATCAGATTGTCAGGCCAATGGAACGATGGGTTGATGATCGAGGCTACAAGTCGAGTGCATCTTGAATGTGTCATGCAAGTAGAGCCAATTTTAGAAGCTATGTAGTGTTTTTACCAGGCACTTGATATACTATTAGTGTATTTACCCTTATGTATGATGACTTCAAAAGTACAATATCCTTTCTTGAATTTTAAGATCTTGCAAAATTTCGATGAAGCTTGGAGTACATGCTACACTTTGTGCAAAATAAGACTAGTGCTAAACAAATTTGATCTTGCATTTCTCTTCTCTAGGCACATTGTAAAGGATCTTATCAATGGTTGTTTATAAAACATCCCAACCTTGAGCAATGCCTTGTATATTATCAATGCAGATCTATCAAAAGTAGAAGACATAATAATAGCACATATTAGATAGAGAGTGATCTTCTAAAACTTGAATAGAAAAGACTTTTCATAGAATCAAATGGAACTTCATAAGGCATGTTATACTATTAAAGATATATTTCTCCAACAAGCTTGCTAGATTGGCCACTTTACTAGATAAACACACCAATCATCATATCCTCCCCCCCCCCCCCCCCCCCCCCTTTCCTTTTCTCAACATTGGGAGAGATGGCTAACTTTAGTGTCATTGGGTAATCGAATACAAGAGTAAACTACTAGTTTGTTATCATTTCATCGACAAGTATTCAATGGTGTTGAACACAACAAATGTGGCATCATCATAACATTGATGTGAAGTTCTGAGTTTTGAGTGTAATGAAAGCACACATAGAACATATACATAAAAGAACCAAAGAGTGCTTATGCTAAACATGTGTCCTAAGCTTGCAAGTAACAAAGATAATCACCCTCATAGGTAACCTTCATGAGTTCGTGGGAGGGTGGAATATCTAAGATTGGAAGCATGGACCATTGATACGGCAACATACATTGCACTACTTATAGCTAGTTCACATCATTACAACATTATGTGTATGAACTTTACTCAAAACATGAACTATTTTGTCTCACAACCAAGTACCCATTAAAGGGGCACCTCACCTCCAAATACTAATCAAGAGAGTGCCCAAGAGCTACATTAACATTGCTCCCAAGCACATATAGTTTAGCTCACAAGTTGATGAACAATGGAGCTTGGTTGCATTAGGACCCTCCTCCTATTGTAAATCCCCACAATTTTTGGAGGACTAGAATTTTTTGTGATTCTAATGTTAGATTGAGCATTCTACTCACTAACACTGTGAACATAGCAACCCAATCCTAATACTAATATATTAGGATTGGGTAGAGATTTGATTGAGTAGGGAAGAAATTTGAAAGAAAATAGGGAAAAGAATACACATTCAGTGTCACTCCCTTTGTTTTTGATTTGCAAATCATGGAAATGGATGCATTGTCAAAGAACAAGACATGGGATCTAGTTGAGTTGCCTTATGGCAAGAAGGCAATTGGCTGCAAGTGGATATACAAAGCCAAGTGCAAATCTGATGGCTTATTGGAGAGATACAAAGCAAGGTTGTTTGTAAAGGGTTATGCTGCACAAACATAATATGAGAAGACATTTAGTCCATTAGCTAAGATGACTATATCAAGATTGGTTATAGCATTAACTTCTATATATGGTTGGAAATTCTACCAAATGGATGTCAAAAATGCTTTCTTGAATGGTACACTAGAAGAGAAAGTATACATGGATCAACTAAAAGGATATGTACCTCCAAAATATATGCATTACGTGTGCAAGTCGAGGAAGGCATCATATAGATTAAAGCAAGCACCTAGAGCTTGGTGCAAGAGGATCAGCAAGTTCTTATATAGCATGGGATTTCATCAAAGCATGGTTGATTGTTCAATTTACATCAAAGTTACACATTGATGATGTTTGAAGCATCAAAAATCTACTTGTTAGTCTATCTTTGATGTTAAAATAGGTGCCTCTAAATAAAAATAGGTTTTTTCCTTTGAGGTTGATGCATAACACTTGCTCCTTGATGCTTAAAGGCTTTAGTTATTGTAGCTTGGGTGTAATGCTCAAGGGTCATTCCTCTCATATTTGGGTACTTGTGAGGCTCAAAAACCTTATGGTACTAATCCATAAGTTGACATTGGATCAAACCTTCCCTTATATTGAGAGGTTTTTGCCACCCAAGACTTTGATTGACAAGTAGCCCTAAATGGAAAAAGTACTAGAGAGATAAATTGTGCACTTCCACACATACTTTCAAGGTAGATACTAGATTTTTTAACCTTAAGGTTTCTAATCCATGTTGTTAATAAGATCTTTTACTCCAAACTCTCACTTAATTCAAAATTGGGGTCATCCTTGAAGGGGATGCAATGGCAGTGGAGAAGGAGAAGAGGAAGATGCGGGAGAGAAGAGCACACACAATGTAGGTGCTGTCCAACTGAATTGACAGCCTTATTGCACTATCATATTGTATATGAATAAAGAATGGGCAGTCACAGTGTACATGGGTAGGCCCAAGGGCCTTTTACCCCAACAACCTCCCACTAAAAGGCCAATGTGGCTGGGGAGTGAAAACAAAGAAAAGAAAACAAAAGACAAGGTGAGGAATCGTGACATCTCACCCAACGCCCAATCAAAAAGCGAGTTGTGCAAGAACTATCAGGAACCTCTATAGAAGAAGATTCAATCATCCCCGAGTCCATGACATCCAAGAGATAAGCGATCCCGCAGCTTCATACAATGGAGCAATCCAAGAATGCTTCTCATGAAGCAAGCACAACTCATGAGTGAACAGCTATAAAGCATCAGAATCGTGCATAGCATCACCGTAGTGCATACAAGATAGCGGAGAGCAGTCAAACTCTTCAGAGTCAATCAGTGAAAGAGAGCTAACATCCCGGTACACTCGTCCAATAGAGTCTCAAGGCTACATGTGGCATCAGCGAAGCGGAAGACTGACATATGGCTAGTTGTTCAGCCTGCAAAACTACAAGAAAACGACTCTCATGAGCCTGCAAGGGGTCTAGCAACTAACCACCAACATCCTGACCCTGACTGCTATGCATAGCTATGTCATCTGGGCCAATAAGTGCCTCGTTTTCAGCATAAACAACTTGCTGTAATGGCACTATAGCTGATGTAAAATTAGACATAAAGTGTACTGAACGCTCATCAAGAGGCCTAAGAGGTGTCTATGTCTCATAGAAGATAGCATGACGGCTGCGTATGACCTACTGGGCATCCAAATCCCATAATTTGTAGGACTTAAAGTCACCATCTCCATAACCAAGGAGGATACATCTACGTGACATAGCTCATGTGGCATATGTATAGATACCTAGCAACCAAACATCCTTAAGTAATCATAGGAGGGCTACATGCCACTCCATGCCTCATGGGGTGTAATACGATCCAAGGTCAAGCATGGCATCCTGTTAACCAAATAGACTGCCATCATAAGGGCCTCAGCCCAAAAGCCATAAGACAACCCAGCTATGGTAAGCATAGAAGCAACCTTTGATTGTAAGGTCAGGCACATGCCATGAGCAATCCCATAATATTGTGGGCAAAAGAAATCAATGCCATACTGTTGACAAGTGGTTCGAAAGCGGGGCATGACTCTCATAATCCATCTGCAAGCACCTAGGCCTACTACCAGCAGAATCCATAAACCTGTCAAGCATAACTGCAACATCCTCAATTTGCACCAAGGGAAAAGCCCAAACACAGTGGGTAGCATGATCAATAAAGGTCACAAAGTACGATGCTCCACCAAGTGACTGGGAAGTCATAGGTCCATATACTGCACAATGGACAAGATCTAGAGGAGCATTCCTCGTATGATTGCCATAAGCCAAGGGGGCTCTGCAAAGACCAAGAGTACAATCAGGGTAAGCATCAAGATTCGTAAGTGACATAGGAGGCAATAATGAGTCTGAATGAGACAAGATCTCCATCTCTCTGTCGTGCATATGGCATAGGCGATAATGCCATAGCAATGCATGTGGTATCCGGATAACTGCAACCATAGAATCTCCCACATGAGAGACATGCACTGGGTAATGAGAACTAACTCTAGAACCTTTGGCCAAAACCAAGCAACCACGACAAATCTTCCATGACCTATCCTGAAGAGAAACAGAGGAACCTGCATCATGTAGCTGACTGACAGAAATCAAGCTCTTACTGAGCATGGGAACCTACTCATAAAGACAACTATCAGTAGAAGCACAAATGGTAGAAGCATGCTGCTGCAAGTACTCTTCCATCCTCACTGGAGAGGGAAGCACAAAAGCATCAACTAGAGATGCATAAGCTCCCACATGAAAAAGACTTGTAGCTAAGTGCATGACATAACCAACCACAATAGTGTAAAGGCCAAGACATCTGTCAAAAGAGCATATGGTATTTAGCCATGAAATTAGTCCATAACCATAATGGCAAACATGACTTTGCAGTACATCAAACCACATAGTAGCATCCAAGTCAATGCAAGACCAGTAAGTGGCATAAGATCCTGCAATGGTCAAGCTCCAGGAGAAACCCAAGTATTTGTACAACAACATCCAAATAAGTGGCTTTGTAAAGTACATGGAAATAAACAAAGTGCATAGCTGGGTAAGTATCAAGAGCAATTGCTCTCTGACCTGTATGGGTAAAAGCAACCCAACTAGCATAGAAGCTAGGCAACACAAAAGCAACAAAGCCATAACTGCTAAACGCAAGCACTGTTAAGAAGTCTAGTGATCAAGGAGTAACCCACAAAGAACCAAGCATCAATGAGCAATGAAATCTCAATAACCAACTACCAAGACAATAAAGCAAGCACTGCTCAAACATGTATCTGCATCCAAGTAAATTCAAGATCCATAATCGGGGCTTTAAGGGCCAAATAGCATCCAAGCTGCATAAGTGATAAGCCAACCAAATGCAAATTGCTCCACAAAATTCTCAAATGCAAGTTGATTCAAGCCCAAACATCTACCATATTATAGCCGAACCCAAAAGCATCCACATCAGACATAAGTCCCATAACGGGTAGCACCGGGCATAAACCTTGTCAAGTGAAATGCCAGTTGCAAAGAAAATGACAGTGAACCAAGAATTGAGCTCTACTCTTTGTTGAAGAAGCATTTGGGAGCATAAACATCAAAGTGACATCATCCAAATACATCAACATATCATCCCGAGTAGTTGAGAGCACCCGTAGACCATAGGCATAACCAAACTGGAGGTAAAATAACCTGTCACAACCAAGGTAGCATAAATCCCAACCAAGAACAAAGTGTCCGCATCAAATCAAAATCAAAGCTCAATAGCTCTCAAATAGCATATTCGAGCATAAACCATGATGACCAAGCATCAATACATCCAACAGGACACCCAAATGTCAACAAAGAGCATTATGTATAAGCCGTCCCTGATAAAACCTTGCTGCCCAAACAATGTACAGCAGTAAATCCCAAGACCATCATCCAATGAGGCCTCCTCTTGGAGTTGTTAGGGCTTTCAAAACCATCATCCAATGAAGGGAGACAATGGAGGTGTTAAGGCTCCTTTGGCCTTCTAGCCTGGGCGAAGAGGCTTCCCTTTATATATATATATATATACATATATATATATATATATATATATATACGTTACAAGTCTTACATTTGCCGGGGAAACGCAGGTTGGTTGATAGATAGGAAAGAACGACAATGGAGTCCCGTCTCTCCGCCTATCTGGACGATCATCATCATCAGCAGCGCAGGGGAGAAGGCCCCCGCAATCAGACCCGAGGAGGAGCAGGAGCAGGGGCAGTAGGAGCAGGCAGTATGGCTAGAAGTTTCCTCTCCCCTCATTACACCCCGCAGCAGCAGCAGCTCCTGCTTCAGCCGCCCTCCCAGCATTACCACCCCCCCACCCTCCCCCACCGCACCCCGGTCCCCGCCCCCCTCGATCGCACCCCTGCTCCCACCCCCCTCGACCACGGCATCGACTACGCTTCCATCCTTGCTTACCGCCAGCGCGTCAATGGCGGCTCGGGTGCCCTCACAAGTCATCATCATCCCCCCCACCATCAGCTTGCCAGAAGCTTGGATGCAGAGGCCTGGAGCCAGCGGCCCCACTCGCATGGCAGCACCCTCCACTCGCCACCCGATCACCACAGAATTGCCCTCGATGATGATGCTCGGTTCCGACAGGCTGTCGTTGTCAGAGAGTTTAGGGACAGCAGAGAGGAACCACGAAGGAGTGACTCATTTCTGTCCGAATTGGACATTAGTAGAAGATCTGCCGTTCTATCTGCAAAATTGTTCCTCGACGAAGAAAGATCTCGCGTTAGCGACATGCAAAGGAGTGGGTTCTACGAAAACGATTCGTCCACAGCAGACATTACACGGGGCTATTTTGCTGAAAGAGAAGTAGCAGACCACCAGTTTCTTAGAAACCCACAGCGAATCACTGATCGTGGGCTTCGCAAGCGGAATAGAGATGAGGAGACAGACATGGAGCGAGGTAGGGTCTCAAGGCATAAGAGATTCCATGATCCTGGCCTGGCAGTACTACCCAGGACCCCAGATGCTTCAGGAGGTCCTCCACTTCTGCGGAGAGTTCTTACAGCTGCAAGCAGGTTCAATGACATTGATGATCGAGAAGATGGTCAAGTGTTCACTACCAGCAAAAGATCTAGACCTAGCACTCCTCCTACAAAGTCCAGTAAAAAGCAGCAGTCTTTACAACATGTCACGCCACAGGCAAAAACAATACAACCAGAATGGAGGGCTTTCCCTCCAAACTCTCCATCCTTGTCTAGAAGAGTAGCTGCAACTGATGAAAGATCAGCTTCTGCCAAAGGATCAGGATTTCCTCTAAAGTATGGAACAAAGTCCGTGTTTGTTGAATCTTACTATAAAGAGAGAGGTGTCACAAACAGGCCTACAAGTATTCCTGGCCGGGAACTTGCCCAACTGTTTGCCGACAGGAGCGAGGATGTGGATCAAAGCTTAAATAGGCATGATCATCTGAACCTATCCAGTAAGTGGTCCAAGAAACTTGGGGTAGAACCAAGTGGTACTCCTAGTAAGGACAAAAACAATTCTGACAAAAAAGATCAGAAGGAGCAGAAGCAGTCAAAGTTGACCGATCGTTCATTCAGTGTGGTTGAAGCCAAACCACGCAAAAGTATGAAGCCAAGGTTTGCAAGAGTGAATGGCAGTGATGCAAAAGTTTGTGGAACTGCATCCAAGTCCAAAAAGAGTGACAGGGCTGTAGCTCGTGGGCTTCATTCTGAAGAGAGGTATTCTAAAAAAGGTAGCAGTCCTTGTGATGTCCAGCAAGATGACCGTTCTTTACGCCCTGAGGATGGAGTACTGCACAGTTCAAAGGATGCCGCAGCAGTGAGACATTTCCAAAGCATTTCAATCAAACAGCAGGAGGTTGAGCATGCTGACATGCAAGCAGAGGTTGCCACAAATTTGAAAAGTGGTTCAAAGGAATTGCAACCTTCAGAAGTGCAGGCCCAAAACTTGACTATTGGTTCAAAGAACAGGACAGAAACATCTCTCACATCAAGGGGTCTTTCTGCCACTCAAGATGCGAGTGTTTTTAACCAACAATCTCCTGATCTTTCAGAGACTGCTAGGGCACCTTTTCAACTGCATGAACAGAGTCCTGTGCAACTTAGCTTTTTATCGAGCACTCTGGGCAGGACAAGTAGCAATGCCGCCACCTTTCTCTTACCAAGCAGTGGTAATACCGAAAGTGATCCTGCTGGTGTGGAAATGCAACAGTTGGAAATTTCAACATCCAGTGGGCTTGGTCAAATGCCTCTGCTTCAGGGGGGTGTCCTGGAGAAAAACGAGCATTTGGGAAGTGCATTGTCACCTATTATCTCTGGGGCTGGTAGCCCTAATCATGATGCTGAGAAGCATACGGTACCCATGGTGCCAAATACTGGTGAGTTTTTGAGGTCAGGTCGTTCACAACCTTGTTTTGAAGAGATAAATGTAGCGTCATCAACTGAAATGGAATGTCACTCTCTACTACATGTTGCAAGTGAACATGGCTTTATGAGTGACATTCCAGATAATTCACGCAGCATTATAGTTTCCTCTTTACCAAACTTGTACTCGGTTGAGGACTCAAAGCAAGAAGGACCACAACCTTCAATGAGTGATAAAGGTAGTATTCATCTAATCAATACAGCCTTTCGTGACTGGGCTGGTTTTGTGGAACCGGTTCCATTGAACTTGTCAAAAGGGGCAGCTGCAGAGAAAGAAGTGCGACTGTTTGGTAAATCACTGACAGCTTCCGTGGCAGAAAGCAGGCAAGAGAACTCAGTTACAGCTGTTGTGGAAGCTGGGAAGGCTGATTCCAAGGTAGTTTCAGCACCTGAATTGCCAAATGAGCAGCGGGCTTCATTGGTAGAAGCCAAGGCACCTCCTGATAGGACATCTGAGGCAGTAGTGTCTAAGCAGGGGGTTTCACCAGTAGAAACTGAGGCACCTCCTGATAGGACATCTGGAGTGGTAGTCTCTCCACACATTGGCTGTTTTGAAAATCAAGGGACTTTCGAAGAAGCCAGTCTAGGAACTGATAAGGCTGGCACAGTAGCAACTTCAACACCATCTGAACATCAGGGCACTTTGCCAAAGACATGCGCAACAGAAAATAAGGTGTTGCCAGCCATTACTGCGGGGGGCGGAACTCGTGTTGCACAAGTTGTTGAAAGAGGGATGAAAACAGAGCCTTTTCCCTTGATTGCTCAGGATCGCCAGGCTAACCACATGCCCTCTAAACAGCCGCTGGCAGGAACTCATCAGCCACGTGGAAGAGTGCGTGCAGGTGCTCATACATGGCGTAGGCCTGGTGGTAATACACAAAGTGCCCCAGTCATGCAACCTGTGTCCAGGGTACCTGCTACAAGTCAGGCCTCTCAATTTTTTGGAAACCAGAAGGGCTCTGAGCTGGCTTCTTATGTGAGGAAAGGAAACAGTCTAGTGAGGGCTTCCATGTCACCTGCGGCACGTGGCATAAATTCCTTAGTGCCTGGAAAGGAAGCAGCTGGGAAAGTTTTGTCTCCTGTTCCGAGGTTAACCAGAATTTACCCATTTCAGAATACCATAAAAAGTACCAGGGCAGCTTTCAAACAGGTTTTCTCAACCAAAAAGTTGTCCTCAAATGAGGATACTGCACAAACGTCAAGTTTTGAACATACACCAGCTGCTCCTCATGCTTTAGACAGTTCCACAGCACAGGATACCTCAGGTGCTGTGATTCATCCACCAGTGGTGAAGTCAACTAAGCCATTGCCTCCTGAAAATTTGTCAGTTCCAGGGACTACAGGAGCTGATGAGCCAACCCAGGCAGGATCTTACACTGTAGACAGCCTTGAAGGCTCCAAAGAACACCGGACCTCGTTAACCAGCGGTGCTATAAAGAATACTGAAGCTTCTTTGCCTATTTATGTAAAAAGCAAAGCTAACCAGCTTATTGCATCTTTACCGCCTGCATCTCTTGGATCAGGGAAGAGCCTTCAACCTGGTGTTTCACAGTCTGTTGCTGCTATGCGAGATCTTTATTACAAAAAGAAGGAGAATCAATTGGTGAGAAATGTTACAGAGATGACAGATACAAGTAGTAGCCCTTTAAAGAGCTCACAAGGAGCTACACTTGAAGTCACTAGAGGACAAGCAGAAGCAACAACTTCAAGAAAGGGTATTTCTATTATTCCATGAGGAGTTCTATAATGATCTGTATGTTGTTTTAAATATTCTTTTATTCATGGCTTGGAACGGGCAATTTCAGTTTCTTCTCATAAGTTTTATCCTGTTTATGCATACTGTTTTGCTTTTCTAAATGACAGCAGAGACTATTTTGCAGAAGTGATTATCCCTCTTCTAAGTTTAATGGAGTACCACTGTTCACATAGGGAGTCTAATATTGTGTATGCATGTTCTCATTCTCAGTCTTCTAAAATGACAGTACTTAGTTGGGTGAGAATTTGGAAACGAACACAATATACCAGCACTTGGTTGGACTTTGGTGGATAAGTTTAGGGAATTTGAGTATGAGAGGCTTGCTCTTGGCGTGACTTCTCAAAGGGAAACCATGATTCTAAGTTTTAATTCCGTGCATACTTCTTACAGCGCTTTCTGAGCATGCTGCCATCCACCTTGTCACAGGTATGATACTGGCTGACATGCAATGAAAGCATGGCTACTTCAGATCCCAGCTGATGATTGCTGGGTTAAATGGTGGTGAAAAAAACTGATTTTGTCAACAATGTCTTTTTCTTTCCCTTTTCATTTTTCTTTCAAAGCATCCCTCTATGCACCTGTTACCATCCACTTCTGCTTTTGGGGCTCTAAAGCAATCACATTCTTCATTAGTTTTGCTTAAATGTCTACATGTGGATCCCTAGTAGGTGTAGCCTAAGGGAAATGCTGACAGTGTTGATGTGGCATGGATGGGTCCATGGCTGGTGTAGGCAGGACTGTTGTCACATTCCCACCAGCTTAGGGAGTACTAGAGGTGTAGCTTATTCTTGACTACTCGAGCAGTCTGAGGTTGATGAAAAGTTAATTTCAGACCATTGTGGAAACTCGAGTTTGAATCTAGGTCTAGCTGAGTCACCTGAGAGTGAGTTTCAAACTGCCTCAAAAGTGTGAGTAGGTCTAGCTCACTAGCATGGGGCAAAAAACTGGCTTACTGTGAGACTGATGTAGCTCACTTAATGCCAAACAGTTTGTTCAGTTCCTTCACAACCCATGTAACAAATAACAAGGTGTTAGGGCCTTGGTCTGAGGAACTGCTTAACAGCTATTTGCCTTCGGGGTCTAATGTTTGTCATCTGCAGGCATTTCTGTCTGATCTTGGCTTCAAATACATACATTAATTAGCACAGTAGAACCTAGTCCATTTGTATGCAGCTAGACACATCCTTATGACTAATCAGGTTTTGCTTTCCGTGGTGAGGTACATTACCCCTAGTTGGATAATCTCCCAAATTCCAATCTTGTTGATAGGTGTTATGTGGGGAGGATTTGGCTGCCCAGCTACGTATTCAGTTACGATTCATTCAGTTCACTAACTTGTATGGTATTGTTTCATATGCTCATTAAAATATACATCTAAAATTAACTTTACTAATAACATAAGTTGCGCATGTATAAAACCATGTAAGTTAAAGATGTAAAGTTCAAACATTATGAACCAGAAAAAAGTTACGAGGCTATATGTAGAATAGTCCAATTCACGTGTCATAGAAAAAGTTATGTGAATCATGGACTCATCATACTATGAAAAGACTCAAGGATACATATTAAAGGATGAAGCAAAACATCCCGTCATCTAGAATCCTCAGGCTCTGATGCATAAGTAGAAAGAGTCATCCTTACAAGAGGAAAGCCTCAAAAGGCTTACCACTACTTCTACTTTTTACTAGCAGATTAGACATCTCATGTGTGAGTCTCTGCATATTTAGGTGGGCAGATGTGTGTAGACTGGCCGCCCAATTTCATGCACTAGCTTTTGATTGGACGAGTGGCATTTATGTGGGCATGCTGTTGAGCTGGTTGATTTGCTCATGTTTAGGGCCCATTTATAGGTAGGCAGGCTCCCTCATGTTAGTAATCATGTGTCATGCATAGTCATCTCCTGCCTTTGAGACTTAGTTGGAGTCAAACAGGGACATTAGGAGCTTTGACACTCAGTCTATCACGTGTTTTGATTTTCTAGAGCATGCATTTCGTTTTCAGTTGGATCTAGGAGTGTTCACACTAGCTGGTTATTTTCCAGCTTGGTGCATTCCTTTTTCCAGTGAGTCTGGACTGCGTTCACACTGGCCAGAATGGGACAACCATTTTGAATGATGATGACAGCATTTTCTTGATTATTTTATTCATATTGTATAGTCAGCCAACATATCTAGGGCCTTGAGGAGCAGGTTGGCTAGATTTGGCTGATTTTGGCTATTTATAGCGAGCCTCCATACTTGGCACATCATTTATAGGTTCATCCTTTGTAAGTTTTAGCACATTTGGATGTATAGGGACTCTTCTTGTCTTCGGGTGCTGCCTCTCCTCATCAACCTGATCTGGTGCCCTCACTAACAACTTGGGCTGCATGTAGAGATTGATCAGTCCTCTTTTGTATTCAACTTTCATTCAACTTAGTGCAGAATTTCTCCTTCCATTCTTTTTTTCGTAAAGATAATTGAATTAAGTAGTAAATATTTACATCAGACCATCAGGTCAGCATAGAACTAACAGACATAAACTCTCTCTCACTGGAAATATTAAGATGAGGCCTGTAGGCTATCAGAACAACCAGAACAACCTATTACATGAATAGTACTAATAAATCACACAGAAAGAACAGCTGGAGTAGAGCGAACAATCACCAGCAAGGGAGCAGCAATATCGAGAAGAACCAGGTCAACTGACATCATAGAAGAGATTTGCCATAACACTAATCCACGCACATGGGCCACATGCCCATGGATGCCTGATGCTGAATCAAAAATAAAGGCATTCCGAGTACGCCATATATGCCACAAGGCTGTCCATCTAAGGAAATGGAATAGGCAAGAACAATCTGAATGCAAAGAAGGCATAGAGGAAATATTTCCCATAATCCACGAATGGGCTGGTATGCGGTGCTGAGTTGCCGAGGACCACACTTGGGAAATGAAATTCCAGATTTGTTGCGCAACAGGGCAAGAGACAAAGAGGTGAAGCAATGTCTCATCACATGTAGTGCAGGAAACACAACGACCTGCAGAGATCTTTCGGGCACGGGAGCACATCTCCCGTTGGAAGACCCCCAATGAGCAGCCTCCACATGAACACTTTACCCTAATACGGAACCTTAGACTTCCAAAGCTAGATAAATCTTTCCCGCTACTTCTTTTTGCTATCCTGAAGATGCCATAACTTATTAACGTTCCCCGTGATCCATCTCTTAGCTTCAACCATCTCATGATATATCTGATTGGCTGACTTTTTCTCAAAATCATTAGGAAGCACAAACATCGAGTCACGCCATGGATACAATGGCTGTAATGTAGGCAAAGGAAAGAACCTTTAAAGATTGTCCTGTATGGATGACCAAATGTCACTATATCCACGAGGCACCCTAAAGTACTGACGAATACGCCTGAAAGAATAAAGATAGGGCTGCCCAGGAATAACACCATCAAGGACTATCTTCAATCCCAGCCTAGCCATCTGATTAAACTTGTCTCGTTGCAAATCTTTTTGTGGCCAATCCAACAACCTTGAGGAAGCTAGTATTTCTCCTTGCAACAAATTTTCCTTCTTACGAATATCCGGAGGACGCCAAACTACAAAATGAAGCATCTCCTGCCAGGATGCGATCAAATGTTTCTCCTTCCATTCTCTTCTTTCATTGTAGTCTCTCTTCCCTTCTCTCTCCGTGTTCGTGTTTCCTCTTCTGTTGCACACTTTCGCATGGTATCATCACTAAAGTGAGGATTCAAAGGTTTTATGAAGAGAAGACCACACTTAGCTTGCTGTTTGGAGTAGACCTATTGTGAAGAACGTTGATTTTTTGCCTTGTTCGGGGCTTTCGTGAAGCATGCAAGGCAACTACAATTTCCTTTTGCAAGGTGTAGCTGATTTATCCTTTGTTTGGGCATCTCAATAAGAAACACAAATTTCCTAATGTGCTTGTAGGTTCTTTTGAATAGTTATGGACTATTGGTTTGATAGGTTTGATGATTTAGATACGTAGACCATTCAATCATTTGCCAATATGTGGCCATATTAGTTAGGCTGCCGCGAGAGTTATGTGAAGGTCAACATTCAAAACCTCGTTCTCACTCTAATAGGTTGAGAGAATCAAAAACACCCCCCGCCCCTGCGTGGGCTACCGCCCGTGCCAATCCTCCACATATTTTATTAGCACTGTATATCACCATCATCACATATCACATCTTGCCGTCACAGTCTACAGATCACATCTTAGTATGTCGCACTTTGATTCTTAGCAACCATCATCATTATATGTGGTTATACTGTATGGGCCAAATTTGGCCTTGGTAGATGTTCATATATATCTTTCTTTCTTTTTCATAGGGCTGTGCTATAGGCCTAGCCATCATGGCTTCTTCTGTTCAAGTGCTCATGTTTCCTTTTCTCCCCAAAGAAGATTGACTCAATGGTGAGAACTACTCCCTTTGGCCTTGCAAAGTGGAGTGTATCCTTGATACCTTTAACTCATGGGAGTTTGTTATTGCCCCAATCTCCGATTCAATAGAAGATCCCTGCATTGGTTTTGTAATGGATCAAGTAGCCCTTTGGGATTGACTCAATTCTAGAGTGCAATCTTTTCTCTTTATGAGTTTGCAGGATTCTGTCATTGTGCATGTGCATAGCCTCGCAGTGGAGGTGTGGACGAAGCTCTCTTCTCTTTACTATTAGAAGACCTTTGCTCACTATGTATGAAATCGGCCTTCTTTCTTGGATAGGGTGGTAATGACTTGATTATACACTAGTCACAACAAGCATAAAATTCACTAACTGAATTGAAAATGTTACGACTTAATCTTGGATTGACCCCAAAACTAGTTCCACTTGTGGTATTTTTGTAACTTGAATTGCTAAAAGTTGAAGTACACAAATCCATCTTAATCTCCTTCAATCTCAATACATCATGTTGTCCATAGCAATCAACAAACCTTTAAACCAATTTGCCCCTTGGTTTGCTTGGGGATTGGCCTTCAGTTTGCTCCTTGGAAGACAAATTTTGTATAAAACTTAATGTTGGCTGATTGGCCCCTTGAAATTTTGTGAAATCCCAAATTTCAACTACTAAATTTCAAGAACTAGGCCCTGAATTCTGAAAGCTCTTCCCAAATGGCTGGTAAACCCTAGTTTTTGCTGTGAATTAGGGTTTAGCATAACAAAAATTATTGCACTCTCTTGGGACTAAATTTGTCCAAGATCTAAGAGACTCCGAATGCTTTCTATTGATGATTCACTTTCTATATAGGACCATATCAACAAGATAGATGACAGGTGGGGCAAGCTTGCATTACTTGAAACTAGCCTTCCTCCTCGGATAGGGTGGTAAATAACTTGATTAAGCATTATTTACAGCAATTAACAAATTCACAAAACTGAAATGCATACTCTACCATATAATCTTGGACATTGGATATCCTATTGACCCCAAAACTAGTTCCCCTTTGAGTATTTATTTAACTTAATTGAAGAAGAAGTTGATGTACAATGGGATTCTTCCAATCCCTTTTGGTATTCCAACTCCCCTTGTTGTCCAAAATGACCAGTAAGTCTTCGATTTCATTTGCCCCTTGATTTGGGCAATCAATTGGCCTTCACCTGCTTTGATGGAGATGGAAAATGCCCCAAATTCAATGATTTGCTGGTCCCTCCACTAGAATAGGCTAAAAACAACTTCAGCCCTGTTGAATCCAAGTCTTGGAGCTTCCAGTTTTTGGCACACTTCTCGAGGCTGTTGCTAAACCCTCATTTTTGCTGCAGATTAGGGTTTACAACAGAGAAATCTGAAATTTCTCAGCCTTTGGTGATCTCAATGTTGTAATCTTCGGAGCAAAGCTATAGAAAGGCTGGGAGATGAGAGAGAATGTTGAGGAGAGAGAAAATTCAGACTTCGCGAAGAATTGAAGAAAATCAGTCATTTATTGTTGTTGCCTTGTGTCTCAACAGCTTGTAAATGCAAAGATTTGAAGAAAATCGGTCATTTACTGTTGCTGCCCTATCTCAACAGCTTGTAGATGCAAAGAACTGAAGAAAATCAGTCATTTACTGTTGCTGATTGGTCTTCTCCTACTCTAGGCACTTCTCCTACCCTTGGCTGCCTTAGAAGGTCTTCCAATGGCTGCAAATCAGACCAGCAGCATCTCATCCCCCTCTCTCGTAAGCTGAATACACTAAAATGCCTCTCTCTAGCCTCTAAAGACGTTTTTCAATCTTACATGGGCCTTATTGACAAGTGGCAGTCTTCCCAAATGGTTTTTCCAGCATTATTCATAATTAAATATTAATTTTTAGTCTTTAGGTACAGAAAATGAATCTAATAATTATTTGGGTGTCCTAAAAAATAATTAGATGGGCCAATAATTAAATTGGCTAGGCAATTTCCATTCCCGAGTGTCCTTGCACCATCTTTGACCATTAGATTGGTGTTAGGTACCATTAAATGTCGCTTCTCTAGTATCACCAACTGATACTTATGGCCAAATGGATGACCTAGGCCAACAACTGGCACTAGATACCACCAAGTACTTGTGCGGCATAACTTATAGCAACTTTTGCCTTTGACATCCTATGATTTCCTCGGGTCTTGGGCTCGTAAATTTACTCTAACCCTAGCTACACCTCACATGTGTAACATTTACTTAACCATTTGGTTAAAAATTAATCCACATGTTAAGTGAGCTTTAAAAAATACATGTCCTCATGACATTACTTGCTAGGATGATTTCTATAAGAGGACATGGCGATAGTTCTTATTACTTAGTTGCCATATTTCAAGTATGATGTCTTCTATACTAGCTTGCTTACCTCCAATGTTCAAGAAACTCTTGTGCGGGTAGCTCCGCTTGTTTTGGAGCACAAAGAGGGATTCAAGGTAATTGATACAAGTGGATCGAGTTTTACTAAGGCTTTCATTGCTAAAAGTCATTTTCATTAGTAAAGGTGAATAAAGATTGTGGGAAGTAACAACACTCTTAGATTCTATATTCTTCTTCATTTTGTTGCTTCATTTGGGAGATACTACTGTTTTTTTCTCCCCCCCTCTCCCTTTACATATTTGATACATGGTTGACATATTGGTGCTACTTTCAAAGGTGGAAGTACAGACCATTCGGTACACTTGCTACGGCAATAGCGGTCACTTCATTGAAGATTGTCATCATTGACCTTTGCTGAAACCAGCCTTCCTTCTTGGATAGGGTGGTAAATGACTTGATTAAGCACTTATTACAGCAATCATAAAATTCACATAGATTGAAATACGAATGTTACCAAATGAATATTGGACATTGGACACCCAGTTGGCCCCAAAATCAGTGCCCCTTGCGTTATTTCTTTAGCTTCTATTAGAATGGATGAAGTATACTGATATTTAACTCCAATCTCCTTCACTATCCAATGCCTCTTGTTGCCAAAAGGGAACGACAAGCCTTCAAACCAAGTCGCCCCTTGGTTTGATTGGGGATTGGCCTTTGATTTAATCCTTGGATGACAAAATTGGTGCAAATTTAAATTAGGGTTTAGCAATAGAAATTCTTCAATTGCACCTCCTTGGGACTGAATTTGGCTGAGATCTCTTAAGGGAAGTTGCGAATTGGTTGAGAGAATAGAGAAGAAGTTGGAGAGAGAAATTTTAGCATTTCATTATCAAAATTTGCTGAAATTTAATACTGCCTTGCTACGAATGATTGATTGATTGCACTCGAAGCCACATTGGAGCCCAAAATGTAGTCGTTGGCCTCTGGGATGATTAACCTTGGTGTTGCCATTTTGTAGGAATCCTTGATTAGTTGTCACTTGCCTTGTGTATAGGGGGCTGTAGCAGCTTGGCCTCTCTCCTGTTTCCTTCAACTTGTAGAATGTTGGAACGAGTCTTCAAAATATTGATTCTAAAAATTAATTTAATATTAATTATTGCTACAAAGAATAGTGCCAATTGACAATAAATTGGCTAGGCCAATTTGTCATCCAAGCAATCTTGAGCATTTATTAGATCTTGCATTGGGCATTAATCAATTAATTAATGCCTAACTCCTCATGTCACTTGTGACATTAATGACAATATTTTAGGCCAAAATTTGTCATTGGGCACCACCTAGTACTTGACTGATATAACATATTACAACTTTTTCCTTTGTTACCCATTGATATCTTGGGATTTTTTGGCCTGTCATCATGACTTAATTGACTTGCACAACACGTGCATCTCACATTTGCACATATGATTAACAACTAAGTTAAATGCTAAGCAAAACAAAAAAAATTCACGTCCATGTGATAGATCTCCCCCTTGAAATCCTTGCAATAGCCCTTGATTGCACTGCAATTTATCAAAAGCATCCGTTGCTACTACTACTTATACATATTGTGTAACTTGTTTGTAGATGTGATCTATAGGGCAGTGAATATAAACTTACGGCACATACACTATTCAAACTAGCAAAGAAACCTTGTCCAATGTGAATCTATCTCAATTACACAGTCAACCTAGTGTGTCTTCAAGCATATAGAGCTGCAATCACTCCAATGTTAACCAACATGACATTGAGAAATGCATTCATGGTCTCTCATTGTTGCCACATTGTAATCAGTGAGGAATTTGGACGAACCTTAGTCCTAGGCCGATCCGATCCATTGAATGAGGCCTCAGCCTAGATTATCTAACAATCTTAGAGCTTTGCCCTAACTAGTGCACCTTCAATTCACTGTCCAATTGAAGCAATTTAGACCCGTAAATCTACTACCCATAAACCCTGATCTCTGGCATAATATATTTTCCTTGATGTCTGCCTCGAATCCTCAAAGATTTGGCGACCCAAAACAAGGGGAACATTGGGCATTTTGGTTGGAATGTCTTTAACAAGCAAGTCCACACCCAAAACGACCGATTTTTACAAACCTTAGCCATTGATCTATTGTAAATAGAAAACTCTAATTTTGATATGCTATAAAACATAGCTTACACAGCCTAGGAGAGAGAAAGGAGAAGAAAGAGATCGATTCCCGGCTGTCCAACACTTTGGAACACTCTCCTGTTGCTACTCATTGTGGTAAAAATCAACAAGCATGCATGTCCTTTTGTTGCTATAGCTCTCCAATCTTGGGCTACTCTAAAATGAGAGAAAGAGAGCCCCAAAATAGCCAATATCAAAATTTCAAATGAATAAGCAACTGCTCCTTAATCAGATCACAATTTTAATTAAGGGCTTATTAACGATTTTATCATTAATCTTAAGTTAGCTGCCCACTGGGCGAAACATTCAACGTAACTCAACTCTAAGGTGCAAGCTTTCAATTTAAGGAAAGTTTCACGTTGTAGCTTGTTCCTTTTGCCTTGTCCCACATAGCTTGCACACTTGTCCATTGTATGCCCTAGTGTCAAATCTTTCACTACTGGTGCAATGGTCACTATGTTGAGAGCTAGGGTATGAGAAATAGAGTTCATTTTCATAAAATCATTAAGTCCATTTATCATTCTAGTGACATGCTAGCATCATAGTCAAATAGCATGGGCACCTATCGCTTAACCATGCTCATGTCGTCTACATGTTTGAAATTCTAACCACTTAAACCGTTTACAATTCATACACATGAATCATAACCATTGTTAGAACTGTATGGTGTGTATCCACATGCCAAAACCCCACACAATTTTGACCACCAAGGCAAAGTAATGCATAGATTGAGGATGAACAATGCCTCATAGCAATGATGCACCACATGATACTCATGTAAAGCATATATCAATTGCAAACCACATGTAGCGCAGGCAAATGTACTTCTCTTACATGATGTGCAAATGTACACCACATATCATCCATGTGTCCCATACATGCCTTGCAAATGTACATCGCATCCAAATGTATACTCCATATATTCCATGTACTCCATACATACCAATAGCCTTGCAAATGTATAGTTTTAGAGCCTAGGTGCAAATCATACACATTTGCATATCAACTCACAAAGACTAGTACATTGATTAGTGATTCCAATGGCAAAAATACTGTCAGCATAGAGTACCTTGGATGTAAAGTCAGCACATCTGAGATCCACTACACAATTGAGCTGTTGATCACTAGGGAAGTGGAGGTGCGACCTTCCCCTTGAACATTAGGCAATACTTTGGATCTTCTTTGTTACTTGATCTTTTTCTTCTTGAGCCACCTCTATTCATGTTAACATATTGTTATGGGTCAAGATTATCATGAACAATTGTGCCCATAGGTTGCACACCAGCTGAACTAAACAAAGAAGCTGGGAACTGATGAAAGAAAGTCGGGTGATGAGTCTTTGATGTGAAGGAAGCTCCCTGAATTAAGTTGCCAGGCTGTGAGACTGCATGGACATCTGAGGCAGCATTCTAGGAGCACCACGAACTGGGGTATCCATTGAGTAAGGGGTGTAGATAGTAGTGGGCATGGAGAGGACTGATGATAGCTGGCTGGAATAATGAATGAGGGATGGGAATGCACTTATGTAGGGTTCTATTTATAGAGGATTGGGGGTGCATTTGGTCTATTGCCAAAAATAAGCCATTTAATCATATTCATTAGGGATGGTTTTAAAAAAGCTAAATATGAGTTAATCAAATTCCTAAATTTAGTGGCTCAACCGAGAGGTATATATGAACCTGCAACCCGAGCCGAGAGATGGCTAGTCTTGATATCTGATTGCCACTACTTATATGTGCCTTCCTTCAACATCATCTCTGATGTGTTAATGAGGAAGTTGGGCCAAAGAAGATTGAGGAACACGTGGATGGACAATGAGCCTTATGGAATGATTTATTGCTTCTTGCAGGGAGCCTATCGGTGATCAAGAAGAGTGTGACTTTGTCCACCATGATGGGATAATCTGAGATATTAAATGTTAGTTTATATCTTCTTGAAAAGTGCAAGTATTATAGACAACTTGGTTGTTTGTAGCACCTATACTTTGAAAGCATGTGAGGAAATGAGCCCCAAACATCAGGAACTCATAGCATCATGAATGAGAAACCTACGGCTAACAGAATGCACAGAGTGTATGAATGAACACAACTAACAAAAGAATGTGTAGAGAATGGTGCAAAGGGTAATGTACGAGATGAAAGAATAACTTAAAGGAACAAACTGAGTATACCAGGTGTGATATAATCCATGCTTAAGGAGTGGAGGGCTGTCCAACAGTCATTGTCTCTTAACGGGGTGGGTGAGGGATGCTGAAGGAGTGTACCATAGATCCCAGGACATGAGGCCAGCCATCCAGTCCAGAACTGGATTCTGGATGACGAAGATGATGACAGTCAGCTGTGGGCAGAGGATGAAACAGCCAAAACGCAGCTGTTCTGGGCTTGTGGGAGAGGTTGCATATCGTGAAATCTGATGATCACAAGTTAGACTGTGATAGGAAAACTTGATATTTATCATCTATTGTATTGTTGTGGGCGTAGGGTAGTGTGAAAAATGGGCTTTTCCAGAGGTCATTCTGTTTTTGAAACAGATTGTTATGAATGTTTCCATGATTGGATTGCATCAGGGAATGTAAGGTAAATACATTTAGGTATTTTAAGACTCATCTTTTATATCATAGGATACATTGTTCACATATCAGGACCAGGTCTGAGTTTATGCTTTGGTGTTTGTCTCAAAATCAGATTATGTTCGGTTTTTGATGTAATGTGTTGTAAGTTAGAGTTTTGTGTTGTAATGTTCTTTTTGAGCGAATTTATTGACTGTGTCATAGCCACTTCACATGGTTTTCTCTGCCTTGTTTTAAGCAGTCTCTTTTTTTTCTGTTTGATCAGCTCACAAAAGGCAGCGCCATGCATTGTCTTCCCGAGTATGGACTTTAAAGGGCGGGCCAATGTCACAAGCAAGAAGTGTCTTACCTTTGCTCTTGCCATGGAAGCGTCAAGGTCTTGGAGTTAATATTACTGGAGACCAACTCAAAGCTCTTCGGAAAGGAAAGAAAGGATCATTGCTGTTTTTGATTAGGTACGAGCAAACTGACTATTGTCTAGCCTCCAAAGTTTTACTAATTATGGAACACTCCTTTCACTCAAATGAGTGATTTTTGTGATGCAGCAGAAAGCTTCAACGTTTGCGTAAGCTTCAGCCTGTCTATACCCGTTCTTCTGGTGGCTTTTCTCTTCATAGATCAGGCGTGCTAAGTATAAGTGGTGCTAATCTAAAATGGACAAAGTCAATTGAGAAACGTTCAAAGCAAGCTAGTGAGGTAAGAGGTGATTTCTCAAAGCATTGTGAGATATTACAAGTTGGCCTAAAGAAAGGATACATTCAAGAAGAAATTGAAAAGGAACATCTGCTTATAACGTGGTTTTCTATCCCAGACATTCAATCAACTTTGCATAGTGACATATTGGCATCGCCTTTGTTTTCTGTGTTCAATTACCATGTATTGTGACAATCACTGCTTCTTTCTTTTGTATTTCCAAGCAGATTGCAACATTTTGAGCATGCCCTTTTGTAATGTTTGTTTTGCCCCCGGTGGGTTGTGCATTTTAAGCTTTAGAGAATTATGCCTATCCAAATGTGTAAAGACTTTTCAGAGTTGTTTTCTTTATAATGAATGCCATTCTCTCCAATCCTCTGGTGTTTGTTTTCCATGCAATTGATGTATTCTTCATCACATTTTCAGTTAGACTAATACTCATCAATTATTCCATATAGTAAGATACATTCTTGACCACATTTTCAGTTAGACTAGTATGTATCAATATCCTAAATATTAAGGAGTATTTAATATATGTGTTGGTTGAGACTGAAATGTTGCATATGAGTATAAGACTCATTTTATTTGTGCTTGAGTTTTGCATTCGCATGCCTATTCCACATTGTGTGATTGCAGGAAGCTACTAAGGCAGTTGCAGCTGTTGAAAAACGGCGTCGAGAAGAAGTGGTAGAGGCTGCAACTGCTGTGGCAAAGGCCAAGGCCGTTAAACGAGTGGCTCGTCAAGCTTCTCGTCGCAGTAAACTTCATTCACGTAAGGCTTTCAGGAATTTTGTTTGACCAAATAAAGATATGGCACGTTAGCTTTTTGAACAGTCCCGTGTTCCAATTTTCATTTGAAAAAAAGTTATTAAAACTTGTATGTTCTAATTTCTTCTGATGCTTGATCCCTTTGTGCTTTGTGTGTAATACATGGAACTTGGGTAGCCTGATTTGATGGTTTTATTCTGTGTCTTTTATACTTTCCAACTTTAATGAATTAACCAAACTACCTTGTAGAATGTTTATTCAACCGTGTAGATCTCTGATGTGTATTTCCTTCTTATGAAGGATTACTAAAGGTGAGCTGTAATTACATATGAAAGCTTAGAAGAGAAAGCTTTTATCATGTCAGAAAGAATCGCTAGGCAAATGAGGACTGCATATACATTGCTGAACTCCAGCCCTGGCATAGCCTGATTCAGTGGGGAAAATTTTTGTTTCTACATGCAGGTGTTATGGGGCTGTTTTATGTGAATACTGCATATGCCATCTGCTGAACATGGCTAAGAGTGATAAAAATTGGTAGTCTTTACATTGGAATGTTATGAGGTTGTCATATCAGAAGGGTTATATTGTGGTATGTGTACCTGATGAACAGTCCATTGCATAATATTACTTGCTTTCATATCTAATTGCAATGTTTGTTGAGATTTTGATGTCTGCCAAACATCCTTGAGTGTGATCTATTCTTTTCTACATTTTGGCTTTGGCTAAGTGAAGTTTCAGCTTGATTTTAAATTTTTACATTTATCATCACTTCATTTGTGTGAAATGATTCTGTTTGAGACTTAGATGGTTTAATTTTTTCTATTTTTATATTCATAGAGCTTATCAAACAGCTGGCGGACTTGTTTCTTGATTTTAAAACTGGAATTTTTGCTTAAAGATTTTGATTCACTCTGCTATCTCTTATTTTTTGCATTTATCTTCATCTAGTAGAGCTTTCAAGGATGTGTTTGTACAGGAGAGCGAATCATCACGGTTGGCTTGGTTCGTTACAAGATGGATGCTTCACGACGAACATTACAACGGTTGCCTGGTATTTATATTTTTTAACAAATGGTATCATCAATATTGTGCTGGTCTTGTTTGGTTGTTCGATTCCATCGTGTTGTATTGCAGATCAGTGGGGTGGTGATAATGCTGATGCGTCATCATCTGGTCAAACGATTGGTTCTGCTTTATTGTCTACACCAAGAAGGTTATCTATAGGGGGAACAGAGTAAGCATTATTTATTGTTCCATTTTGTCTTTTTCAACTTCTGAGGTGCACCAACCAAACTTCTTTTGTGTTTTATTTGGGGTCTTAAGAGTTATGAATAGTGTACTGCATGTTTCCTCCTATTTGAAGAGGTACACACAGCTTGAGTGCCCAACTCAGTACTTGAGAGTTAGGGATCAGGGATGTTGGGTATTTGACTTATGCCTCACTTACGCCTATGCTCACATAGGAGTGTCGGTGATCAGTAGGACACTGGGGCACTTTTTACTCTCGGTAGGAGAGGTTTTTTCCCCCAGACTTATGGTCCTATTTCGTATGTGCTTATGTCACACACTTACGGGCACTTATCATATTCAGGTGTGAACACCCCCTACAACCCTAAGGTTTAAGGGTTGTACCTTGTACTTTCACTACACACTCTTTCAGTCTATTGCATTGGGTGCCGTGCTTCACTCTCATATTGTCCACTGATTTCTCTGCTGAGCTTCGATCCTGACTTCCTCTCACAAGGGAGTATATGACTTGTGGTATGCACAATTGTACTATATATGAATGATTACAACTGACAAGAATGATAGGACTTTCTACACCTAAAACACGTAAGGGAAACTAAGGTTTGTCTATGTCACTGGTTGATTAGGATGAATGCATCATCATATCATTATTTTGTTAGGTGTCACTCACTGCATATAGCCTTTATTGGCCTTGTGCTTACAGTCGATAGCACAGACTATACAGAATGGAAATTAAACACCCTCTTCAGCACCATCCTATGAAGATGATCGCTTCAAATTCCTTCTTCAGCTCCATTTATATTCTCTTATACCAACTATGCAAAGTCACTGCCCTAAATTCATTGGACAGTTAGTACTTATTCTGTCTCCTTGCCTCTGATTTTCCAACATTTGGTACCAGAACTAAGGTTTTTCACCTCTGCTTGTATGCATGTTTGCTCAAAGAATGTAAATGGAAGAGAATTGAAATGAGTGTTCTATATAGGATCTTCAGACCATGTAATGACGTGATGATTGACAAGCAACTAGCAGTAGTCTTGTTCATAAGCTGCAGTTGTCTCTGGTACCTGTATTTTCACAACTGCATAGGTAGATTTTGCATGAGTCTGCCTGCCATCATTTGATCTTAGTGGTCGTGGAGGAGTAGAGAGCAGGCTGCATATATGGTTAACTGTTTCTGATTTACATGCTTTTTCTACAATGCTAGTCGTTTGGAGGATCTGATGTGTGGATGACTTAAGCACCCATTGCCTATCTCTATAGTCAACATGGATATTACTCTATTATCAGCCATTCCTAACTGTCCAGTTTACATGCATTCACTTCAGATTGTGCGAGTTATGCACATTATCTGCCACATGAGCTCCATCAAGCACCCCGGTCAACGCACTTGTAGATCTAACCATTGGGCAATATGAGACACACACTTGCACCTCCATGGGTGCCTAGGCAAATTTTGGCTGCCTGCAAATGTTCATCACAATAACTTATTGGAATACTGTTGTTTGATCCTAGTACTTGCTATATCTTTAAAGACCTTGATAGGTACTCCCTTACTCTGCTCGTCAAGATCATCTCTTTGATAGAACTAAATTCTATGTACACCACATGCATTACACGTTCCCATTAAGCATTTGTGACAATGGAAACTATGATTAGAAGGGACAGGATAGAGGATGGACTCCCAAAGTGAAGTGATCTGTAGTGATAAGGCCTAAAAATCTACTCTGATATTTGCACTGTGTTTTGATTTTTGTGAAGAACTCCTTTGAACAGACCTGAAGCCTGCTCGATTCCTTCTGCTGAAGTGTTTCCATGCCTCTTGTTTAGCTCCCCAAAATAAGAAAAAAGTGCAGGACTGCCTGCTGCAGCTTCAGCTGCAAACTGACAAGCATTGTGTGAAGACTGCTGCTGTGCACTTTGTCTACCAGCCCTTTCTATCATACGTATATTTCTGACTTGGAAAAGATGTAGTTGGATTCCACTATCACCCCTTGCATATGTGGTTGTAAACATAGCTGTCAATCTGCATATTATGGGCATCAGAAACCTCATATTGTTCATCCATGTTGCATTTTTAATGTGTCTGTAAGGAGGACCTGTGTATTTTATTCATTTTCCTTCTGGTCATTGACTTTAATATCATATCTGTAAAGGTATGTGCGTATTGGACATGGCCATCAACTTGTAAGGGACCCTAAAGCTGCAACACGTGCTTTAGCTAATGAAAAGGTCAGGTGGAGCCTGCATAGTGCCCGTCTTCGTCGTGCCAAAAGTCAGCAGTTCTGCCTTTTTTATACTCGGTTTGGAAAATGTAACAAAGGTGCAGGGAAATGCCCATACATTCATGATCCAGAGAAGGTGGCTGTGTGCACAAAGTTTTTAAAGGGAACTTGTTCAGGGTCAAACTGCTTGTTTTCCCACAAGGTAATACCTTTGTGACCTCAGTAAATGATCTTCTCTACATTTGGTTTGAATCCACAAAACTTGGAACTATGTTAGACCACAAAAGTACTGTAATCTGTTGTCTCTAGGTTGTTTACCCTGAACACATTTTTGAATGGAACTCATTAATCCGTTTCTTTTTTTTGGGTCTGGTAATTTGACAATTGGTTAAGTTGATAGATGAAAGAAATACATGCGGCGTGAAGTCTCAAAATTTGCTGGTTTTTCAATGTAGTTGATGCTATTGTTAGTTGGTTTGTGATGTTTTTTTTGGAGCGCTAATTTGCAGGTGCTGAGTGTCGTAATATACATCTTTTTCAGGGTGACTACTTCATGTTAGTCCTCTTCTATCATTTTGAAGTTGAAGTATTCAGTGTTGACACAATAACTTGCCACCTTTCTCATTTTCTACTCACATCTCACATCTTTTTAGGTCACCAAAGATTCTGTGAGAGTGCGCAATGGAAGAGAATCACGAACACGGACAGAAAAGGAGAGGAGAAGAGAAAGCAAGAAGCAAAGAGAAGAATGATCTACCCAGCCAGCCTGACTGCTATAAATAGCAGTAAAACTGAAAATCTGAACGACTACTGATCAGGGAAAACTGGCTGATTGCATCTAATGCAGTGAAATGATGACTTGGCAGGCCAATAAAAATTGCAGCAGTCCGGGGAGTGATCAGCAGGTAGCAGGACAGCACAAACACTGAAAATGTATACGGATTGGAGGAGAAAGCATAGTGAGAGTTCCAAATATCCCTGTTAGACTCTTACTAGGCCTCACAAGTAGGACATGACAGATTGACAATTAAGGTAGGCTAACACCTTGCAGTAGATCTTGGGAGAGTCTAAAGACCCAACAATCTCATGTGATGAAGCATAGAAACCTTGGGCAAAGGCTTCGTAAAAAGATCCACCGTATTGTTCTCCGTAGAATGGTAGACCACTTCTAACTTGGAATCCACCATCCATTCCTATACATAATGATAGTGAACCTCTATGTGCTTCATGTGAACATGAAACATGAGGCTCTTTGCTAGAACTAAGGCACTTTGGTTAGCCACGCGCAGCCAAGTCGGTCTTGTCTTTGGAAAGCCAATCTCTGCCAATATTCGTAGAGCCAAATTGCCTTCATAGCTATGGAACAAAGGGCATGATACTTAGCCTTTGTGGAAGAAAGTGCCATAGTAGGTTGCTTCTTACTACTTTATGAGATAGCTCCTGTTCCAAGGGAGAAAGCATAACATGTAGTGCATTGTCTCCAATCCACATCACTTTACCCAATCTGAGTCACTCCATCTAGAAAGAGTGGCCCCCTCTCTGTACGTGATCCCGTAGGATTGATTCCCCTGTAAATAACACAGAACATGCAAAGTGGCTTTGTAGTGAGCCTATGTAGGAGTCTTCATAAAAGAAGACAACAATGCTACCACAAAGGAAATATTCGGCGAAGTGTGAATAAGCTAGATCAATGAATCAATAAGGCTTATGTAATGGGTAGCATTTGGAAGGGGATCTCCAGTCATCAAAAACTTGGACTCTAGGTCCATGGAGTAAGAAATAGGCCGATGCTCGGCCATACCAAATTCTAAAAGTAACCAAGAGATGTACATGTGTTGGGAGATGAAGATGCCTTGCATCATATGATACATCTCCAAGCCAAGGAAAGTGTAGGATCCCTAGATCTGTCATGTCGAATTCTTGTCTCAAGATTTTTCTAGATTTGTCATGTCGAACTCTTGTCCCGAGATTTTTCGAGTCTGGTCAATCTCATGCGAGTCACTCTCTATGATAATCAAGTCATCCATATACAAGATGACAAGCATGCTTGTCACCCTCAATCTTGTAATAAAGGTTGGGGCCATAATTTGATTGATGGAAGCCACTTTGTAAGAAGAATTGATCAATCCTGTGGTACCAAGCTCAAGGAGCTTGCTTTAGGCCATAGAGGACCTTCTGCAACTTGTAAACACGATTCTCCTTCCCTACACAAGGAAACTAGGAAGCTCTGAGATATAAATCTCCTTCTCTAGGATGCCATTCAGAAAGATAGACTTTACATCCATATGGAAGGTTGGCCAGTGGTAATGAGTTGTAAGAGTCAAGATAGCTTGAATCATAGACATCAAAGACGTAGGGATGAAGGTCTTTGAGTAATCTAGCCGGACCCTTTGGAAAGATCCCTTGGCAACAAGCCTAGCCGTATGCTTGTCCAACGATCCATTTGCAAGGTACTTGGTCTACTCACTTCACACCAATCACCTTTTGCTTCTTTGGATGTGAAACCAACTCCCAAGTGTGGTTATGCTCAATAGAATTGATCTCCTCTTGCATAGCACGGCACCAAATATCATATGCAAGAGCCTCATCAACTATAGTAGGCTCATGATACTGAAGAATCTATGACATAAGGGCATAGTTCTTCACGCAGAGTGAACTATCTTGCTAGGCTTGCAATTTGGTTGATCTATGTGGGCCTGTAGAGATAATAGGAAAGTGGGAAACACTTGAGTTCTCTTGAGAGTTGTGCATAAGCTGCCAATACCATTGTAGAATGGTGATAGGCTCATCTTGCTGTGAAAGGAGACTGAGTAGCCTTTGGGACTTGCAATGCACCTGTTTGGAATAGGGACTCCCTCTTACCAAGTGAAAGTAAATTTCCCTCATCCGAAGAGAAAGGCTCCCCTTTCGATGGCTCGGAAACCCTAAAAGGACTTGAGGGGATGGGGATGGAGTAGGAATACTCAAAGATGAAGTAGTAGTAGAAGGATGTGAGGAGGAGGACAAATCAAAGCTCAGTGCTAAGAGTACAGTTGATAGTGAAGAGAGTGTGAGTGTGATAGCACGACACGTAATGCAATAATTTGAAGAGTGTAAGTTGCAAGTACAAAGTACAACCCTTAAACCTCAGGGTTGCAAGAGTATGTTCACATCCGAAAGGTGTAAAACACGGTAAGTGTCCAAATTGTGTAACATGGGCACATAAAATAAAAGGAAATAAATCTAGGGGAAAAAACCTCTCATAAGGAGAGTAAAAAGTGCCCAAGTGTCCTACTGAGGATCACCGACACTCCTCTGTGAGGGTGGGGGTGTGCCAAACCCAACAACCCCCCTTGGAGTGAAGAGTGATCAATATGCAAGGGTCATCCATCAAAGGAGATCAAATTTAAAGCATTGTGGAATGCTTCAAATTTGTCGCAAGGAAGAGCTTTGGTGAAGATGTTTGCCACATTACTGGTGGTAGGACAGTAGACAAGGCTGATATCACCTGCATGTAGCCTCTCTTTGACAAAGTGATAGTGGATCTTGATGTGTTGCATGCGTATATGAAACACTGGTTTCATGCCACTTCAATGGCACTCTGATTGTCAGTGAACAAAGGAGTAAGCTCCGTGACAGATACATCCAAATCAGCCAACAAGCGTCTAAGCCATATACATTCAACTGTGGTAGTGAAAGTTGCCTTGTATTCAGCTTCACATGACGATGTGGCAACAGTGGCTTGTTTCTTGCTAAGCCAAGAGATACAAGATGAGCCAAGAAAGAAACAATTACCACTAGTGGAGTGACGAGAATCGTAATCACCAGCCCAATTAGAATCATTGTAAGCATGTTGGTGCAATGGTCTCCCCTTGGCATAAAGCAAGCCAAGAGTCCAAGTACCCTGCAAGTAACAAAAAACACGCTTGACAGCTTGCCAATGTGACATGTGTGGCCGATGCATATATTTACTCAGGGTTGAAATTGCAAATTGAATGTTTGGCCCTGTGTTGCATAAGTAAATGAGACATCCAACCATTGGAGCATACGTATGGATATCGAACAGATCACTATCATCATGCAAGGACAGCTTTAGTCCAAGTTCCATTGGTGTATAAACTGGCTTGCAATCTTGTAAGCCAAACCTCGCAAGAAGTTTACCAATGTATCTAGACTGTGACAATCCAATGGATATCAAACAGATCACTATCATCATGCAAGGACAGCTTTAGTCCAAGTTCCATTGGTGTATAAACTGGCTTGCAATCTTGTAAGCCAAACCTCGCAAGAAGTTTACCAATGTATCTAGACTGTGACAATCCAATGCCTCTAGCATCATGAATGAATTGAATGCCCAAGTAATAGTGCAAAGGCCCCAAATCTGACATCTCAAAAGTTTGCTGCAAATTTTGTTTGAATGTTGAAATATGATCAGCATGTGTCCCTCCAAGCAGAAGATCATCAGCATAAAGGCATATGACCAACAAGGATCCCCCCTCTTTATATACGTAAAGTGTAGACTCTAATGAGTTGTTTATGAATCCCTGGCTGAGTAAAAAGGCATCAATCTTTGCATACCAAGCTCGATGAGCTTGCTTCAAACCATATAAAGCCCTTTTCAGCTTGCACACCAAGTGTTCAGATCCCACAACTGCAAAACCAATGGGTTGCTGTACATACACTTTTTCTTGAAGTTTCCTATGTAAAAATGCAATCTTTATATCAAGGTGGTGCATAGTCCATTCATAATGGGCAGCCAAAGAAACCATAAACCGAATGGTAGTCATGCGGGATGTAGGAGTAAATGTCTCCTCATAGCCAATGCCTTTCTTCTGTGCGTAGCCCTTGGCCACAAGCCTGGCCTTATATTTGTCAATGGATCCATCTGCATTCCTTTGTTTGATTCTTTATGATAGAATCAAACTCAGCTTGCATTGTTGCCATCCAATGCACACTATGTTGTGCATCTTCAAAACATTCAAGCTCTTCATCATCAAGTGTATCTGTTGTTGTAACAAACTCCATGATATGTGCACCATCATGCATACGAGCTTGCCTTCTTGTATGACCAGCAATAAGAGCATCCAAATGACTATCTTTCATAGTCTGCAAATACCATCTAGGCATCTGCCTAGCTTCTTGACTGTGTACGAACTTCAAATTCAGCATCTTGGTGTATATTCAGATCAGCCATAGGTTGATTTTATGCATTACCCAATGGAGCAGCTGGCTGAACATTATGTTCACTTGTTGAAGCTCTAGTTGTATCACTACATGAAATGGGAACCAACCCTTCAAATACATCAACTGTTGCATTTTGTAGCCTAGTCCTCTTCTCGGCATCCAAGGATTCCACTTCTCTCCCTCTACAACTGGTGATCATCTTCTTCATCCATGACGGCATTAGAGGATTGCGTCTAGCTCCCTTGACAATTGTCCTTCACCTTCTAGTAAAAACTTCAATAGCCTATTGCTCGAAGGACCGCGTTTCGCTCCCTTCACTGTGTGGATTCCCATAGGTGCTGTCGCTTGATTTAGACATGATAGTTTTGTTATCTTCTAAGCTACGGCTCTCTTGTATCAGCCTTTCTTCTCATAACATGATTTAGTGTATCATCACCGTGTTCTTCTCGTGTTTCTAAGTTTGTCTTCTCTCTTTGTTTTCCACATCATCTACTGATTTCCCCCTTCATTTCTGTTGCATCAACAGGAGACAGAGATACCATTCTCTTTCTCTTCGATCCACCCTTCCTTTTACTAGTTGATACTCCAGTGCTATGACTTCTCCATTGACAAATGGACAGATCATTGGATGCTTCTCTTCTGGCATCATTGGAACTCCCAACGATGCTTGTCAACATGGACATTTGCTCCCTACCCCGCTGGAGTATATGTGTCTACCCCTAGATACTTGTTGTGCCACCTCTTCCTTTTGGGTGATAGAGTTTATTCTCCACTAGCTTTCAGACTTTTATGCTCAAGGCAATAAGATGTATCTGATACGTACTAAGCCCTTCGAGCTACAAAAGGATCGATTGGTACTACGGCCTTCTTGTGACCGCCGCAATGCCCTATGGAGGTTGCTTCTACTTCTTCTAGGGTTTCAAGAATGCCACCTAGACAATTTGCAGTTCGCTCCCTCGAGAGATAGTGATTGTTGGATACCGTCCCCTCAGTAGTCTGTTCCTTTATGAGACAATGGTTGTTCAACACCTTCCATTACTTTGGCTTCGCAATCCCCTCCATTGAGAGACAATGACTATTGCCCACTCTTGGCTTTGTATGAGTCTCACCTTTCCCCACCCTTGACTACTCAGGTTCGAGATATAACCAACCTTCCTTGCGTGGATGGGTGGTAGATCCCTAATTACAACTTAATTACAGCAGCAAATAATTAATGCAAATCTGAAAATACAAATTTACCTACTGATCTTGGACAATGCACACTCGATTGGCCCCAAAAAGTGGTGCCCCTTTCGTTATTTCTTTAGCTTTATTGAAGGAGTTGATTAACAATGGGATTCTCCCAATCCCTCTCGGTATTCCAACTCCCCTTGCTATACAAAATCACCAGCAAGTCTTTAACGTGATTTGCCCCTTGATTCGGGCAATCAATTGGCCTTCATCCGCTTTGATGGAAATGGAAAATGCCCCAAATTCTATTATTTGCTGGTCCCTCCACTTGAATAGGCTAAAAACAGCTTCAACCCTATTGAATCCAAGTCTTGGAGCTTCCAAATTTTGGCACACTTCCCAAGGCTGTTGGTAAAACCTAGTTTCTGCTGTAGATTAGGGTTTACAATAGAGAAATCTGAAATTTCTCAGTCTCCAAGGGTCCAAATGTTGAGATCTTCGGAGCAAGACTGTGAAATGACTAGGAGATGATAGGGAAAGCTGTAGAGGGAGAAAATTCAAAGTTTTGTTGCGAAGAATGACTGAAAATCAGTCAAATGCAGTTGCTGCCTTGCCACAACAGCATGTAGATGCAAAGAACTGAAGGAAATCAGACATTTACTACTGTTGCCCTGTCTCAACAGCCTATAGATGTCGTCACCTACTGTTGATTGGTCTTCTTCAGCCCCTGGCTGCCTCAGAAGGTCCTCCAATGGCTGCAAGTCAGACCAACAGCCTCCTCTCCCTCTCTCTTGCAGGCTGAATTTATAAAAATGCTTCTCTTTAGCCTCTAAAAACGTTTTTTAGTCTTGCATGGGCATTTTTGACAAGTGGTAGTCTTCCCAAATGGTTTTCAAGTATTTTTTATAATTAAATATTAATTTTCAGCCTTGAAATACTAAAAATTAATCTAATAATTATTTCAGTGCCCTGAAAAATAATTTGACTGGCCAATAATTAAATTGGCTAGGCAACTTTCATTCCCGAGTGCTCTGCGCCTTCTTTGACTATCAAATTGGCGTTAGGTATGATTAAACGCCACTTCTCTAGTGTCACCAACTGACACTTATGGCCAAATGAGTGACCTAGGCCAATAATTGGCACCACATACCACCAAGTACTTGTGCAACATAACTTATAGCAACTTTTGCCTTTAACATCCCGTGATTTTCTCGGGTCCCGGGCTTATAAATTTACTCTTAACCCCAGTTACGCCTCACATGTGCAACATTTACTTAACCATGTGATTAAAAATTAATTCCCATGTTAAGTGAGGTTTCAAAAATACATGTCCTCATGACATGAGAGGCTACCTTTGGGAGTTATTCGACATCTTTGACACCATAGGTATCTTCTTCAGCACGATCGGCGGCTCTTCCTTTGTCATTAGATGATTCAGAGTTTGTGATCCATGAGTTTTTAGATTTTCTATCTGTCGACACAGAGGGGATTTAGAGTGGGATGTATTCTTTTTCCCCTTTGAGGGGGCTCCTACTTCTTCTTCGGCTTCAGAGGGGGCCCTTGCATCTCCACCCTCAGAGGGGGTCCTTGCGGATTGCCCTTAGAGGGAACACCTCCTCATCATGAAGTTCTTCACCCACCCTTTACTCTTTGGGGATGGCTATCCTTGAGTAGTCATTTCTTCTATTGATACCCAATATCTTTAGGTATTATTGCCTAGATTGGGGCCTTGGAGATTTAGCCATGACTTAGTGACGAGGCCTTTAAATTCCTTCTAGTATGGAGTTACAGAGCTAGTGGCTTATCTCCCAAGGTGGAGTTAGTTTCAAGAGTTTATCTTGTTTACTGTTCCTTTTTACAAGTTACCTTTCTGTTGGAAATCTTGAATCTTCGGGATCCACTACTTCATTATCTCTCTTCTTGTTCCTCTTTCTTCATCCCTTTTTGGACTTGAGAGGGGCTGTTGAGAAACCTCTTCTTTAGTTTACACACTTCATTTAGGATTTCACACTGACAACCCCAAAAGGGGATGGTGTCCTCATTTTGGTCACTTTTTTGGTGGATGCCCACACAGTGGTGCGCCACACTAGACAACTTATGCCTATAAATAGGTAGTCACTTCATTCATTCACACCCCACTTCACTAATTCTTTACCTCATTTTCTCCCTCACTCCGTCACTCTTCCCTCTTCTCTCCATTGCTGCCCATGCCCCCACTAGAGGACATTGCAGTTTGTGGCCACCTTTCACCTTCCATTCATCCCTATTGTTGCGTTCTACTATTGTGTTTATTGTAGCATTCTTCTGCGGCACTCTACTGCTGCGTTTTACTATGACGTTCTATTGTGGCGTTTTACTGTGGCATTCTACTACTAGGTTTTGCAGCCTAGTCCTCTTCCTGGTGTTTGAGGACTGCGCTTGGCTCCCTAGACAACTAGTGATCATCTTCTTCATCCCTAACGGCATTAGAGGACCGTGCTTTACTCCCTCAACAACTGTCCTTCACCTTTCAATGATTTCTTCAATAGCCCACTGCCTAGAGAACTATGTCTCGCTCCCTTCATTGTGTAGATTCTCATAGGTATTGTCTCTTGATTTAGACATGATAGTACAATTATCTTCTAAGCTTCAGCTCTGCTGTATCAGCTTTTCTTCTCACAGCATGATTCAATGTATCATTGCCGTGCTCTTCTTGTGTTTTTGAGTTTCTCTTCTCTCTCAGTGTTTGCGAAACACACTTTGTGTTTCTCCCCACAAACCCTACTGCATGTTTGCACCGTCGTGCATTTTGACATGGTATCATAGTATACCTATTATTTTGACAAGGTGGAGATGCTGTAAGCCTAGCAGCCAGCCATCACAACATCCACAAGAACTAATTGTAGTGATTTGAACAAATCAAGAACATTGATGTAATATTTCAGAAGTCAAGCCTTGGGGGACACGAGCGCAAGAAGGATCACTTGCAATGAAATTGATGTTAAGAAAATATGCTTGCTCAATGTAATTGGGGGACAGAAGGCAAAATAGGGACACTTACAACTAAATTGATGTGAAGAAATCATTTTTGCCCATGGCTACATGAAACTTATGTGCAACCTTCTTTGTGTATCTAGCGCATGAGCTGCATGTTGAATATGCTATGAGATGAGAGTGAGCTCTTCATGCTTGTACAACTCCAACAGAATTGGAATCGGTAAAGCAAGATGTAAAGGACATTTCATTTGTAGATGCCTATTTGTTGTCTCACATTTTTCAAATTGTACATAGGAGAAAGTGTGGTAAAGAAGGAAAGAGTGGAGGGAGGGAGGGAAAGAGGGCCTCATCAATGACTATTGAGACGGGGCCGGCACGTGAAATTATGAAAGTAGTTTCTCATAATGAGAAAGACAACGAATGTATATAAAGAAAACAGTGTCTGACAGCAAAATCCATGCTGTGTTACTAGCCCAAGTGCTCCCCTACAATGCACATATGTTGGATTCATGGAATATGCCCATTTTCTTTGTCTAGGACAAATCTTTGCTCAGCCTCCATCAGTCATGGGCTAGAACAGGCCTCATCAATGACTACTGAGACGGGGCCGCCACGTGAAATTATGAAAGTAGTTTCTCATAATGAGAAAGACAACGAATGTATATAAAGAAAACACTGTCTGACAGCAAAATCCATGCTGTGTTACCAGCCCAAGTGCTCCCCTACAATGCACATATGTTGGATTCATGGATTATGCCCATTTTCTTTGTCTAGGATAAATCTTTGCTCAGCCTCCATCAATCATGGACTAGAACCATGAATCTGGAGCCACAAGCAACAATCTCAGTACCGTACAACATTAGTGGGTATAAACATTTGCTGAGGAAGACAAGGATATGATGACCAAGATTGATGATGTTGAAGAAGAGAAGAAGTTGCTGTATACAGGCCACCTAAACAGGTTAGCTGGTTTGGGATGGAGGGGCAAAGAGAGTCTTATTGTGGATAAATAAAGAAAAATAAGATTAACGAAAAAAAAAAACCAGGTGATTCCATTAATGTGCATAAGAGCTTCTAGCTCCCCTACCATCTAGAGGATACGTCATAGAATTATGGAGGGATCTCATGTACCAGCCTTCTTTCAGTGGATGGGTGGTAATTCCCTGATTACAACTTACAACACTAAGCATTTATTGCAAAACTGAAAATACAAATTTACCTACTAATCTTTGGACTATGGACACCTGATTGGCCCCAAAACTGGTGTCCCTTTTAGTATTTCTTTAGCTTTATTGAAGTAGAACTTGATTTACAATGGGGTTTTCTCAATCCCCTTTGCAATCCAAACTCCCTTGTTGAGCTAAAAATGCATTAGCTTTACCAAAACAGCCCCAAAACATGCTTAATAAATGAAGAAACCTTGTTTATTTAAAAGAAATGCGTTCCTAGAGAGTGTCTGTGTCGCATAAGTACAAACCCACTTGGGAGGGCCCAAACTTTTTATAAATAAGTATGTTGCCCTCCGTTCAGCCCTCCATCTCGTTTTTGCAGGTTTCAAGTGTTTTCAGCTTGCTGCCCATACCCCTTTTGCGGAGGATATCGTAGTCTCAGCCGTCCCTTGCTGTCATCTACAGTTTGGCGCCTGTTTTCAGCCTTCCACTTGTAGTTTGCAGCTGTTTACAATAGAGCGACTGTTGCTGATCACTCTCCATTCAAAAAATAATCTCGTTTTTGCAGATTTCAGCTATTTCAGCTTGCTGCCCACACCCCGGACGCGGAGGACATTGCGGTCCAAGCTGGCCATTGCTGTCTATAACAGTCTGGTGCTTGTTTCCAGCCTACCACACACCGTTTCGACTTGATTTCAGCATACTGATTGCTGCCGTTGGGTTTTCCTGCGTTTTTAGTCTTTCTCTCTCCTGCACTACCATCTGTATTAGATCCAGCCTTCCTTGGCTGTGTTTGCTGGTGTTTGACAACCGAAGGCTGGCTTACTGCGATTCGGGATCCGTTCAGAGTATAACACACTCTCGAGCTCATTACCCCTGCCCTGATCCTTGAGATACAGGAGTTTGAGGTTCAGTATTCATTCACTGCATAGTGTATTTATTGCATGAGCATTGTATATTCAATGATCATATCATTTCATTTATTCACTATGTTCATTGTCTTTGAGTTACCTTAAGCCTAACTGTGTTCTTTTATCAATCTGTGCTTTGTCGTACGATTGTTATTTGTGTTTCTGTGTTAGGGTATTTCTTTACATGGTATCAGAGCGTGATACTCTTTGAGAAACCTAGGCCTTTGATTTGAAATCTCTTTGCAGAAGCAAGAACAACAGTAGGTTTAAATGACTTTGAATACAATAACACTAATTCATTCTCCAGAACCACCTATGTCGAGAACCGAGCAAGAGTGGGCAGATCAGCTTGCTCCACAAAGTTTCGACATGGTGTGTGAGCGAGCTAGCACCTCTGCTCCTCAGTAATGGACAACTCTAGAAGTAGTGGATCTCGAATGTATTTGGCATACATTCAGGATACTGTAGCTGAACAATATGTTTGCCAAGAGGTCACTATTCAGTGTAACAGTCACTATGTTTGGTATGCAGATCGGTATGGTTTTCATTGCAACTCTGAAACTGTACATTTGCATCCATTATGCTCGGTGTGTAATCATTTATGCTTGGTATGGCATTGGTTATGCTTGGTGTAGCATCAGTTAATGATCATTAGGGGCTGATTATCGAATGCTGGCTTTCAACATATGATCATTAATATTGAGTGCTATTTAGTTGGTTTTATGGATAGCAACATGTCTTATGATGCCATAGATATTTAAGCCATGGTTTATACTTGGTTTTCGCTATACTATGGTTTGGTTTTGCCAGATAAGTTGAGCTCATGAGAAATTGACATGTCACATGATAATCTGGCAATGTTTTTGAGATTTTTTGTGAGTTTTAAGTTATGTTATATTGGCTGGTAATTTTCAGCATATGTTGGGCATATGGAATGGTTGAACAACAGTGCGCAATGTTGTGTTGACTATGATGCCCTATGGAAATTCTAGTGTAATACTTTGCTTTTGATGCATTTAACAGTGCAATCGAGGACGATTGCAAGGATTTCAAGGGGGAGGGCTGTCATGAGGGCATGTACTTTTGAAACCTCACTTAACATGTGGATTAATTTTTAATCATATGATTAAGTAAATGTTGTACATGTGAGGTGCAATTGGGGTTAGAGTAAATTTATGAGCCTAAGACTCGAGAAAATCACAAGATGTCAAAGGCAAAAGTTGCTATAAGTTATGTTGCATAGGTACTTGGTGGTATTTGGTGTCAATTGTTGGCCTAGGTCATTCATTTGGCTATAAGTGTCAGTTTGGTGACACTAGAGATGTGGCATTTAATTGTACCTAACGTTGATCTAATAGTCAAAGATGGCACAGAGAGACTTGAGAGTGGAAGATGCCTAGCCAATTTAATTATTGGCCAGTCAGATTATTTTTCTGGGTCTCGAAATAATTATTAGATTAATTTTCAGTAATTAAAGACTTGAAAACTAATACTTAATGATGGATAATGTTGGAAAAACCGTTTGTGAAGGCTGCCACTTGGCAACTTGCCCATACAGGCTGGTAAAAGGCTGAAGAAGAGGAAAAATAAGATTATTCTTGCTGTAGTAAATGTGGGAGAGCTGTGAGCGGCCATGGCCAGCCTATTTTCAGCCAATGCAGCCATCCATGAGTGAGTTTTAAGCAGGCGATTGCAGATTCGAACCGTTGGGCGATTGCATCCAGGTACAAGGTGACAGCTGATTTGGATGTCTCAGCTGTAGGCGACAACATTTAATGCTGTTGTGGCAGGGCAACAATTGCATTTGACTGACTTTCAGTCATTCTTCGCGACAAAACTCTGAATTTTCTCTCTCTACAGCTTTCTCTCTCATTGCTTCGAAGACTCACATTTGGACCCTTGGAGGGTGCAAATTTCTCTGTTATAAACCCTAATTTACAGTAGAAATTAGGGTTTAGCAGCAGCCTCGGGAAGCATGCCAGAAATTGGAAGCTCCAAGACTTGGATTTTTTAGGGTTGAAGGTGAATTTCAGCTAAATCTAGGTGGACGACTAGCCAACCATTGAATTTGGGGCATTTTCATAGTCTATGAAGTTGGTGAAGGCCAATTAAGTGCCCAAATCAAGGGGCAAATTAGATTGAAGACTTGCTGGTCACTTTGGATAGCAAGGGGAGTTTGGATTGTGAAGGGGATTGGGAGAATCCCATTGTAAATCAACTTCTTCTTCAATAAAGCTAAAGAAATACCGAAAGGGGTGCCAATTTTGGGGCCAATCGGGTGTGCATTGTCCAAGATCAATAGGTAAATTTGTATTTTCAGATTTGCATTTATTGTTTGCTACTGTATTTACCACCCATCCACGGAAGGAAGGTTGGTTTCACTCTCCCCTTCCCCCCTAGGTGTTCACTTCTTTCTCTCAGTTTGGTCATACACATCTGCATTTGCTGCACTGTAACATGGTATTAGAGTAGTGTTGAAGGTTGATTGAATGTGGGCACATGTGAAGAGTAGGTTTAAGTGTGACACACATTTTCAGAGTTCAAGGGTGAGCGGGAGGGCTGCACATTGACACCTGAAGTGAGTAGATACATGTGGGAAAGGTAGTTTGTTTGCTCTTTTTGTGTAGGATTTGCTGTTGAGGAAGGAAGAAAGGTGGTGTTTTCAGCCTTTCATAGCAGATTTCTTCGGCAAGTAAAGCAAAATCAGGATGAATGGAGGAAGCCCTAGCAAGCTGCTTTTCAGAGTCAGAGAGGGCTACACATTTTCTTGTGGCGGGTATTTAGGTGATTGGATCTTCCAAAATTGACATGGAATTTCAGGCTATCATGGACCGAAAGATCCTCATGCTGTTGACTCTTCCACAAGATTAGAAGCTAGATTGAGAGCTATTGTATTTGGTGGATGATGATGCTTGCCATCTTGGACTATTATGATGTGGTGGAGCTTGTGATTGAGGCCATTGATTGCTCGATCGCTAATGATCCTTCCAAACTTTCTAATTCAGAGAAAGTGGAGTTGGGGAAGGTATAGGTTCATTGGGACAACTTGAATGCTCGTATTTTCTCATTCTTATCTCTCTTGCACACTAGTCATGATTGTTTCACATCGAGCATTTGACTAGTGCTTGTGAGATATGGTTGGAGTTAGATGAACTATATAGTGGGATGACTTTCACGAAGAGGGTCTCTTTGGAGGTGTAACTACGGACTTCGAACTCAAGCAAGTCCACTTCCATGCGTGAGCATATGAATAAGCTTTGACAATTACGTATATATGTTCAGATTATAGGCAAGATGGTGATTACCTTTGAGGACATGGCGATTACTTTGTTGTTGTAGTTGGCCCCTAGATTCTGTGTATTCTATTTTGCCTTGATTGCTTTAGGGTGGATGGAGACCCTTAAGTAGGAAAAGCTGGTTCCTATGGTGTCGGACCAAGAAAAGCAATACCAATTCTCAAAACTTTCAGGTTGTTACAAGTCGAGTTCCAAAAGAAGGGGAAGTAGAAGCAAAAGAAGGAAGGCAAGAACAAGAGGGAAAAGGAGTCCACTTTCCATATCTATGGTAAGATAGGTCATTGGAAGAAAGTTTGTTCAATAAGAATAAGAATACCAAGGAGGATGAAACGAGGAGGAGGAGAAGACTAAAAAGGACTATGAAGGTGATTTGGTCTTCTATACAGGATCATCTGATGTAGCTAAGGTAACTGCGAAACGTTTCACCCTTGAAACATTGCGTTTCACCCCGAAACGTTTCACCTTTGGGCAAGTCCCAAGTGAAATGGTTGAATAATATATATGAGATAGTTTTCTTTATAAATAATCAATTGCAACTTACATATTTATATGAGCTGAATATTTTCATGTCAACGAATGATGTCTATCCTACATGCAGAGTGTCTAAAAACTCTCAAAAGAGCAAGAAAAAATGTTTTTTTTTTCCAATTTAAAAATGTGGTTTCAGTTAGCCATTTCACTTAGGGCATTTCGTGTTTCATTGAAACATTTCAGGCGTTTCCCGTTTTAGTGCCAGTGAAAAGCGTTTCACAGTTACCACGGATGTAGAATTAATGGCCCCATAGTCTCGAGAGTGGATTGTGGGCAGTGAGGCTTCCCACCACATGACCCCTTCTCCAAGTGGCATTGCCTAAATGTGTTCGATGCATGGGCACATTTTGATCGGTGACAGTTCTTTAGTTCCAATATAGGGCAAGGGCAATATACAATTGATTCCGAATGGGCATGGTGGTACCCACACATCATAGTCACAAGTGACGATTATTTTTGGAGTTAAGGATTGTGGGAATAGTAGCTTCTTTTTTTCCCATGTCCCATGCCATGTGACTATATATTCACAAATGATGTCAATTCCTCTCCGTTTGTGTCCCTTGTCACCATCTCTTTTTGCATCACTTGTGACTATGCCACACATCAGAGATTCTCTATGTTCCTGGCTTAGGTTATCATCTATTTTTGGTGAGTATGATTTGTGGACTTGGGCCTCATGGTTGAGTTTGAAAGATATTTCTTTTGGGTTCTTGATGGCAAGACTAGATGGATGGTTTGTCAAAAGTACGAGGAGAATGTGGTCTACAAGATGCCAAGTTCTTTAGCTCTTCTCTTCTTCGCAGTTCCCAATCTCAGACCAAGCATATTTGGTTTGGTCACCTTAACTATTAGTACCTTCAGAAGGCAACTTGTGGCTAGTTTGTGCGTGGGTTGCCAGATGTTTGGTGAGCCATTCGTCAAGTGTATCTTGCATTCAAGGTAAACAACATAGAGATGCAATTCCTAGCAAGGCTTCTAGATAGGCAAAGAAGTTGCTTGTTTCCATAGATTTGTGTGGACCTATATAGATGGAGTCTTTTAAGGGGAGTCTTTACTTTATGTTGATTGTTGATGATTATAGCAGGATGAGATGGGCTTACTTTTTGGCATTGAAATGACAAGCTTTCTCTCACTTTAAGGATTGGCTTATCTTTGAGGAGAACTCTTTAGGGTGGAAGCGTAAGACAATGAGATTTGACAAGTGTGAATAGTTTGTCTCCAATGGATTAGCTTAGTTTGCGTGGATTGAGGGTTTCATCAGGAGTTTTTCAATACCAATACTCCTCGGGAGAGTGATATATTGGAGCAAAAAAACAAGAGACAATATGATCATTGGTGGAAGGCCATGGAGTAGGAGGGTGGTGTTCATTGAGTAAAATGACACTTGGCACCTTGTGCCTTGGCCCACTTTTTGGAAGGTAATTGGAGTCAAGTGGGTCTTTATGACCCTTAGTGATGGCAGACTTGATACGCACAAGGCTTCTATGACCTTAGATGGTAAGGTATATAGGTTTAAAGAAGAAGATTGATGGTAAGGTATACATGTTAAAGAAGGCCTTCTATAGTCTCAAATGGTCTCCCCATGCTTGGAATGAGAAGATAGTCTCATTTCTTCAAGACAAGTTGGGATATTAGAGATCTACTTGCGATCCAAATTTGTATATCCACACGTCAGTTGGAGAGCATGTAATGTCTATGCTTTATGTGGATGATCTCATTTTGATAGGTGACTATGCCCAAGTAGTTAGGTAGACTAAGAAAACACTTTATGAGGGGTTTGAGATGTCATATATGGGGCTTTTTCACTTTTTCTTAGGTCATGAGTTTTGGCAGACTGAGAAGGGATCTCTCTCTCCTAGTAGCTGTATACGTAGGAGTTCTTGACAACCTTTGAGATGTTTGAGTGTCGGCCCATTTATAATCCCATGGATCCAGGTTGGAAGGCTATGACTCATACAGATTCATTGGTAGCAGATGCTTCCTGCTATAGACAGTTAATTGAGTCATTGATTTGAATTTTGAATAGTAGAGGTGATTTGTACCTTTCCATAGTTGGTTTGCTTGTAGGTTTTGTGAGTGAACGTAAGAAGGTTCATTGGCACGTTGCCTTACCAATATTGCCGTTAGTGAGGGGGACCCTTGATCTTGGCCTATTTTATCTAGCAAGTGCAGGTGATTCGAGATTGGTGTTACAAGGTTGGACAAATCCAGGTTGGGTTGGTAATGTTGATCATAGACGATCGACAATAGGCTATTTCTTTCTTTTAGGTACGGGTGCGATTACTTGGAGTAGCAAGAAGTAGTCTATAGTTGCCCTTGCATTTATAGAGGCTGAAAATCGAGTGGCTTGGTCTACAACTTGTGAGACTCTTTGGCATTAGAGGTTGTTGGAGGAGCTTGGCTATTCATAGACAGGGACTACTACTCTTCTATGTAACAATGAGAGTTGTAGAGCTTTGGCACGGAATGTCACGAGAGCATGAAATTTTATTGCTTTCCTTACCAATATTACCGTTAGTGGGGGGGACCCTTGATCTTGGCCTATTTTATCTAGCAAGTGTAGGTGATTCGAGATTGGTGTTACAAGGTTGGACAAATCCAGGTTGGGTTGGTAATGTTGATCATAGATGATCGACAATAGGCTATTTCTTTCTTTTAGGTATAGGTGCGATTACCTGGAGTAGCAAGAAGCAATCTATAGTTGCCCTTGCATTTATAGAGGCTGAAAATTGAGTGGCTTGGTCTACAACTTGTGAGACTCTTTGGCATTGGAGGTTGTTGGAGGAGCTTGGCTGTTCATAGACAGGGACTACTACTCTTCTATGTAACAATGAGAGTTGTAGAGCTTTGGCACGGAATGTCACGAGGACATGAAATTTCATTACTTTCCTTAACATTTGATTAAGAGTTAAACGAATGTGCAAATGTAACTTGCATATGTGAGGTGGAAGTTAATTATTTCACAGTGTGGGACCCAAGACCATGAGATATCAATTGTGCCAAAGGCAAAAGTTGTAATAAGTTATGCTTGATATATACTATGTGGCATGTGGTGTAAGATTTGGGCCTAGACCAATTCATTGGCCACTAATGTCAATGGTGACATTAGAGACTAGGCATTAATTAATTAATTAATGTTGGTCAAAGGGTCAATAATTGCTCAAGCATGCTTGGGAGACAAATTGGTCTAGCTAATTTAATTATTGAGTGGGAGAATTAATTTTTTGGGCACTAGAATAATTATTAAATTAATTTTTAGAATTAATATTTTAAAAATTAATTTAATAACCTAGATAATGCTGGAAAACGGGATTCAAAGATTGTCCCTTGGCAAAACTTGCCCATGCAAGTGGAAAATACATTTTTTGGGGGTTAGTGAAAGTCTATTCCAGTCATTGTGAGAGAGAAGGAGGTTGCTAGAGAGCAAGAAATGTTGTTGATGTGATTTATAGCCACCAGGAATCATTCCTATAGTAGATGATAGCAGTTTGGAGCCCTCCAGGAGCAGGTGACAGCAACCTAAGGTCCCTTTGGCGCATGTGACAGCATGTAGGAGGGGGTAGTAGTCTTTCTGGTCTTCCTAAGCTATATGTGATAGCTTCCATGGTTGTTTGAGCAGGATAGCAACAAATTTTCAGTATTTCTTGAGATGAAACTTTGAAATTTTACTTTGTACAACATTCTCTCTCCTTTCCAACCATCTCTCAAGTTATCTGAGCAAAATCCAACCATTTGAGTCATTAGAAGTGGAGATATTGGAAAATCTCTTCTATAGACCCTAATTTACAGCAAAAATTAGGGTTCGATAGCCACCTCAAGATGTATGCTTAGAATTCAGGGTTTAGGATTTGAATACCAATAGCTGAAATTGAGGATTTTCAAGGAGATTCAAGAGGCTAGCCACCCAATACCAGATTTGGGGCTGAATTTACCTTTCTAGGGGGAGGAGGGTTGAGGCCAATCCCCGATTAAAAAACCAAGGGGAAAATTGGTTTGGAGGTTTGTTGGTGAGTTTGACACCAAGTGACACTGTGGATTAGCAGAGTAGGTTAGAGGATCACAGTTGTACTCCATCCGTTTGTAATAAAAGTTTAAGAAATATTGCAATGGGCGCTAGTTTTGGGCCAACAGGTTGTCCATTGTCCAAGATTAAAGTGGTAATAGTTGCATTTTCAGTTTATGTGAATTAATTACTTGTTGTAATTGCTGTTAAATTAGGTTAGTATTGCCCTCTCCGAGGAGGGAGGCTGGTTTCATGGAATCTTGTATTTCATGCTAGAATGAAGTACCTATAGATCCAATATCACATTATTTGTGAGAAGATCTTGGATGGGAGCATTGATGTGGAGTATTAGAAGATAGAGGACAACTTGGCAGATTTGTTCACCAAGGCACTTCCTTGGGCCATTCTTCATGAGCATTCCAGATCCCTTAGCCTTATGTTGTCTCCAAGATCTGAGAGGGGGTGTTAGAGATTTGGTCACCTCTTGGACGGGTGCAGGCATGCACAAGGTAGACTAGGGCAGTTTCTGCAGCATTGCAATGTTCAGGAGCAGGTCAGACAGTAGTTTCGGGTAGTTGCCAGGTTTGGGTAGCAATTTGGGCAGGCAGATTATAGCAGGCAGGGTGGACAGTTTTGGCACATGGCAGGCTGCATTTTTTGCAGTATTTTTTTTCATTATTTTATTTAGGCAGATCACAGTAGGCAGGTTGGACAGTTTTGCCACCTGACAGTTTGTTGCAGAAGCTGGTGGTGTGGTCAGATTATTGTATTATTTTTCGCCTATGTAGGTTGGCCTGGCCCTGGGTCACGGTCACTTCACTTTGTGTGCAGGTTGAGAAAGATATCTGGCTGGTTATACTTACACAGCTCTTGTATATATCTTCCTTCAGTTTTCAACATTCATTCGCTGCAGTCTTCAGCTTTCTAATGTGTGTGTGTGTTCACTTCTTTCTTTCAGTATTGTTATATGCTTCTGCATTTGCTGCACTCTGAGACCTGGGCAGTCCTTTGTGGCACCCTCAGTTTGATATCTTGGTTTCTTTGGAGGGGCTCTTGAGTTACTCGGAAGAAGATATTCACTGCCCTTGTGATTTGGGTAGGCCATCACACAATTTGTTTCAACACCCATGGTGTGATGTATTGGCACTTTTCATAAGGCATAAGTCAGTCAGCGTGGACAGCTGCACTTGGCCTCCTCTACTGCCGTTGTTGTTGCCAAGACAACATACAACATTGAGTTATGATTGTTTCCTGTGTTCTGAATCTGTTTCAGAAGACACACTCTCTTTTAGCATTCCTTAGCCCACTCCCATGAAAGACAATGACTGTTGGACATGCTTGCTCGTACAGTACATTCATGTTTTCTTTGCAAAAGTCGTGTCTTCCCATCCCCTCAGCCATGTACTAGTCTATGCCATAGTTGCTAGGAGTTTTTGAAACTGGAGGTATGAAATGGGTCTCATAGGTTTCTTATGAGTTTCGTAAAAAGCTAGAAACGGATTTCATTCGAGATGGAAAAGCACTATGAGACTTAATATAAACATAGAATGTGGCTCTTGCAGGGTAGCAAACATAGGTTGATCCTGATTCATGATTTCGTACAATGCTAATGAAAATTCAACATAGCATAAATATTTACATGCATCGTGGTCCATTATCCATGACTAACATTAGCTTTAAATACACAAGAATGCCATCAATATAAACTGCCATCATGAACAACTCAAACAAAATTCTTGCAACCAATGCAAATTTCCGTCATCCATGATAAATGTTGATTACAAAAGTTCAACATTCTTTTAATGGTAGGGCTTTTGTGAAAGTTTAAAATAGGGGTTTCATACATTTATGAAACATCTGAGTATGAAACAAGCTCTCTAACCTTGTGGAATGGTTTCTTGGCAACTATGGTCTATTCAAACCAACATCCTGTCGGCTCTTTCAGCAACTTGTTGCTGTGAAGAGCCTAGTGCCAAGGCACCTGTCTGGAGTCAGCTCCTATAATCTATTGATGTACATGGCTACTTGGAAGAGACCCTCCACTACCATGGAGAGAACTAGCTCTGTTTGGATGATCTGATGTGGTATTGATGGTTTTCTGTGTAGCATCGTGCCTATCATCAATGGTCTATCCATGTTTTGCTGTTGACTGTGGAGCTTAGGTGTCCATAAAGCTCTGTGCACCAAGGCTTAGAGTATCAAAAAGACATATTTTTGTCCTTGGCTCCTAGGACTGGATTTGGGTGCACTCACTCTAGGGTAGCAAGGGCTCCAAATCCTTGTGTGACTGTCACATCTACATCTCTCCTCATGGTTAACTATAGTCTAGAGAATGTGACGCACCCCAAGGTAAACATAGGAGGATACTCACTCCACTATATCAGCCTGGTTGATAAACTCTGGTGCTGAGATAGCAACTCCTCACCAGCTAAGGTACTAAGACCATGGTTTTGCTCTTCCCCAGATTTACAACGGGGTCTCTTTCAAGGCAGAAAACATGCAAGTATCAACATGGTGCTGTAATCCCTTAAGGGAATCATGATGCCATCATGAACAATATTGTGATCAAGACTTCTACAAGGGTTGCTCCTATCCGGCCATTCCTTTCAATGAAATCAGTAATCTTGTCAATGTTTAGTCCAAAGCATGTGGATAGCCTTGCTTCACACCCATTGTACATTTGTCTATGTTTGACATCCCACCTGGGGCCCACAGCCTTCTTGTCATTGACTCGTAAATTGTGAAGATCCCTCTTACCATTTCTGATAGTACTAAGTCCTGCAGTTGCCATTTTGTGGTGTTGGGTTTTTGGGACGTTCAATGTTGATATTCAGTTGGTCATGACAAAATCAATAGCGTGGATTGCAATCCTAAGAAGGGACATGTATTTGGCTTTTGTTTCTATCCCTCGCAATTGCAAGCATGCTGTTGAACATTGCACTTGGGCATTTATGTTTTCTTCTGCATCTTGAAATTATGCAGAAATTGTGTATTTTTAAAGAATACTGTGGGGAAGTTTAGGCTTATTCTGCAGAAAAGTGCAAACCTTCAGAAAAATTGCTCAACTGGTGCACGTTTAAGGCAGATGCCCAAACTAGTTGACCAAACAGAATCTTAATTGGCAATGATGGGTTAAGGTAATATTATTTATGTACTTAGGAAAATACAGCTTGTTGGGCGTCACTTTTTAGAGAATTTTAATACTTCTGCAGAGCAGAAACATGACTTCTTCCAGGAACATGGCTTGTTTCAGAAAGTAAATGGTTTGCTTTTGGTTAAAATTTTCGCTGATAAATATAGTTTTGGTGGATCATGGGAGGTGAGGGGCTTCTATTCCATTATTTCATGTTCAATTAAAAAAAGAGTTTCATTTTCTTGCAGGTTATACCAGAGCGAATGCCTGATTGTTCTTATTTCCTTGAAGGTCAGTTTTGGCCATAGATGCCTCTTGGTGAAATTCTTTCTTCCATTGCAAATTCTTATTTTGGTCAGTTTAATGTTCAGGGTTGTGTACGAATGAAAATTGTCCATATAGACATGTGAGCGTTAATCCGAAAGCATCAGTTTGTGAAGGATTTCTGAAGGGATTTTGCGTTAATGGGGATGAGGTATGTGTTGCTGATCTGGTTTGATGTTAAGACTGTTATAGCTTTAGAATGAACAGTTTGTCGAGACTCCCAAGTATATGCAGGTGATATCTGTGTCTAGTGTGAATAAATGGGGAATTTCAGATCCTATGGTCATTTCTAGTGCTTGCGGATCTAAAAATTTTCAAATGTGTTGACATTGTAGCATTCAAATAAATTAAGTTTCAGTTTGTAGACTTGATAATTATCCTAAAGAAGCAGGAAAGGAACCTGTTATATGCTTCAGTAAATTAGAGTGGTTGTATGAACTTGTACCTGCACCAGATTAATTGGTGTGTTGCTGACAAGAAACAGTGCCCTGTTAGAGGTAGCAGAGATATGCTTCTTTCAATCATAACTATGTGTGCCAAGTGTGCTTCATGTTTCAATTGGTACTGATCGCCTTACCTTTCATATATAATCAAGTCCTTAAAGGCCTTTGTTTTATGCCAAGTTGTTGAAAAAAAGTAGTTGCATAGCTGCAAAAATTGATGAACCCTTTTTGCGACTGCAGTAAAACCTCCATTTGAGTAAGATGAAACTTCTGAGGGTACTAGGATGGCAAAACCTTGAATGCTGGACCTAGCCTTTATCTCTTTTTGTATAATTATCAGAGGTTTGTTCTCTCTTTAAATTAACGATGTCGAGGGGGGTATGTGTCAAGCCGCAAACCACAGGGGTTAAAGGGAAGAATCAAGGCAGGAGATAGAATCAAGAGTACCAAAAGAAACCTATAAATTACTTGGTAAATCACTCTGTACACTGCAAATACACTCTTGGAATATGCAGACACACTCCCAAGTTGGAGGCTTGGACTCAACACTGTCAGGACTAAGCCTAACCTCTCTATGCAATCCAAATATCTTCTTACAGTAATACAAGGTAAAGTACAATCTTTGACAATACAAGAACAAACTCCAGTCCCAAAACCTGTCAAAAATCTCTATCTCAGGCTCAACAACAGCAGTAAAACTTCCTCTAGTCAACACCTACAGCAGTAGGTATTATCAGATAAGATTCCCCTTTCGATTCAGTGCTTCCGAGCGAGCCTTCCTGGGCCGAAGGCACCCGATAAGGAGTAGATAAGCTCTCAGATCTTAAGAACTTGGTGTAACGTATGATCCAAGATTGCCCAGGCTGCCTTCAATCACTCTTGCCCTTATTTATAAGTCTCTGTGATCTGATTTACAGATCTGTCCCTGCTTCTAGCTTTCTCCAAAAACCCAACTTGCTTTTCATAACACAAGGCATAGCTCCTGTAATGATCGCTTGCTTTTCTATTTTCCAGTCATGTAGCAGGTTGACTTAAAGCATTTGGCACACTCAACTCAAAACTCTTGGGCACCCTCCCACTTAACCACTTGACATGAACCTTTTTCACTCTTAGCCTCATTTAAGAACATTTTATTTGGAGCCAGTTTACACAGTTTTTGGTCATAATCACTTGGCATTGTCTTTCAGTGTGTTCTGCATACCCTTTTTGATGATTTTGACTCTCTTTCCTCACTTTTCCTGTAAATCTTCTTCCCAAGAATTTGACAGATCACCCGCATCATGGAAACACTTGGGTATCTCGTTTTTTTGCATCCATTGGGACACTTGCACAACCAAGAAAAACTGAACCTAAACTACAAAAATCAAACCAAACAAATTGCAAAGAAGAACAACATCACACACACAACTAAACAACACAAAATCTCGTGAAAATAGAACTGTCTTTGGTTTTTCGCAGGTGGACACCCAGTGCCATGACAATGATAGGACAAGAACTCATAATATTTTATTGCTCAAATCCATGATGGTGATAACAAACAAGACCATAAAATGAATCTTTGCATTGAGATGCTTACACAAAACAGTTTGTAAGCAAAGGCATTCGACTGCATTGCACAAGCCATTTAGAACTATGATGACCATGTGCAAAGGGCAGTGTGTTAACTGAACTGATTGACATTGCCAAATAAATGTAATTGAAGGACTTAGCCAAAGGATCACTAAATGTCAAGTTTTTGGGATGTTGCAATTGAGAAGGCATTCAAAACTATAACTGTTATCCACCATGTGCAAAGAACAATGTGTTATTTAACTGAACTAATTAACATTGCCAAATGAACATTTTAATGGAAGCGCTAAGCCAAAGGCACTGTGAGTGTAACTTTTTGAGATGTTGCGAGTAATGTATATTTCGAAATTTGAACAAAATTTAGAATGCGGCATGCATGCACAGCAGCCAGAAACGTTAGAAATGTTCGGAAAACAAAACATCAGAACGTGTTTCGTAAGTTTCTTTCAAGAGGGGGTAAAATAAGAAACGTGGGTTTTTTATATTGGGATTTTTAATAGTTTTGATTGAGGAAAGAGGTTCTAAACCTCTATAGAACTCTCTCTCAAACAAAGAATGGCCAATTGAGCTTGAATGATAATAGAGTCAATTGAGAATAATACATTACATATCCATGATCCATTATTGACTTGTCACTTATATCAAAGTTAGTCTTTGGACAAGCTAAACTATGGTTTAGAACTCAAAACATTATAATTCATACATATCATACAAAGAAAATTGAAATTAACATGTAAATAGCTTATCTACAATATGGACTGAGTCAAGTTGCAACATCATGATTCTCATTTCAAAACAAATTGACAAAATGCCAAAATCAAGACTTAATCATAATATATCATAAATAACTCATAAATGAGACTAAAGTCGTATAATATTCAACTCTCAAGACAAGAATAGATACTAGATTGACAAAGTCTAATAACTAAACAAAATCACAAAAAAAAATCAATCTCTCATTCAAAATCTTGAGCCCTCACGAGTCATTACACGTCATCATCATCATGTTTAACATTGCCTAATAGTTTTTGTCAAAAAAACCATGTTTTGGGTTCCAACTCACAAAAAAAAAGCCCACATTTTTTACTCTCAGAAATGTTTCGTAAGTTTCAAATTCAAAGAAACGCGTTTCTTAGTTGCTATGCATGCATGTCCTTCATTTTGTGAATTCAGTGTGGTGTTAGGGGGTAGGAGCATTAGTGAAGCTAAAATGCATGAGTAAAAACTCATACAAGCCAAAGGTTTTTTGAAATGTCCTTTGGTGCTATATGTGAATCTGATGATAGCAAATCTCATATCAATTCAGATGTAATGCTGGCTTCCCCCAAACTATCTATTCTATCATCATTCTTTGGATGGGATGCTTGCTCTTGATATGGTCTATTGTTCAAGGCTTTGTAATCAATAGAGAGATGGAAAAATTTCACCTTTCTTTTGCACATGAAAAATAGAACATAAGGGTAAATTTCCAGGTTTGAGTAATCATTTCCCAAGAGCTCATTTATTGAATCTTATTTTTTGACAAGCTAACCCTATATGCAGCTTGATTTGGAGTAGAGCTTTAAGAAATGGGATCAATGTGATGATCTTTAGGTCGATTATGTGTTCATGGTATTGTTGAACCTATCTACAGCTTGATTTGAAGTAGAGCTTTAAGAATAAGGTTAGCGCAATGACCTCTAGGTTGATCATTTGTTTGTAGTATTGCTTTGTCATCTTTGTTTGTGAGCCCTATCATTGAGTCAATGGGGGACATTAGGTGTGCACTCCACTTATTATTTATTGAACTGTTGGGCCTCTCTATTTTGTGTCACATACATATTTTGTATACACATCTGATATTGTATCCATGTGCTTTTGGCAAGCGAGCCCCCTACTTCCAGATAACAAGCTACCCCCCTACTTAAGCAAGCCTTGTGCTACATACATCAAAACTATGTACCAAAATCTCTTTCCAAGTATCCAAAGCAAGGCTCTTTTGCTTCAATCCCCCACAAATGGTTGCCCAAATCAATGTCAAAATGGGCCATTACCATCCCGAATCAAGCCTCAATGGCTTAAGCACCTACTTGACTTAGATCTTGATGCTGATGATGAGCATAGTACTTCTATCAATGTGCGGGAAGCAAGCATTGGTGTCATAGAAGGAAATTGAATCCTTGATCTTCATGACAAAACTTCACTCCTTGCACTCCTTGCCTCAAGCATGAGCTACAATGAACATTGAACGTCAATCCAAAACCAATTGAGACGGAAGCAATGGTGGGATGCCATGTAGAATCTAGAGAGAGAGAGAGAGAGAGAGAGAGAGAGAGAGGAACACAAGATTTACGAAAAAAAAGAGAGGAACACAAGAGAGTTTTATGGGTACAAAATGAATAGCATCCTTATTCATTGTTATCTTCACTTACATATGACTATATAGTGTGTACTTATACAAAGGATGCTTGCATCTATAGGTAGAGATGCCATCCAAATTGAGCTTTTCTAAGGTATTGGCATTTCCTTTGTCAAAGCCAACAACAAGGCCTTCCCCTTGGGAGTGATACCTACTGGATCTGGTCAAGCAGCTGTAAGAAGAAAACAAAATATTAAAGGAGAAGCTGAATGGAACAAGCAAGAAAGTTCAAGAATTGGAAGAGCACATTGACTAGATAAAGAAATGTGAAGACGAGACCATCCATGAGGCACATCAATTTGTATCGTAGAAGGAGATCCTAGTAAAGGAAGTCATAACATAGATGGGAGAAAAACAGCTTGAAACTCGGGTCACCAAGGAAATCAGGGTAGGAGGCTTGGATGACTGATGGGACAAGGTCAAAGTCTTGGAAGATGAAGAGATTAATAAATATATTTTTGTTTCGGAGCATGAAATCGTACAAAGAAAGGTGTGTAGAACCATCCCATTCATTAACATTGGGGATCCTTCAATTGTGGTCAAAGTAAAACATCTAGTTCTAAGATACACAAACATGCAAGAAAAAATAGAAGTAATGAAGTGGACTAGATCCTTCCAAGGAACTAAGATATGGATGGTAGATGAGCTCACATCCACCCAACTCAAGAACTGGGAGCAAGAATTGGCTGAAGTACATGAATCTTGAAGACAAGGAAAATGGGTGGTCTACAGACACGGTAGAGCCATCATTGCAGAGTTTTGGACACCCAAGTTGGGAGGGAAGTGACCATTTTAAAATGTTTTGATGGACCTGACATATAACACCCCTGTCTTACAAGGATAGGTTGACCTTAAAGCTTACTTTTATATTTTCTTTTCTTTTGATTTCCAATTGATTATGCCTTTTTGGCACCCGAAGTGGAATGTACAAACAATGATAACTATACCTGATTTTGTCCTTCAGATAAGTTTCGGCCTCCACAGGACATTAATGTAACTTTCTTTCTTTTTTTCTATATTATTCTCTCTCATCATATCTTCACATGTCTCCACACTAACAGTGGCATCAGACCACATTTTTATTTTGCCATCTGAGAGCTCTTACCTTCTCCATGCTCTTCAGGTGTAGCTTAGTCAGTCCACACTCAGCTCTTCAGGTTGTGGCATATTTTCTGCATGCTTTCAGTCAGTCTGGTGTTGCTAGCGTTACTCCAGCTTGTCCCTGACCATCACAAATAGAATGTTTATGTCTTTTCTCTTGAACATTCACACACTGCTTGGCGAATATAGTCCATGCCATTTCTGCCAGTCGTATAGTTTTATTACAACAATCATCAGCTTTCAGCCATCCTCTTGTTAGCCTGCTTTCTTCTCTTATGTTTTTGTTCTTATTACAAGATGGTATCTTCATGAGCATTTCAAAGTACAGGGTTACCTTTGAGAGATTCTTGGGTACCAGGGCTTTGCACTATGGAAGGTCCAGCTTTGTATTATGTGAGAAGGCATATGGATTAGTTTCTATAAAAGAGGTGGAAGCAGTTCAGACGATCCAAGGCTTCTTAAAAAATGCCACTGTATAGTATAGCATGCCTTATATCTGTCAAAAACTCTCAAACAACACCTCAATGCCCTATGCCTTCTCTTCCACAAGTTACCAGTTTAAATGTCAGTTTGATAATGATGACAAAAAGGCCATGCTTCATAATAGCTTGGTTGAAGAAGAAAGATTTAAAGAAACTGTCATAACCACAAATGTGGGACAGGAGATGTTCTATGAAGAGATGGTAGCTGTTTTCATGGAAGAAGACTGGCATGGAAAAGACATAGACATGACTAAGGGGCCCTCTTCAGGAACGACAAAGATTAGCCCGCAAAGTGCAACTATCATAAAAGGCTTAGAATTGACAAATGTTTTAAAAAAGTTGGGGTGGGCAATGATAAAAACACTCAACCAGCATCAATTCAGACTATGAGTGTGAATCTGAAAATACGAACAAAGCATTGGCATTCACATTAAAGTCATTACTATCAAATGATAGTGACAATGACTATAGTTGGGTCTTTAGGCCCTTGTACGTATTTCTATTTATTGAATAAACATCTCATAGAGGCATATTGTGTGGGATACTTTGTTTGGATTTTAGTCTAAATTAAGATGTGTTCCTTTTGGGTTCCTAGATGGAGAGTGCCCAACGATCTTACCGAAAATCATGGTCTCCTCTAGTTCCCTTTCCGTGGCACGAACGAACAAGGGATGCTCTTATGAGTGTGGTGCGCAAGGCGTGTGACTAGGGGGCACTTGCCGAGTGCTCAGTGTGAGACTAGGGATTTCCATTACGAGTCTTCATAAGGGACCTTCTGAGAGTGCTATGGAATACCTAGGGGGAAGGCTGCCTCGAAGGGAGGGGTAGTAGCAATGGTGCAATTCAACTTGCATGTGGTGGATGGCGGGGGGGGGGGGGGGGGGGGAGGGAGTTGCAAAGGGGAGGTGGACGGCTTGACAACCAAGCCTAAGGTGATGGATTGTCACTGCAAAGAGGGGGGGGGGGAGGGAGTTGCAAAGGGGAGGTGGACGGCTTGACAACCAAGCCTAAGGTGATGGATTGTCACTGCAAAGGGGGGGGCGGGGGGGGGGGATGTGTGTGTGTGCAGTTTCAAAGGGTCAGCAAAGGGACTACCAGTGTAGAGCATGGTGGGGGAGTGGAGGGTCACAAAGCAAAGCAGATCCACATAGAGTATTGTGGTAGGTTTTGGGTTTTGTGTTTTGCCTTTGGCAACAGTCCACACCCTTGGTCAGCTTAGAGGCCACACTAGCTTGAAGGGGGAGTATTTAAGAAATGCATGCTATTGCTCAAAATTCGTGTGTTATTAGCAAGTCTTTATGCCCCTTGGTAGAGGAGGCATTATAATTTAGAGGGGAATGTAGGATGCTTTTGAATGAGACCTCTCTCTTTTGATCTTATGGATTATATATATGTGGTGCAAGATGTGTCAGGTTGAGCATTGCTAGGGTGCATAATGTATCATTTTTGAGCCATGACCATGGTTAGAGTACCACTATTTGAGCAATTGTTAGTGCCAATGTTAATTTGTGTCAGTAGGATGAGTTTCCAGTGTGACAACTATTGTGCGGGTTGCTAGTCGCTAGTTTCTAATTGCTTTTGTTAGTGCCTATGCCCCGTGTCAATGTGCCTTTGTTGTTCAAAATGAGTTCCTTTACCTTTGTTCATTGTCATCTATATCTCTTCATTATGTGCAAGGACTTCAACATCTTTCCAATTTGGTTCCTAACCTTTCATTGGCTTGGTATGTTTAGTTGGGTTTGAGACCTGGACCCATCTTTATGGTATGAATTGCTAAGAGGAGAGCCTTATTATATCTTTATTCTTATGGAGTTCTCACTATTGCAATAGTCATTTGTTGGTACCAGTACATTGTACATACAAATACATATCGCACAATTCATACTCTATCACATTATACAAATTAGTACTAGAAAATATAGCTATTCTTGTCCCTATATGAAGTGACGGGTGCATAGTGGAGATGCGATGGTTAGCTATGGTAATGGCACAGAGAGAGAGAGAGAGAGAGAGAGAGAGGCGATGTGCGGGTACAATGAGTCGTACCTCTTTTAGGTTTTTGTGATAGATATATGTAAAGTATAAGTGCTAAGGGTACGTTCACACCCGAGCACGTATAAAAGGCACAGTGGCCTTTTATTCCTAACAACCTCCCACCTAAAGATAGTGTGCCTTAAGGTTGAAGAAAAGAATAAGCTAAGTCTAAGTATGTACAAGCTGAAATACATATACTATCCAACTCCCATCATCTGTTAGCAATGAGCAAACCGCTTTACTGGAAGACCCTTCGTAAGATTTGCAGGGTTACTATCTATATGTACCTTGACAAGCTCAATGCGCTTGCTGTCAAGTACATCCCTGATAAAGTGATACTTCATCTGTATGTGCTTCGTCTTTGCATGAAAGACGTGGTTCCGTGCTAGCATCTAGTCCTTTGACTATCACAATGGAGGACATGGATATCAGTAATGCCAAGCTCTCCCACCAGATGTAAAAGCCATAAAGCCTCCTTGCATGCCTCAGTGGCAGCCACATATTCTTCCTTTGTACTAGACAATGCAATACACTTACGTAGCGTGGAAATCTAGGAAATTGCCCCCCCTGTGAAGATGAATATATATCTTGAAGTAGACTTCCTGTAGTTAGTATGACCAATATTGTTTGCATCTGTAAAGTCAATGAAATATGCTTTCTGCTTTCCAAAGCAAACGCGCAAGTCCTCTATGCCCTTAAGATATCTCATGATATCTTTCACCGCTTTCCAATGCTTTCTACTAGGATGTGCCATGTACTTGCTAACCACTTCCACCGCAAATACTATGTTAGGATGTGTAGTGACCATAGCATACATTAAGCTATCCATAATTGAAGCATATAGAATCTTGGCCATTTCAGCCTTTTCATCATCGGATGTAGGGCTGTTCTTTGCACTTGGTGAAATTGTCCTCTACAATGAGTTTCACATATAGAGGCAATGGTATGCTAATTTCCTTTCTCCCCTCCATATTGAAATGCTGCAAAATCTTGGATACATACTCCTGTTGTGACAGATAAAGAAGACCTTTTGATCTGTCCTCGAGTATACGCACGCTAAGAATGTAATTTGCCTAGGTAAGATCCTTCATGTCAATACTGCTATGTAGGTTCTGCTTCAATGTGTCCAAAGCATGAATATCTCTACCACCAATCAATATGTCATCCGCATACAAAACCACCATAAGGCTACCATCTATTGCCTTTTTGGTATATAAGCAATGATCCGCTCGACTCCTTTTGAATCCGTGTGATTGCATGAATGTATCAAACTTATGATACCATTCATGCGGTGCCTGTTTCAGCCCATACAAGCTTTTATTAAGTACTTATACCATCTTTTCCTACTCCTTGGCCACAAAATCTTCTGGCTGTTGTACAGATATGTCCTCATGCAGATCACCATGTAATAAAACAATTTTTACATCCATTTGTATAAGTTCCATATCCTCACATGCAACCAAGCCCAATATGGTTTGCAAAGTAGTCATCTTGACTACAGGAGAAAAGATCTCGTCAAAATCAATCCCATGTTCCTACTTGTACCCTTTTGCAACAAGTCGTGCTTTGTACTTTGGCGAGGAACTAGAAATGACATTCACTGTAAACCCATTTGCATGCTAGGACTATTTGCCTTGGGCAAATGCACCAAATCCCAAGTACCATTCTTTTATAGAGATTTCATCTTTAGCAACATAGCTTTATGCCACTTCTGTTGTCCTCTCTGTCCATTTCTTCCTTGAAGCATGATGGTTCACCACAATTTGTCAACATGACATAATTAGCAACATAATTTGCACCAAGAACAAACTTGTGTGACTGTTTGGTATGTCCGGTCGATTTACGGATCCAATAATCAGTGTTTGCAAACTGTTTAGCCTGCAAATCTGCATTAACAGCTTGCTGTTCAAAGGGTTCAGTATGCTGTCCTACCTGTTCCGACTGCTCTATTGGCACATTTCCTCGTTGAAGTTGTGGTATATCATGGGCAACTTTTTGCAGATCAATTTCAGCATCATTCCTTGCATTTATAGGGTCATTTATAGCAGGTATTTGCTGTTGTACAATGGGCACTCTTTGCTGTCCTATAGGTATCTCTTCTCGGAATACAACTCTTTTGACTTCCTCAGTTTTTTCAAGTTGTTTATGCATGCAATCTTTTTGGAAGATAATATCATTCTTGCTTACAATTTTCCTTTTCTCGGGATTCCATAATCTATACCCCATTTCACCCTCGTCACTATATCCTAGGAAAATGCATTTACAGGACTTTGGCTCCAATTTGTTGCGTTTTTCTTTGCATATATGCACAAAAGCCTCATAGCCAAATACTCTCAAGTGTGCATGTATACAAAAAATGCAATGATCAAAATCAATATACCTCAAACATAGCAAATAACCCAAACGAGAAAGCACTTTCATTCCAATTTGACTCATATGCCTCAACTGCCTATGCCACAAAGACACACTTGGCTGCTTGGTTATGGTGACAACATGGTCACACACACTAAATACATGTAATGGATACAAAATGTCACTCTTAGAGCCTTTAGCAACGATCCTAGATCCCTTACATGTCTTCCATTTTCCATCCCTAAAAGTGGTGTGATAGCCTTCATCATCTAGCTGCCTTGTGCTTATCAAGCTCTTCTTGAGCTGGGGTACATATCTCACTTATGCAAGGTGAACACTAAACCATGCTGGACTGTCAATTGCACATTGCCAATCCCTACAATACCACCACTATAGTCAGAAAACCACTCACGGTGTGGTGTCACATGGAATGAAGCACCTGAATCAAGAATCCAAGTGTGTATGCCATCATTAGAATTTGCAATCAATGACTGTGCACTAAAAGAAGAAGCAATGAGTACATCATTGCTACTATCACTCTCGTGATTGACTACATTGAATTCTTCTATCTTCACACTACTCTTCTTTGCATGTTGGTTGTTCTTTTTCTCATCTTTGCTATCATCAGTGCTTTTGTCCTTACCCTTCTCTATATTCCACTTAAAGCAATCCCACTTGAAATGCCCTTTCTTGCCACAATGATAGCACTCTACATTTTTCTCACCTGTCTTATTGCTTGCTTTGTTTTCAGAACTACCCTTTTGTTGGGATCTGCCTCTAGTATGTAGTGCATTGGAAGACTTGTTTGTTGAAATATTTCGCCTATTTAGCTCTTCCATGAGTAATGAGCTCTCCACATTGGAATATAACAACATGGCATTGGAGTTAGTCATTGTTGTTCTAAAAGTGTCTCAACTTTCAGGCAAAGTGCATAGCAAAAATGTTGCCTTGAACTCCTCATCAATGTGGAATTCCAGAGCAATTGGCTGGTTGAAAATAGAGTTAAATCCAGTTAAATGTACTGACATGGCTGTACCTTCCTTCATACAAAGGTCCATTAAAATTTTCGACCAATAAACCTTGCTTGCTTTACTTTTCTGAGCATATAACTCCTCAAGTCTTTGCCACATATCATAAGTAGATTTCAATTTCTCTTTGTTAAAGAGCAAAGTGTTTGATACTAAAAGCTCTATGGTAGAGTGTGCAAGTTCATCTAACTCATCCCACTCATCTTAATCCATGGTTGTTGGTTTTATTCCTTTTATCTTTATGGGCTTCACCTATTTCTTTTGCACCAAGATATTGTAGCACTGCTTTTGCCATATAGCAAAGTTGTGTGCACCCTCAAACTTCTTAATGTGCAAAGATTGTTGCCTTCACTGCTGCCATCCATGATTTACAGCTGAAAAGTGACTCAAAAGTCAACAAATGTGAGCCCAACTATCACACAAATGACGAAGATACAAAGCAATTACCAACCAGCAATGGAAAAACAAGTAATTGCAGAAAAATCAATTTTCAGTCATAAAATGTGGGCTACAGCACACCACAAGTAATTGCAACTGTGCCACGGGCTAATACATCAATTGCATGAGAAGCCTCAAATTTTAGCTGCAATTTTTGCTCTGAATGCATTCATAGGCACAAATTTGACTCATACGGTCAAAAGCCAAACAAAATTTCTCTGCTCAGTGCTCAAATTGCATCAAATATAACTCTTGAGTAGATTCCACAATCCAAATTTGCTAAAATTTTACAAATTTTTCACAAGTCCCAAATTTGTCGGGGGTCCAATGTGCTCAAATTGCATAGAAACTACACTGTAAGTACATACCAAGACCAAATTTGACACAAATTTTGCAATTTTTTGTAAAAGCCCCAAATTGTGAGGGATTCAATGTGTCAATTTTAGGAATTTGTACCTATCCACTGCAATTTCCCCAAATACATGAAAAGCCCCAGTTTTTGAGACTTGAATGTGTGCAAATTCCACTAAGTTTACTCAGCTGAGCAAAATCTTTGGACATACGCCAAAAGCCCCAATTTCCAAGAGTAAATGCATGCCTAATCTCTCAGATTTGCCAAACTGTGCTTACAAGCATGTGACAACCCGCCAAAATTTATCAAGGGTAAACCTTTGAAAAAAAAAACGTGGGTTTTTTGCCTAGAGAAAAAACATTGAATGTTGGGATGCTGCTCGTGATGTGCACTGATATGGGAGCTGCCGCAATGTTGCTGCCTGCCTGTCAAATGTGTGCTCTGACTTGCGGATTTGCGACCTGTTTGACATCTGACCAGCAACCTGATGCATGCGATCAACTGCAGCCTGTGGCCTGCTGACCGACTGTGACCTGTAACCTGCACGCTGCCTGCGTAACTGGCACCTGATCCAAACTGACAACTTGCTGTTGGCACATCTCGGACTGGCTCCGGGAAGCACGCTTGCGATGACCTTCAGCTCTGATGCCAGTTTGAAGTGACAGGTGCACAGTGGAGATGCGATGGTCAACAATGGTAATATGAGAGAGAGAGAGAGAGAGAGAGAGAGAGAGAGAGATGCACGATGTGTGGGTACAATGAGTTGTAGCTCTTTTAGGTTTTAGTGATAGGTATATGAAAAGTACAAGTGCTAAGAGCGCATTCACACCCGAGCACATATAAAAGGCACGGTGGCCCTTTATTCCCAACACTATAGTACTGTTGGGGCATTGTTAGCCATTTTCTAATTGTTTTTTGACAGTTTTGTGACCGTTTTCTTGATTGTTTTAACTTTTTCGTGTTGGCTCTCTCTTTGATGATGATGGTAACCTCATTAGTGAGGATGAGCTCAAGAATGTCTCTAGCCCTCTGATGTGGATGACACCGATGATAGTAGTGATTTTTTATCTTAGGTCTCTCTCTCCATCCATGTTTCTAGCCCCCCACTTCTCTTTTTTGTATCTACGTGTAGCTCAGGTTGTTCATGCAGCATTATGCCATAGAGTTGGTTTGTTACCCTCTTGTACTCATCTTATACTCTAATGGCATTGCTATTTTAGCTTAAAGCATGTTTTATTATTGATTGTCCAAAATAATCAAGTTACTTCTTTAATGTGCTGTTATTGTACCTTGTAAAATCTTTAAGATACCATTTAGTCCTGTACAGTATCGCACCGTACTGTATTGTACCTTTCGTAGCTTACAACTATGGTTGACAGTTTTGCGTGCTGAGTTTTTCATCCCTGTCACAGTTGGTGACAATTCCTATTGCCTTGCTATGGATATTCATCTTTGAAAAGGGTTACATTTTGACAGGTTTCTTCTTGAGTATGTTCAGCTGTTGGTCCTTTCTGAGGAGCTTTCATGCCCCTTATCTTTTAGTGATCAGTGCAGGTGGTCAGGTCGTTTTGAGCCCATTCATGCCTTATACTAGACTTTTCTGGCAAGCCAACTAGAGAGACAGTCTCATGTTTTCTAATGTATCCATTTCAACTCCAAGTTTGACATCTACTGGAAGATTAATATACGAAGACATAACAAAAGCAGGTAGAAGTGTTGGGCTAGTGGACGCAGGTGGTCATTGGTGGGACAGTACCTAGCAAGAGTCCAGTAAGGGGGCAGGGAGGGAGGAAGGTAAGGAGTGGGCCGTGCAGCCCAGAAATGATGAGCTTGAGCTGCTCGTAAGTGCACAGTGGCACTGAAAGTGGGATTGGAAATTTTTGTGTGTTTTTTTGGGTTTGGGGGGGGTGTGCTGGCACTGCTGGAGGCAGAGACGGAACACTGAGGATGGCAGGGTAGAGGTGTGACAGGCAGTGAGCAGTGGAGCATTCAGGACTGATATGACACGTTTCTAACCTCTAGTGTGCACATGCCTAGGACAACATAGCTACACAATGTTGGCTTAAGGCAGTACTGTTACACCCAAAGTTTAGATGAATCGTGTTCTGAGAGTAACAAGGTTTAAATCTCTTGAAGTTGTAATTATTCAAGGATAGAGTTTATGAGTTTTTACACTAGTCAAACCTCTGCATATATTTCCAGATGTCTATCTTTTTCTCAAGTTGTTTGATTCCATGATCACAGGCTTTGATCTTCTTGACATAGAACTCTGCCTTGGGAATCTTATTGTAACACATCTCAAATTTTAAAAAGGGTATGATAGCCTTATTTCTTGTATGATTGCAGTGCAACAAAAAACACACATTGGTGTGCCCAGCTTTTGCTTCAACTGGAGAGTGTCCAGATCGGTCAGCTTGCAAGCTGCACCATCCAAAGAGTAAAGGAAAAAGGGTTTTGTGTGTGTGGTCAGGAAGAGCTGGTATGAAAAGAAAGCGCCGGTACTTTGTAGCAGGAGCTATTGGATTCTGTGAACAGAAAAGCTCAACTCAGCCAACCAATGTACCATTGGAATGTGATGGGATCTCAATGGAGAGTGGCACAGATTTCATCCCACTTCCCAGAGTAGAAATTGATTTTGATGAAACTGATGAGCTCCGAAGGAAGCTTGCGTCTTTGAAGCAGCAGGTCCCATTTTTACAGGATGACATTCACAGTGACATGGACTTGTGGATCAAGCCTGTGTTGTTATTGCAGAATCAAACACATGCTGTTTCCAGCTGAAATCGAGGATGCACACCTTTCTTTCAAGGAAATTAATGACTATTTACAATGGGAAATGTGGCTAACAGTTAGAAATGAAATACAGCCTGGGATAACTTGAAAACACTGGTGAAAGAGACATATTGAATGCCATTCTCCTTTGATGCCAACTCTTCACTGTCAGAGAGGGACTGGTGCAAAGATCTTCTTGAGAAAGTACATTCATCAGAATCAATGCCTCAAAAGGTTGCCAAATTGTGAAAGGTACCGTACACACTCTGGTGCAAAGATCTTCTGCAGAAAGTATCCATTTGAAAGGTTGCCAAATTGCAAAAGTTCCAGAGTCCAACCCCATGCACATGCACATGAAAAAGGGGAAAAAATAAAACGAAAGGTCCTCTTCTGTTGGATGTACAGCAGGACTTGCAGATATTATCCACACCCTCATTGTATAGACAAAAGTTACTACAGGCCAGCCATGCCATTGATTTTTTGTTTGTTTTGAACAGTCAATTTGTTATTTGTAATATTTTCATGATTGAATATCATTATAACCATCCAATTTTTGAGGTCTTTGCAACAAAGCCCCCCCTTCCCTGTTTTTCCTTGTAGGCAAGAGCTCCAACCTAGATGGGTGCACAACACAAGCAGTCCATCTAGGGGTCCTCAAGTTAGGTGTGTCCAATAGCCTCAGTCAGTTGGCTCCACTTCTAACATCCTAGCCTTTTCCCCCATAGCACAAACTTAGGGCGTATCAAGGGTAGAACACTTTGGGCTTGCTCGGAAGGCTTGTCACTTTGAGCTTACATCACACAATAAGACCATGCATTAACTAGGTCCTCTAGTGTCAGACAATCTGCCAAGCTAGCTTTATTGCTTCTAATACATTTGTAAGAGAGCCAATTGAAGACTCACTATGTGTCGCTTGACATCCAAAAAAAGTAACTGAACCCATATACTTTGAAGTAGTTAAGTGCTTCTAAGATATTCAACGAACAATTTCTCTATTCTTGCGTAGTATAAGTGGAAGTAAGCTTTGTGCCACGTTGAGACAAATGTGCAATAATCTATAAATTTGTCCTTGTACTTCTAGGCATCCAATCTAATAAACTCTTGGATCCCACATCCATTCAATGGGATAGTCTAGACATTTGGTAATCATTATTGTACGACTAATCTCAACCTACTAATCCCAAGCAGCTATTATCAATGATTTCTATTGTATACAAAATTTGGTAGTAAAGCTTGGCAACCACTAGAATGAGCCAAATTGATGGAAGGAACAAGAAAGAGCTTAGCATCTTTGAAGAGATGGTTGCACTCAAACAATAAGGTACACCATTGTTAATGCTAGTGGAGAGCTTGGAACCCAAAAATGTTTATAATCCAAACATCAAATGTGTACATTAGGATGGCAAGCACTTACCATCAAAATGTCATGAATTAAGAAATTTGTGGGTTTGTACTAAGTGTTGCCATCAACAATTTCCTCCTTAGTTTGCTTGATTTCAATAAGTGTAATTCGATAGTCTCATTGGCCTGTCATTTTGTGTTGTGATATGACGTGGTTGATGTGGTGTTAACAAAAAAAAAATCACTACTTTATTTCATGATAAAACTTAGTTGTTATGATGTCTTATTGAGACGAGGATATGATTACCAATGTTTATGGTCTCAACATAGTAGGTGGTTGGGTGACTAGGGACTAAAATAATAGTTTGACCTTAGACTTTGACTTTTTGGTTCTATGAATTTTAGTGTGGTGGAATATGGTATGGGCAAAATCAATAAGTATTGCCCATTTGCAAAGTAAAAAAGATGGGGTGTTGGCTCATTTTCCATAACAAATTTTATTTGATTATCTAACATGGGCATGAGGACATAACCACGACCTTTGTACTCTTAAGGGTAGTTGCTACTAGGCTTGATTAAAAATGTCTTATGAATTAGGAAATATTTGTTGGATCCCTAATTTGAGCAAGTTATATCTAGTTCATTAAGAATGTTTTCCCAATAGTTTTCCTTTGTGGCTTTGCATAAACTACTTGAGTGCTTTCCCTTGAGATTACACACATCCTACTCTTGCTCATTTAAGGAATGCATACTTACATTTTGTGTTGCTTTTTTATTATATTTAATCATAGAGCTATAAGGTTATTCATGCTCCATCATTGTTGATTATGGGCTTGATTTGCCTTGTAATAGTAAAATCAGCAACGTATGTGATCTCTCCTCTTCCTTCAGTAGTGGTTGAATCCCCTTTTAGTGAAATGACATTTTTCCTTTGGTACACATTGTGAAAGTCAAGAAAATCTATTGTAATGAGAGTAGCACTCGTCAAACGTAACTAAATTGCAACATCTATTCGATTTTCTACATTATATTATTGTTGATGTCTCTTTTATCATTCTTTTTGGATTTAGATGTGCTTGTATAGTAATGGCTTTATGTATTTTTTCCCCAGGTCAGACAAAAAGGACATAAAGCCATTATTCTAGTTATTGGTATTACAACATTCTAGAGTTTTAGCTTAAGGACATGCTTATAGGTAGGGTGAGAAGCCACGTGATACCATAGATAAGGCACATGGCATGTAGGCAAGTTGACTAGCACCACCAATGACTTAAATAGTTTTTTAGATAAGTGCAAAAATGAAAACAATAGAAATTCCAAACTCCAGGAAATTGTCTTGAATTTTCCTCAAGGGTAAGTGGGATGTACATCCAAATAGCATAAATTGTTGCAAGTCATACCTACACAATTGGGGGATTATTGTCACTTTCCTTAGACTAGCCTTTTGGGTCTTGACACTGAGAGAGCTTGTTAGGAAGCAAACAACCCTTGAAACGTAGTTGGGAATTTTCCACAAGGAGATCATTAACCTTGGATGACATATTGACTTGAGTTGAAAAGCCTTGTAAATATTAAACATTGACCCATTGAGACTAAGAACCATAGTAGCATATCTAGAGCATGTGTGACTATATATTATAATTACAAGTGCATAAGAAACCTTCAAGCATCAAAGCTAAAAAGAATAATCAACTTGAAGAACATCAAGCTTAATTTGACAATCTATACATAAGATTTGTCTATACAATCAATGAGTGAATTTAGGATAAAGTCGCTTGAACAATTTACAATCCTACTTCAACACATGACTTAGACCATCCTAACCTCTCCTTGCTATAGAACCTTGTTGAAGACCTTGTGAAGCACATTTGTAGTAGACACTGATAACTTAGACATGGACCCTACAATAAGATACTTCTCAGGAAGTGAAGCCCCATTTATTTCCATTAGACTCGTTTCTGATATGGAACCAAGCTTATTACAATTTTAGTTCTACAAGGTGTATTGTAGACAACATGTTGTTCACTATTTGCAGTAGTCCATTCATGGAGATTTTGTGGCAAGCTTTATGCTCCCAAATGGATGTAGATATGACATACTTTTTCACCTCCTAATCTAACCCATTCCTTCAAGATATTTTAAGATTCTTAGATTTTCGTAATGCTAAAATAGATTACTCTATCATCTCCATGGTTTGGAGCCATTTGTAATAAATCCCTTCTTTAGTTGTTAAGGGAAAAAACCTTTAGGTAGAGATGGATGGTAAAGAAGTGAAAAATCAATATTATCTTGGGGAAATAAGTGAAATATAGCAACCATACTAGCATAGGTATAAAAGATGTAAAGAAGCTTATTCTCTTCATCATTTAGTGATAAACAAGTCTCATTTATCTTCAACTCTCCTTGCTCATAGCTTTCACTTAGTCCTATCTCTTCTTTTTGCCCTTGCTCCTCTTCTAGCCTTCTCTCTCCTCTTTCTCTCTCTTCTATATTCTTTGTCTCTTCTTCCTATATCTATTCCTTACACTAATGCCCAAAAAATCAAGGAAACTTAAGTTTTTTTTGTCTAACAAGATAGTGTCAAATCTTCTTTAAGCATTATTTTCTCATAGTGAGATATTTGACTAATTTATTCAAGAAGAGCACTTTGATCATATTCGTAATCAAGCACTAAGAGAACTTTGATAAGGTCCACGAATGTATAACCATAGCCCTAGGGCTAAAACTCCCCAACTTCAATCAATAATTTGAAATAATCACCAATGCAAGTGGACTTGTGATCATTTTAATGAGTCTTGGTGGAAGAAGAAAATTCTATAGTCTTTATTGCATCAAAGTTGAAACCCTATGAATCCAACCATGCCACACATAACCTAGATATACTTTTAGCTTTTCATGTCTTGAAATCGTGAAGACATTATTTATTTGGAAGGAAGTTCAATCTACTAATAGACCACAAGAGCCTTAAGTGGATCTTCACCCAGTCCCACCTAAATATGAGGCAAAGAAGATGGATTGAGATACAGTAAAAGTTTGATTTTGAAATGAAGTGTCAACCTAAAATGATAATGCTAGTGTAACTATCTTAAGCAAAAAGTAATAGCATTGTTAAGGTACAGAGCCTAAGAACTATATCCATATTTAACAACCCTATCCTAGTGCTTGTATACCAAACCATTCCTTGACAAGGACTATGAATTGCTCATGGCAAAAGTGCTTCAAGGCAAAAACTCAAATAAGAAGCAAGCCAATATTATGGATTATTATATGAGGATGCCTTTACTACCAAGCTTCCCTTTGTATACCCAATAATTAAGATGTTATGGCCATAATCTTGTGGGAAGCTCACAATAGCCCAATAGCTAGATATTTACGCTATACTAAGACTCTTAACATTGTTTGTAAGAGCTACTATTGGGCAATATTGAAAAGAGATGTAATGTAGTATGTGATATAATGCCTAACTTGTCTAAGGGTCAAGGTAGAAAGAGCCTAGATGCCAGGGGAACTTCAACTCTTGGATACTCCACAAATGAAGTAGGAGTCTATAAGCATGGATTTCGTAGTTGAATTACCTACTATTGCCAATGGTGGATATATAAGTTCACCAAAGTTGCTCACTTGATTCCAATCAAGACTACCTACGAATCATCCAATATTGCATGAATGTTTATCAAGGAGATATTCATACTATTTAGATTGCTAAAGACTATACAAATTCCAAATTTACCTTGAAGTTTTGGATTTTCTTAATATAAGTCATCCAAAATTTAGTATTACTTATCATCCCACAAAATGATGGTTAGACTAAGAGCATGAACCAAATCATTAGATATTTTAAGATTCTATTGTGGCAAAGAATCAAGAAGGTGAATTGAGCATCTACACATGGAATTTTTCTATAATGTTACATACCAATAGATAATTAAGATTTCGCTACTCCAAGCTCTACTAAAGCTATGCTTCAAGAAATGGACCAATAGGTTCAAGACATTTGTTATGACATCAAAGCTACCCAAGACTAGTAAAAGTTCTACTAGGATCCCCAAAGAACTATACACCACTTCAAGGAAGGAGACAAGTTTTTCATAAGGATGAGACTTAAGAAGAGCTCACTATCCCTAGAAAAGTATAAGAAGCTTAGTCTAAGGTATTGTTGACCCTGTGGAAGTGATCAAGGTGATGAGAAAGAAAGTTTAACAACTCTAAGCATTTTTCTATCTCAAAGTGCATAATGTATTCCATGTGAGCCTAAGTGCTCAAGCCATATATACCTAACCTTGAGCATGTTGGGGTAAAGGCCAATGGCCTATAGTCAAGCATATATCCCTTGTATATACATATAGTGTATACTCAATCCGCTTGTACTCCATAGCTTCTACCTTGCATCTCATCACTACTTCTCTCTCCACTAGTATTAGAGCAACATTCGATGATTGTGGGAGCTTATGCTTAGAGTGAGGAGCACGAGGAGTAAAGTTTTGTCATGAAGATCAAGGATTCAAGCTTTTTCTTCAACATTGATGCTTCTGCAACTTGATGGAGATACTATTCTCATCGTTGAGCTCTACATATAAGGCAAGTAGGTGCTTCAGTTTGAGGATCCATTGAAGCTCAATTCAAGGGCTTCAATAGCTTGATTTGCTTGCATTTGGATGGCTATTATTGGCTAAATTGATACAAAATAGCTTGATTTTGGATGGTCAAAGAGATTGAGTAATATTGAAGCTTTTCAAGAGAATAGAAATCAATATTCTCTTCCATGTTCTTCCTTTCAAATGTATATAAGCACAAGAAAAAGTGTCTTTCAAGCACTTAGTTAGGAGCTATTCTATATATTTTGAATGGATATAGAGCATGCTATAAAAGTCATAGATAACTATGGTAGCCTGACAACACTTCCATATTTTGGCCATAAAATTTTCATAAAATATTGAATTGAGACGTTCTATAGCTTAAAAAGAAGAGCACGATGAGAGCTATAGATGTAAGTAATCATAGAGTTAATTCTATACAATTTGAGCTCGCTGTTTTACAGGAAATAGAATAGTGCTAGTTTGGACAACACTTTTAAATAGTAGCTCACATTTAGAGGCTCCCAAATTACTCTAGGCTTTAGATTGCACATGGAATTTTATAGATTTGTTGTCTATATTGGTTTATGCTCATTTTCTAGAGATTATGCGGGCTAAAATTGATTTGTGAAGGTAGTTTCCATGTACTTGATCTCCAATACGCTAGTTTATGCTCAAAAGATAGTTGGAATACTTGGGGAAGCTTGTAGAAAATGTCATATTCCTTTGCGAGTTCTAAAATATTATTTTGCATTAGTTTTATGCTCGTTTATATTTGGATAGTCATTACTTGGCTTTGTGAGACACTGTTTGCAATCTGTTGGTCTATTTTGAGCTTATTGTTGGGTATTCCTTGTTGCAGATTTTGATGTACATATATACTTTTGTCATTATGGCTTCTTCGTCTAGTTTAGAGAATACATTGTTTAACATTGAAAAGCTTTATGGTACAAAATCTTCATATTAGAAAGAGCAAATCTGTACTGTATTGGTCGAGAAGAAGTAATGAATTCAGTCAAATATAGTGGGATTAAGGTTGAAGACATGGATGCAGATGTATGGGGGAAATTGAATGGCCTGGCATGCTTCACTATTATGATTAAAATCTTAAAATTAGTGTGTTTTAATGTGAAAGACATAGCAGGTGCATATGATGTTTGTGGAAAAGAGATGACCTATTTAGAAAAGAAAGTATAGCCTTGTAGGCTTATTAGCTAAAAAGACTCATTGATCTCCACATGGAGGAGAGGGTTGTGATGTCTAATCACCTCAATGAGTTCAATGCTACTTTCAATAAACTAACATCTTAGAAGGTTATCTTTCATGATTCATTGAATGTAATTTTCTTGTTCGTCACCTTGCTTAAGAGATAGGATACTTTCAGGACTATCATTAATAGAATGAACAATGTAGGGTCAAAGAGCTCTAGAGCATTTATGGGATAGGAAGGTCAAATGCTAGGGGAAACTCTCGTGATAGAGGTAAGTTAAGGAGAAAGTCTTGTAGCAAAAAGAATGTAGAATGCTACTTCTTTAACAAGAAAGGATACATAAAAAGGAGTACTTCAAATGGAAGAACAATTTAAAAGGCAAGAAGGCCAATGAGGATGATAACAAAGAGAAAAGCAAGGCAAAGATTGAGGAAATTAATAGATGTGGCAAGGTAATGTTTTGTTTGTATCCTCTTTTGGTGATGCATTCTTGGTTGCCATGGATAATAGCATGTCTCAAAACTGGCTTTAGAATTTTGGAGCATCATTTCATGTTACTCCACAAAGAAGAAGTTCCCTATTTATGATATTGGAAAGAGAGGATGTGTCCATCTTGAAAACAACTATGTATGCAACATTGTTGGCATTGCGGATATACATTTTTCACTTTGCCAAATGTTTCTTCTTTTGTCTTGTGAAATGTACAACGTGTTTCAAACTTGATAAAAAGTTTGACTAGTACAAGACAACTTGACAATTGTGGTTATAGAATGATATTTGGTAATCATGTGTGGCAATTTTGCAAGTGATCTCTTGTTGTGACCAAAGGGCCAAAATTTCGTACTGTGTATTCTTTCTCCATGTTTCTAGTATTAAAGATCATGTTGTAGCTGCCACTAAATAACCATCTATTTCTTTATAGCATCATTATTTGGGGCATATGTCAGTCACTAGAATGAAAGTTTTGTGTCATTTGAACTATCTATCTTGTCTAAATTTGTCTGATCTTGGCTTTTGTGAGAATTGTCTTTTTGAAAAGCAAATGAAAATGTCACATAAGAGAGGTAATGGAAGTATAAGATCAGAATGTCTTGATTTGATTCATGGTCATTCGTATGGGCCGATTCATAGTGATTTGTATGGGCGGAGGTTTGTACTTTGTCATCTTTATAGATGATGGCATAAGAAATGTTTGGGCTTATCCTCTTTGCAAGAAGAGTGATGTACTGCATGTATTTAAAAAGTTCTTAGCATTTTTAGGAAATCAGTTAGTCAAGAAGCTAAAGTGCTTGGGATTGATAATGGTGGAGAGCACACCTCACATGCCTTTACGAACTTTTATGCAATCCATGGTATTAAGAGAGCCTTTACAGGTCTTGAGAATCTTGCTTACAATGGTGTGGTTGAGACGGTGAATATGACCACTTATGAAAGGGTATGCAGTATGCTCTCTAATGCAAGTCTCACTAATAGATTTTGGGTTGTTGCGCATTTCTAACTATGAGGCATTTATGCATATACTAGGGATAAGTGGAGTAAGCTTGATCCCAAGTCTAAAAAATTGAAATTTTATTGGCTATTGAGAGTCAATGAAATGGTCCATCACTTGTGGGATCCAAATCAATGAAGGTAGTGTGCAGCCATGATGTCATCTTTAATGATGGGTAAGATGCAAAATTAGTTTATCAAAACAGTTGAGATCCGCAAAGTGGTATTTTAGGAGGATGGGCAACCAACACATGAGTAAATTGTATGACCTATTCCACATGATGGACATCCACCAAATGATGGGGTAGGAGTCCAAGAGATGGTCGGTAGCCTCATGTCTTACAAGATAGATTGATGGGATATCTAGAGGCTCTTGTTGAGGTAGTTTTACATAGGTCTATATGAGTTTCTAGACCACCATATATATATAATTTGTCTCTAGAGTATGCCATGGTTACATATTGTGGTGAGCTATCTTGTTATGCTAATGCTATGAGTAGGGATGTCAATCATAAGTGGAAGAGGGCTACGTAGTCAGAGATGGATTGTTTGGAAAAGTATGCTACATGGGAGTTTGTTCCTTTGCCTAAGGAAAAATGTGCATTGCTATGTAAGTGGGCCTAGATATCTCCATCTGATGCATTACCTAAGTATAAGGCAAGATTGGCAGCCAAAGAATTTAAGTAGAAGGGAATTGACTTTGATGAGATTCTGTCACCAATAGCAATCAAGATGACCACTCTTTGCATGGTTCTTGCTTGGGTTGCTAGAGAGGATATGGAGTGGGTTTAGATAGATATAAAGATTGCTTTCTTGCATGGGGATATTACATGCATAAACCTGAGGAGTTTATTATGGAAGGCAAGGAGTAGTTGGTATGTAAGCTACATAAGAGCTTATTTGGTTTGAAACATGCTCCTAGGGGATAGTATCATAAGTTTGATGCCTTTATGTAGTCTTAGGGATACACTTGGAGTGAGAGTGATTATTGTCTATACACGAGGAAGGCTAGGGATGGTAGCCTTATGATTTTAATTCTTTATGTGGGTGACATGTTGATTGCTAGGAAGTCAATCATGGATATGGATACCTTAAAGGTTGCATGAAACTTTTAACATGGAGGACTTGGAAAATGCTAGTTACATTTTTGTTTAATATATACATTATGCAATATTGAGACAAAGAGATACTATATCTATCTCAAAGGGAATACATTGGGAAGGTATTGGAGTGTTTCAATATGGAGAGGGGGAAGGCTATAAATATTCCATTGCCTCCTATATTTGAAACTTAGCTAAGAGAATATCCCCAAAATAGATGAGCACAAGACTGAAATGGCCTGAAAACTATATCCAATTTGGGAAGGATGCAAACAAGAACTCAACCGAGCTTTGGCAACACAACTTCTTTGTAGCACAATCCTTGGAAAAGATGCCACATCCATGCTTCCAAGGTTCTGTCCAAATATTGATTAATGATATGGCAATGTCTATAATATGTTTGAGTCAACATACAAATTGTATGCATAAATATGGCATGGGTTAGATGCCTAGAGAAGCTCACAATACTTTGATTCATCAACAATATCGCCTCTTAGAGGGCATCATATGACATCCCCCTCAGAAAGCCCACTCAATCCCTAGCCTAACTCTTGGAATCAAATCCACATAACACATCGCAAATAATCCCTACCCCTTTTCTAAAAAATAAAATGAAAAACAAAGCAAGGACAAGGTGATAGGGACACTTGATATCAACAAGAATCCATGCCATACTGCGTGAAACCCTCCTTGAATGCAAACCAAACAACTAGCATAATAAAACTAAACAACAACACACAAGTCAAAAAGATGTGCACCCAAGAAAGGAAATGGAATGTCCCTCTTGGCTCAAGGGAACATATCAAGATAGCACACTATTCAATAACATCTTGTTGAGAAACACTCCCTCGGTCCCTACAAATCTCCTAGAACTATCCATGTTACCTTCTCTTTACTAAATTTTACATTCCATCCACCATTCCATGTACGATGATTTAGAAAAATCATGTCAAGGGATCCATATCAATTTGTGAGCTTAGACTTGTAGTCTCCAATGCCATGACCTAAAATCATGATTGGGTCCACAACTCTTTCTACAAAACCTTTGCATATTTCTACACAAGGTGGGACTAATGTATCCTTGAACAACAATACATTGTCCTCCACTCAAACACTTTTCTTGAAAGGAGCTTGATACCAAGCTATGCTTGGTGTATCTAATGGCTTTTCTAGCCCACATATACTTAGTCTTATATTTTAAGTTACTAATTACAAAGTTTCCCTCTCTAGATAAACTTTTAGGTCTCCATACATACTTTGGACTTTCCTCATATCATTGAACAATATAGTCTCTTATTTATTATTATCCACCTTTTCACTTAAGGGGACTAGTTGTACAAGGATAGAATCAAATTTAGGTAAGGAGCCTCAATATTTGCTCTTTCTCCTTTTCTTAGTTTTCCTAAATGACCAAAACCATCCTTCTTTGAATGGCTTCCTTGAGACATGGCTCTTTGCTATCACAAGACAAGAACCATAAGTTCCAATGCCATGTTCTCCATTTTCTTCTAGTAAAGTTTCTTTCGAATTAGTCATATTAGAAGCATGTAGTCCACTATTTTGAATTGTCTGCATTGGGGCAAGACATGGTCCAATGGGTTCATTCACCTCCCTTTCATGCCTATAAGGATATGTAGGTATTAGCATGTTGTTTACCAAGATTGAGATGCTTGCCATGATGTAAAGGATCTCTTAACTCTTAAACTAGATGTACAAACTCACACCCTTCTCTTAGAGTCTATTATAATCAAGATCTCTACTAGGTGATAAAAGTCTTTGTACACATATATTGTATGGGGAAAACTCCAAAAGTTCTCCCAAGTAGCTAGAACATTTTGCTCATAGTGGATTTCTTGTTCTTTGGCCTTAGCTAGGGTTTTTGGATCACTTAGTGTAATATTTATACTAGCATTAAGAGGTTTCCCTTACACTTGCAAATCATTCAAGACTTGACATATCCTTGGAATAGTGTCATGATCTGGAATTAAGTCAAGAATTGTGACATCATGCACATGAGCTCTAAGTGCACTCTTTTCTTAAGTAATGCTTTAACCATCCGCAAAGTAAAAATTATCCCTTAGGCACTTCAATAAATTTATTTGTATGACACGTATAAGAAGACTTAATGTGTAATGCCTCAAATTCAAACATGAGGTCATTTGTGTGGCAATATGGCCCATTGTCCAACAATAGCCCTTGCCAATCTAGAAAGGATTGATAGGCCCTCTTTAGCACTTGTCAAACGAATCATCTTAGAAGCCATGATACATACTTGAAACCACTAGGAATGACCCCTTGTTCCTCTCCTTCTACCTTCAAATAGGGAGATATAAATGTGAACCACAAGTCTTTAAGCCCTTAGCAAGAATTCTATAGACTTTCTCTTAGCACAAGTCTTTAAGCCCTTTGCAAGAATCCTATAAACTTTCAGCAAATGCAAACCACGTCTTTAAGCCTTTAGTAAGAATCCTATAGACTTTCAGCAAATACACCACCTGTTAGAACCTAAAATGGGCCCAACATGGACTCTCACACACTTAGCACACTATGGCCATGACCTAGTAGAAGAATGGCCAGAAAGCCTTCTCACTAAACTAGAACATTGTGTTGTAGTCTAAGCACTAATTGCTTAGTCCCAAACTCCAAGTAGGAGGTTTCCCAACATAATGGTGTCTAATAGACTACATGAATGTCACTTAGGCACTTCCTTGATTGAAAATAGTGACCTCTTAGATTGAGTGATCTTAATTGGTGAGGAATTCGATTAGCTGGTTCACATCTATATATCACAAAACGTATCACATTATCTCCAATCGAACTCACTTTTATCCCACTACAACCCTAAACATTGTATGGCTTCGTATTCCCTTACTCGCTCAATCATCATGAATATATATGCTTGATGCCAAGAGGCATATTCCACGGTGGATTCCATGAGGTTTTGTGGTGGATTCTGTAAAATTATATTTGTTGCCGAGGCTCATACACAAGGTGGATTCCTTGTGCGAAAAGTCGATGGGGATGCATGTCCTTTTTGGGCATCTCGTTAATTTAATGTGCAAGTGGGTGATTCCATAGCTGGTGATTCCGTAAAATACATATTTAAATTAATGGACGTTTATGAGTTTAGAGTGCGCACTCGTAATAAATTAAGGTTAGGAGTGAGTTCTAACCAATTTATTTATATTGTAGCTGAAGAGTGCCAGGTATTCACTTTTGTCGGTTTAATTTTATTATTTTTCTAACAATTGTGAATGCTTCAGTTGATGTGTAGAGCAGGCACCAATGGCATCGGGAAGCACTGAGCGATAGCATGTATTCAAGTTATCTAGAAGAAATTATCATTTTTGATGGGCGCACATATTAGGCGTAGCGCCAATATTTATTTTGATACGTTTATTTATTAAAGCACTTGACATATATTTATTATTTTGTATGCGCATGGATGCACAATTTAAATATTTGTTATTGGACATTGTATTTGGGCACAGCCCGACTCTTTGGGCGTCCAACCGCTTTATTCTTTATTTGGACAAAATCAAACACAAAAGCTAAAGCGTACTAATTGTAAATTTGGGCTTTTTTTTAGCTTGGAGATGAATAATATATTAAATACATGCTTTGTGGAGCGCTCACACAAGGCACGGGGGGAGATTGTACCCAATTAGTCTTTTTGCTTCTTGTTGTGCAAGTCTTCTCTCTTGTTTTTTGTGCAAAAGTAGAGTTCTTTTGTTCTTGGGGACCTTCTGGCGCTCGCTACGTACGCATACAACATCCGATCTGCGCACTAGTGCTATGGGGTGGTGTATGGAAGGAAATGCTTTAGATGTATATAGCATATGATTGCATGCAATCAAGGTTTGAGAGAAAACAATATGCAATCGTAGCAAACAACCTTCTATTTTTGTATGTATATACTATGCAATGCAGCAGTGTTACATGCCCCTAAGGCACTGAGTTCTCTAGCATTGTGCTACCTTAGAGAAAAAATATAACATAAATCCATCCTAGCCATAATAATACACCAGAAAGTAGATCATTTCAGCATGTGAGAACTAATTTTAAGTGTTCAGTCTTAACTTAAAGGTGATGCACAGTATGGGGACTATTCTAACGTTATTGGAATGTCATTTTCATGTAGTAAAATAATGTTTTTCATGATGTATTGTACTTCACTAATGTAAAATAAATTTTTTTTAGATTCAACAATGTGTCATTGACTTTCTCCTAATCGTTGTTTTTTTTTACATATTTTTTACTATTTTAATGTATTTTTATTAAGTTTTGTCTATATATTTAAATAAATATTGAAAAGTAGAACACAGCAGCAAACATGATCAAAATTAAGAATTCACTTGTAGTCCTTAAAATAACTTTTTATTTTATGTTCAAATGATGTGTCAAAAGTGAGTACTTAAGCATAAAACTCAAGAAGACCGAAACATGCACTCAATGAGATGGATGCCCTGAGGTTGTTGCCACTTTTCGTGGCTACGAACATGCTCAAAATACCTCCGTAATGCTTCAATAATGTGTTTCAAGAATCATACTTTGCATATAATTCATCTCTCGTACTTAATCCCCCATCCCACTTCTCTCATATGAATGCATGTTAATGGCTATTACGGAGGAGGAGAGACAAAGTTTGTATTTTTGTAGAGAAAAAGATTGAAATTTCATATTTTGATATACTTTATAGCAGCCCATAAGAGTAATATCATCACATAGAGGGTGAAGTGTAGGCTCCACTTCTATTTTCACATGCTTGATTTGGTCTACCATAGGAGGAGGAGAAGGAAAACATCATCTCGTTTTTTTTTCCCCTTTCATGCTATCTATCTCTCCATTCCCCTTATTTCTCACAACATTTTCCCTCTTTTCAGATATCCCCTTTAGTCTTATAGTCATATATTTTCAATTATGGCCAAAATTGAGTCACTTAAATTGTCATATAGCTTGTCCCACATCTCTCTCGATAAACAAAGGTTTGCATACAAAAACAAAGTTTTGGTTCAACATTGATGGCTTGACACTCCAATGCTTCTCAGAATGTTGACTTTTTGCTCCGTTTCATCTTTACCTTTAAAATACTTCATGAATTGCACCTTGTAAAATGGATCTAGCATGAGTCTTAGTTATTCATTTTTTGCTCCAAATGAGTTGTGGAACCCTCAAAATGGCTATTAAAAAAACCAAAAAATATCTTAAAATTGCTCTATAAAATCTACTCTCAAGGAGAAAGATAAGTGAGAAGCAACCAAGGGATACTCCATGGACTACCACCTTTGGCTAGAATGAGCTTCCCCCAAAGCTATTACTCTTGTCTCACCAGTTAATGGAGTAGAGAAAGCAAAGACCATAAGGCTAGTAAAGAGACAATGAAGAAGATCTCAACTGGTTTAGCTATCACAGTAGTTTCCTACGAGGGCATATAAGCATGAGGGGTGTGGCAGCCTATACCATGCACGCCATGGATTACTTGTAGAGCTATATTTCAACATGGCTGAGAGAGTCTTTAAGGTGAGAGACTCACTTTCGATTGTCAAATGGTTGTTGTACAAGGGGAATGTGAAGAACCATGGAGACAAGATAGACAAATATATTAAGAAGATCTCAAAGGATGGGGAGAGTTGTCACATCTACCTTTAAGGATGCCATTACTACACCTTGATGGAGTTTCTAAGCTCCCTATGACCTCCTTCCATTGCTGCATACTTGTCCACAATGTGTTGTCACTATCCATAATTGTATATTGCTCTGCCATGTAGAAATTGAGAGCAAAAAAGTTGACGTGTAGTTGCTATTAATAAGTAAGAAGAAAAAAGGGCACTATGGCTATAGTAAGAGGAAGAAAAAGATGAAGCTTAGGATGCTGCCATGTGTCTTTTCCATTATCCCCAATCCTTTTTTTAAAAAAACCCTTTCCCTTCTAATTTTGGCTTTGTATAAACCTTTGTTCCCACATAAGAAAAGCAAGTGATAATATTTGTGTGTGAAAGATATCCAATATGTGTTAGTAGGGTAAATGTACCTAAGTTGAGTACTTAAAATAAAATCATAATTCACCCACATGGTACAAGGACAGTTTGTCTGAGTCTACCTAGAGGCTCAAAATGAATGTATGTACATGCATGTGTATCTTGACAAAGTTTGTTTAAGATGAGATTGCACAAGAATTGGCTTGTGTGGGATCCTCTATTTGAGATTGAGATCTCAAAAAGATTTGTTGAGTGCATGATGTTTAAGAGCATGCACATGTTTGATACATGAGTGGGTTTGTCGTGCCTTTCCCAAAAAATTGTGTTTGTTTCAAAAGGATGGGGTGGATTGGCTTGAGGAAGTGGTGCCTAAACCAAACATTATGGTGGACTAGATATATCTAGTTACATGGGAGCACTCTAGTATAGCATTGAGAGGTAGTGATTGTGGTGTGCAATACTACATTGGATGGGATAAAAGATAAACACATTGCATAAGAGGGGTGTTGAGAATATAAGCTTTTGTATTTGTATGTGTATGAAAGCACTCTATGTGTTAGAGATTGTATGGTGTGAGGATAAGGATCTGAGGTGTGGAGAGGATTATGCCACATAGGTGCACACATGTAAAATATGAGGAGTAGTGTGTCACAATGGGGACACACATGGAAAGTCCGAGGCTATATAACTGAGACCTCTCTTCTTCTATATATGTAACCACTTGTGTGGAATGAAATAAAGAAGACCTATTGAGTGTGCAATCTATTTTGTTACCTTGTTCGTCTTGGTTTATTTCAATCCACCTTGATTACATATCTTATCTATGTCACACACCATGTAATTTGTTTACATAATGAGTCTTGAGCATATTGTTGAATGCTATAAAAACTCATGTTGTGAGATGAGGGCCTTACGCTCTTTTGAAGGTGATAGGTATTTTTTTTTTTTTTTTTACTACTTGTATACTTGTAGAGGCAAAGGACCGAGTGGTAAGCACTTCCATAATGTAGGATTGCTTTCGAGGCACATGAGAGCTTAACTAAGCTGATAAATCTCTTATGCCTTTATAATTGTGGAAGGAGGGTGATTACATCCAGCTTGACCTTATGGGGTTGGAAGGTCCCACCTTAGGGGGGACAGTTTTGACTAGTCTTATGAGAGTGATTTTTTGTAATAAACTATTTGATTAATATTTTACTAGCATTCCTTGCATGTGTGAATGCTAGGCCACTTCACGGCATTAGCTTCATGCTATTGCGTGAAGCTACTGTGAAACGACCTAGTGAGAGAAGCAAAGTTGTCATACAGTAGCATGAAGCTACCATGAAGCAATCTAGTGAGGAAAGCAAAGTACTACATGGCAACTTTGTATTCTTCGCTTCTTCCATTGTCCTCTCTCTCCTCTTCTTATTCTTTGTGTTTCTCTCTCTCCCACTTTCTTTGTTGTCTCCTCTTTCTACGGCCCTTCTCTCTCCCTTCTTTTTTTCCCTCTCCCTCTCTCTTCATCTCCTCTCTTTTTGTTTCCATCTCCCTCCACTCTCTCCCTTTTTCCCCTTGTGCCTCTCTCTCTCTCTCTCTCTCTCTCTCTCTCTCTCTCTCTCTCTCTCTCTCTCTCCTTGTGCCTTTTTTCCTCCCCCTCTCTCGTTTGCTCTCTCCTCTCCTCTCCTCTCCTCTCCTCTCCTCTCTCTCTCTCTCTCTCTCTCTCTCTCTCTCTCTCTCCTTGTGCCTTTTTTCCTCCCCCTCTCTCGTTTGCTCTCTCTCTCTCTCTCCATCCCTTGCTTCCTCCCTCTTCTCCCTCCTTGTGCCTTTTTTCCTCCCCCTCTCTCTCTCTCTCTCTCTCTCTCCCCCACACCCTCCCTCCCTCCCTTTTCTATCCCCTTGTCTTTTTATCTCCTCTATATATATGTCTCTCTCTCTCTCTCTCTCTCTCTCTCTCTCTCTCTCTCTCTCTCTCTCTCTCTCTCTCTCTCTCTCTCTCTCTCTCTCTCTCTCTCTCTCTCTCTCTCTCTCTCTCTCTCTCTCTCTCTCTCTCTCTCTCTCTCTCTCTCTCTCTCTCTCACCCTCCCTCCCTCCCTTTTCTATCCCCTTGTCTTTTTATCTCCTCTATATCTCTCTCTCTCTCTCTCTCTCTCTCTCTCTCTCTCTCTCTCTCTCTCTCTCTCTCTCTCTCTCTCTCTCTCTCTCTCTCTCTCTCTCTCTCTCTCTCGTGTTCGTGATATGCCATGCCTCTCCTCTACTTACTGTTGTCATTGATTGGCATTGTTGCGTCCTCTTGTGTGTTGGTTTGCTATTGCTGCCTACTACTAGCTGTTCACCATAGCCTCGCCACTATTAGTTGCACTCTTATTCGCCACAACCTCACCACTGTAAGTCACACACACACACACACACACACACACACAGAGGGAGGGAGGGAGGGCTTTTGCAGCCCTTGCATCATATTTACTGCTTATGCAACTACGAGAGAGAGAGAGAGAGAGAGAGAGAGAGAGAGAGAGAGAGAGAGAAGAGAGAGAGAGAGCCTCCACCTCATGTGTGCTAGTCTATTGTTGCCTACTGCTAGTTGTTTGCCACAACCTTGCCATAGTCACCCTCCTATTCGCCACAATCACCCTCTCATTCACCACACCCTTGCCATTGTCAGTCACACACACACACACAAGAAGGCTTTTACCCTTGCATTGTACTTGTTGCCTGTGGAGACAGATATATATATACATCTTTTACATCCCTTTTGTAGTCCCTGGCTGCTTGTGGAGTTGTGAGAGAGAGAAAAAGCGAGAGAAAGAGAGAGAGAGAGAGAGAGAGAAAGAGACAGAGACAGAGAGAGAGAAGTTTTTTGCAGCTCTTGCATATCCTCCCCTGATGATGCTTGTGAAGCTGCGCCACATTTCTAGACCACATTGACATAGTCATGCGCAAATCAGGGTAGACTTATGAGCCATAGAGAGACAGAGAGAGAGTGTGTGTGTGTGCGCGCGACCGGTGCACTCTCTCCTAGGCTCCTCCCCTACTCTCTATTCGCATGGAGAGAGAGAGAGAGAGAGAGAGAGAGAGAGAGAGAGGAGGCTCCCTCTAAGAGAGAGCAAGTTGGTCTTGCATGTTTTTTTAGGGGAGAGAGAGAGAGAGAGAGAGCCGTTGTTATTATGTGTAAAGGAGAGAGAGCGATTTAATGATATTCAATGCTGCCACTTTTTAATTTGAATTTTGTCCAGAGGTTTGGGTTTGGAAAGAGGCTTGGGGAGATTTTAAGAGGTTGGAAAAGATTTTTGTCCTCTAGTAATTATTGAAGCTACAACCAAAATAATAATATAGTAAGATTGCTTTTTGAAGTGTTTGTCCATGTTCTTAAAGGATTGGTAATGAACTATATGTAGTAGATTAATTTAAAGAAGCTACTTTAATATATTTATATAGTGTGGTAATATACCTTGCCAATTAGATGACTAAAATAAACTCATCGAGGAAAGTAAAATGCCTTAGTCTTGAGAACTAAGAGTCTATAGCTAGGTGGACTTAATAAGTTTGGTAACTTTTCTAACACTAGATAGAGAGTTGCTAAAACATGAACCCCTTCATCCCCCCCCCTGTAAGGGCTTTGTAGCTATACCATGCCGTTGCTACCGATTGCACCTATATAGGGAGTAGTAGTGACTCAAAGCCCTGCCTTGTTTCCACTCTACATGTGATTCCCTATGCCCAGTGGTGAACCCTCTTATGTGCGGCATCACGAGGGTGTAGTCCTGGGATGCGTCTATGTTGTCCCGCTTTTGGATTGAATCATACAAGAGTATACCTTGAGCTCATATCGTGTTACCTTTCTGTGCCGTGTTGAGTGCGTAACGAGTGCAGGTTTATCACACTTGGTATCAGAGCAACTCTTGCTCAAGTGAAGGAGTGCTCACGGAAGCAGGAGGAAAGATCCAGTGCCCCGAAGAGATCGAAGTCGTAACGACCCACAATGCGACGCCCCACGTCGTTGTTGGGGTAAAGGCGCCTCCGCCGTGCCGCCCCGTGTATTACTACACTGACAGTACCCGCCACTACACACTGCAGGTGGTGGGCGCCCGTCACGTCACTTTATTATTTACATTCATTTTTTAATGACTAGTAAATAAAGGAAGGCCCGATCACACATTGTGACTGTTGGAGTTCCCATTTCTTGTCTCTCTCTTTCTTGCTCTTGCTCTCCCGCCATAGCTCGTGTGCAAGCTTCGATCCTTCTCACCTTTCAACTGGTATCAGAGCTTGGCTTCCTCTTGCTCGAGCTCGACTCGGTGCTTCTCTACCTTCGCATCGACTCCCTTCACGTATTGGATCTCCATCCCGGCAGCCATATCCGATCTCCCCGAGCTCCCGTCACTCCCCGGCTTCCCGAGCACCTTCCCGGCCTATTGAGGCACCTTCAAGGCATTGATACTGAGGTATTTGATCATTCTTTGAGGGTTTTATTTCAGTCTACAGGTTGCAAACAGCAAGGGCAGCCATGGCTTCAAACTCTTGAAGCTTATTCTCCTCATATTGTGCCTTACACCTATCAAGGCTCAAAGAGGCTTGTCATAGGCCTTTGATAGGCCCTTCTTGAGCCCCCCATTACCCCCTTTTCAGCCCATGTGTAGCCGCAGCAAGTTCAGCACCAACAGGGCAGATTGCACCATTTTTTTCCAGGCTGTTAGCACTCGTCTACTTCAGCTCCACACTTGGCCATTGCTTCTTGCTCTCTACCTTGATCAAGAGGGCTATAGACTTCATGTTTGATGTCATTCAAGCTTTGGGCATTGGTCTTGATCATTCGGGGCTGATTTCTTCAAATTTGGGACTGTCATAACAGGCTGAAAATAGGGCAACACCATTGGCATTAGCATTTGTTGCTTATACTCCATTCCGGTTGTGCTATTTGATGCCCGTATGCGGTCTATATGATGCCTAGTGCCTTGGGAATGTATGCACATGATTATGCCATGATTTTGGCCTGAAATATTGGCTGATTTGGGACTGTTATTTACTGTTATACAGTGCTGGAAACAGGGCAGCCACACTTGGCATTGGCATTTGATGCTTATACTCTACTCCGGTTACCTTGTTTGATGCCCGTATGCGGTCTACATGATGCCTAATGTCTTGGGAATGTATGCATTCGATTTGCCCATGATTTGGAATTGTTTTTGGGCTAGAAATTGACAGTTTTGGACTGTTTAGAGCTGCTGTACATGAGTGGGCTGAAGCTCATTTGTCACATGTATTGCTTCTCTATCGATACCGGATGTATGCTATGGGTTATGTCATGATGTATTACACTTTGGGGATCGACTTCGAACTCATGATCGTGATTCTGGAATGATTTTGAGCATCGCATTTGCTCCGTTGTTATTGGTTTGTCATTGGCAGTTTGGTCGACTTGACTGGCATTTGGGCCGCTTATGCCTATTGTCTGTACTTGACGGATAAGCTCTATGCATTACATGCTTTGGTCCGTGGTTGATGCCTCTTAGTTCGTCCATGCTTGACAAATATTTTGGAGCTCCAATTTGGATGTTTTGAGCACTTCCGACTCACAAGGATATTGGCTTTGGCTTGCTACTGGATGTATTGACTTGATAGAGATCTTGCCATTGGGATTATGTCTTGCTTAGTGGTTGCTACATTAGTTGCTTCATGTATGTCATGCTCTTGGGAAGCGTATGACGCATTGACTTGGTCACTTGTCACTGGTACTTTGTCTTGGGTTGCTTGAGCCCTTAACTTGATTGTACGCCTTTTGTGCCAGTGGGAGCATCTTGCATGCTTACTTGACCTTGAGCAGGGATTACATGCTATTGGAGCAGTCTATGTCATTGAGCAGTTATGGATGTATTGAGACTTTGGGATTATACTCCGAAAATTGGATGTTGCATTGAGTATATGTCTTGGTTCACAGGATGCTTATGAGCTAAGTCTTAATTTTGGATCCGCTTTCTTTTTAGCAGACACCTATTTGTGTTAGGTTTTGGCAGTTGGTTCTACATTTTGCCTAGACTGTCTGGGGGTGTGCCTCTTACTGGCAGATGCTATTTGACATCTCTCGATGTTATGCTCATATATTTTCACTGTCATTTGGCTTTGCTTTTTCCTCTTTATGCCGACTTTGGACCTAGCATTGTTCAGTTGACATTAGATCAAATTTTGGGACGGTTTGCTCTCATTATTGCAATTCTGAAATATATTACAGCAAGCATTTATTGGTGGACTGAGCAGTATTTTTTATGCTAAAATATCTTGATTTGGTGTACCGCACCTAGTACTAAGTGGGCAGCATCTTTTGGCACACTTTTCTCGCCATTTGGAGCTCATTTCAGTGGATTTTGGGCATTTTCTGCAGTAAAACAGCCAGCAGTTTTCCATTGTCTGTGCATTTCCAACCTGCATTGTGGCATCCTCTTCGACTGATAATGCCATATTTAACATCACAAAGTTGGATGGTACCAACTACTCTTATTGGAAGAGTCAAATTTGGCAGGTCTTAGTGCAGAAATCTCAGATTAAGCCACTTCGGTTGAGTGGGGAGCAGCCTGAAACTATAGACAATGACGACTGGCTTGAACTTGATGAGCTATGCAAGTCCACGATTGTATTGTCTCTCACTGAACAGGTACATTATAATGTATTTGAGGAAGCACAGAGTGCATGGGATCTATGGAATAAGATCAAGAATCTTTATGATAAGAAAAGTCCGGCGAGTCAGATGTATTGGTTGAAGCAGCTTATGGATCTACGCATGAAGGATAATGTGACTATGTCTGCTCACTTGAGCCAGTTCCATGCTATACTGAAGAACCTGACTTTGCAGGATATCACCTTTGGAGAGGAAGTAACTCCTCTTTTCTTGCTTGGGACTCTGAATGAGTCATGGGATGTATTCCGCACTACCCTATGTGCCTCTAGTGCTACTCTGAAACTGAATGATGTTGAGAGTGCTCTTCTGCAGGAAGAGGTTAATCGCAAAAACTTGGATGCCTCTCGTGTTTCACATGCTTTGACAGTTAGAGGCAGGAATGACATGAATGATCGTGGTAATAACCGTGGCCGTGACTCGCAGAAGGGTCGGTCTAAATCTCGTGGAAAGTCGCGTAGTAAGTCGCGTGGACGCAACGCTAATGTCACTTGTCATCATTGTGGGAAAAAGGGCCATATCAGACCACAGTGCCATGAGTTGCGCAATGAGAAGCGCAAGGATAAGGGCAAAGAGAAAGTGCAAGAGAAGTCCTCTGATCGCAGCATAGTACCTGCGAAGTCCAGCATCAAGATTGAAGAAATTAATGTCATGCAGACCGAGGATTCCGATGGTAGTGATGAGTTCATACTTGCAGCTAGTTCTTCTGATGCCTCACACTTGACTGAGACACCTAGTATGTATGCACAGTGCTGGTTATTGGATTTAGGTGCGTCCTTCCATGTGACGCATTACCGTGAGTGGTTTCACTCTTACCGTACTGTATCTGGATCAGTCAGACTTGGAGATGACAGGTCTCTTGATATTGTGGGCTGTGGAGATATTCAGTTGCAGTTTTCCACTGGCAGTTTCTTTTTGCTCAGGGATGTACGTCATGTACCTGCGCTTACGCTCAGTCTTATGTCTGCAGGACAGTTGGATGATGCAGGGTTTCATGTCTGTTTTGGGGATTCTGCCTGGAAGATTACCAAAGGCAGACTTGTGCTTGCTAGAGGCGCCAAGGCTGGCAGCCTCTATCCTCTTGTTGTATCTGGGTCTTCTATAGACCATGTTTTGGCAGTGGGTTCTATCCCACATGTATCACTTTGGCATGCCTGTTTGGGGCATATGTGTTTGAAGGAAATGAAAATGTTATCTGGTTTGCAGTATCTTCCGCCTTTGGACTATGCACGTTTTGACTCGTGTGATCATTGTCTTTATGGTAAGCAGAATAGGTCTACGCATAAGAAATCGAGTAGGCTATGCATGAGTGAGCCCTTGGCTTTGGTGCATTCAGATGTTTGTGGGCCCATGCCGTGTATGTCTATGGGTGGTGCGAAGTACTTTGTTACCTTCATTGATGATTTTTCTAGGAAAGTGTGGGCTTATCCCATAAAGCAAAAGTCCGATGTCTTGGCAGTCTTTCAGCGTTTGCTTGCTCTTGTTGAGAACCAGACTGGGTATAGGCTGAAATGCCTTAGGACTGACAATGGGGGAGAATATGTCTCACGTGCTTTTGAGCAGTTTCGTGATGACAGGGGTATTAAGCGTCAGTTGACCGCCCCTTACACCCCCGCCCAGAATCGTTTGGCTGAGCGCATGAACATGACTATTCAGGAGCGTGTCCGCTCTATGCTTAGCCATGCAGGCCTACCACAGAGCTTTTGGGCTGAGGCAGTTAGTACGGCAGTGCATGTCATAAACCGATCGCCTTCTAGTGGATTGGATTTCCAGGTTGCAGAGGAAGTTTGGGCTGGTAAGCCACCCTCTTATGCGCATCTCCGTGTCTTTGGATGTGAGGCATTCTGCCATGTGCCCAAGGACAAGAGGAGTAAGTTGGATCCAAAGAGCATTAAATGTATCTTTCTTGGTTATGGTGATTCAGGAGGGATGGGCTATCGCCTATGGGATCCGCACACACGGAAAACAGTACACAACCATGATGTAGTCTTCCATGAAGACAAGATGCACAGGCAGCCTGAGAAAGTGGTTGAGATCCGCAGAGTGATCTTTCAGGAGGAGCCTAGAGTTCCTGCACAGCCAGTTGGACAGCCTACAGCTGCAGCAGATGCTCATGGTCAGGGTGTTGGACAGGCAGCTGGGCAGGCAGCAGAGCCTACAGTGAGATGGTCTGCTAGAGACAGACGTCCACCTGATAGATTTCAGCCCTCTATGCATTATATTTTGGTTACAGATGCAGGAGAGCCTTTCACTTATGATGAGGCTATGCGCAGGGGTGACAGTCACTCCTGGGAGAGGGCTATGCAGTCTGAGATCGACTCCTTGCATAAGAATGAGACTTGGGATTTGATTGCCTTGCCTAAGGGCAAGAAGGCTTTGCCATGCAAGTGGGTGTACAAGCTGAAAAGTACCCCTGGACACCCCAAGCCGGCATACAAGGCTAGATTGGTAGCAAAGGGTTTTAAGCAGGAGCATGGTGTAGACTTTGATGAGGTCTTTTCTCCTGTGGTTAAGATGACCACCCTGCGCTTGGTCTTGGCTTTGGTTGCTCAACTTGACTTAGATCTATATCAGATGGATGTCAAGACGGCTTTCTTACATGGAGACTTGCATGATGAGATCTATATGGAGCAGCCTAAGGGCTTTGCAGAACCTGGCAGGGAGCACCTAGTGTGCAAGTTGAAGAAAAGTCTTTATGGCTTGAAGCAGGCACCTAGGGAATGGTATCATAAGTTTGATGCCTTTATGCAGTCACAGGGCTACAGCAGGAGTGCTATGGATCTGTGTCTTTACACGAAGAAAGCCCGTGATGGTTCATTGCTTATTTTGGTACTCTATGTGGATGATATACTGATAGCAGGGAAAGCTCATGATGAGCTAGATGCTCTTAAATCTCAGCTGAAGAAGAGCTTTGAGATGAAGGATTTGGGACAGGCCTCTCACATACTTCGTATGCGCATTAGACGCGACATGCATCAAGGACTCCTCTACTTGTCACAGAGAGAGTATATTTATAAAGTCCTTGAGCGCTTCCGCATGCAGGACGTAAAGCCTATTGGCTGTCCATTGCCTTCTTATGTGAAGGTATCACAAGCCAATTGTCCGCAGACAGACGAGCAGAGGGCCGAGATGGCCCAGATCCCTTATGCTTCAGCCGTGGGCAGTTTGATATATGCTATGATAGCCACTCGTCCAGATATTGCCTTTGCAGTTGGTGTTGTGGCACGCTATATGGCTACATCTGGTAGGAAACATTGGGATGCCTTGAAGGGTATCATGAGCTACCTGAAGGGCACAACAGATATGTGTATTTGCTATAGCAGCCAGGATACAGGGGTCGTGGGGTACACTGACTCCCATTATGCAGGACATGCAGATAGTAGGAAGTCCACTTCTGGCTATGTATTCACCTATGCTGGAGGTGCTGTCTCTTGGATGTCCAGGGTTCAGAAGTGTACGGCTTTGTCTACCACTAAGGCCGAGTATGTTGCAGCCACTGAGGCTTGCAAGGAGGCCATATGGCTAGGCCGTCTAGTTGCTGACCTTGGGATTGATGCTATACATACACTGCATTCGGATTCTATGAGTGCCATTCAGTTGGCTAAGAATCCAGTCTTCCATGCGAAGACAAAACACATTGAGGTGAGGTATCACTTCATACGCGGTGTCGTGGAGGACAAGTCTGTTGACCTTGTCAATATCTCCACTGACGAGAATCCTGCAGATCTGCTCACGAAAAGCCTCACTACTGAGCGCTTTGCCTTCCTCAGGAGATTGATGGGCGTTGGATGAGATATTGCCTTTCCTCATCCCTTGTACCTATGTACAGTTGTACTGTCTTTTTCTTTTCTTTCTTTCTCACTGGGGCAGATTGGCCTTTAAGTGGGAGGTTGTTGGGGTAAAGGCGCCTCCACCGTGCCACCCCGTGTATTACTACACTGACAGTACTCGCCACTGCACACTGCAAGTGACGAGCGCCCGTCACGTCACTTTATTCTTTACATTCATTTTTTAGTGACTAGTAAATAAAGGAAGGCCCGGTCACACATTGTGACTATTGGAGTTCCCATTTCTTGTCTCTCTCTTTCTTGCTCTTGCTCTCTCGCCATAGCTCGTGTGCAAGCTTCGATCCTTCTCACCTTTCAGTCGTGTCGCCCCACGTCGCGTCGACCCCCGACGCATCGCTCCGGTATGACGTCTCAACCGCGACATCCCACCGTCTGAAGACATGACACGGCTTCCTCGCGGCACGACCCACACCACCACAGGTGAAACGCGGCTTCCCCGCGTCAACACCACCACCAACCACATGGAGGAAGAAAGGGAGAACATCACCCTCCCCACACTGGAGGAGAGGAAGAAGAGTAGGGGACAAGAATGGAGAGTGGCCCAAGAGGAGAAGGTGGACGGACTAGAAAGACAATTAGATGGTATGTCAGACATGCTAGAATCAATATGGAGGAACATGCAGATGAAAGAGGAAGAGGAAGAAAGGAGGAAAAAACTAGAAGTAGAGCAGGGCTATAGAGAATGGGTGAGTCAACAACAAGAAGAGGAGAAGAGACACCGAATGCAAGAGGAGATGGATAGAACGCGTAGAGAGGAGTCATCTAGGAGAGCGCAAGATACAAGGAAGGAGAAGGAGAAAGTAGTAGAATTAGGAAGCAAAAAGAAAGACAAGACGAAGGAGAAGAAGCACCATCGCAAAGAAGAGGAAGATAGCAGTAGTTCAGAAGATGATTATGGAAAATTCAAGATGCCCCAACCCGCCAAGTACAAGGGAGAGAGAGATGGGTTGGTTCTGAAGAAATGGATCGGAGAGGTGGATAGGTACTTAAAGTATTCAAGAATTACCGAAGACAGGAAGGCGGAGGTGGCAGCCATTTACTTGGAGGAGGACGCTGCCAGTTGGTACCTGTTAGAACAAGAGCAGGGCCACACAATCTGTTCGTGGGAAGAACTGAAGGACTACTTTATTCCAAAGCTGGAGAAATTCAAAGTGAGAGATGAATGGAGGAACCTCAAGCAAGCATAGGGAAAGATTAAAGAGTATGTCAGCAAATATAGACAAATCATGCTGCAGCTACCAAACATGGATATTGACACTAAGCTACATGGATTTTTGTTTGGGATGCAAGAATGGGCTAGAAGAGATGTGGAGAGACAGGAGCCAACAAGCTTAGCAGAAGCCATGAGAATGGCGGAACGACTGGTGGACCTGGAAGGCAGAAGAACAGCACAAGGAAATCAAAACAGGTTCAACAACAACTTCAACAACACCTTCAACAACAACAACTCATGGAACCAAAGGCCCAATGCTCCTAGAGGGGCATTCACAGATACAAGGAGTCAAAACACCACTAACACCACGGCCGTATCCCAAACCGCATTAGTACCAAGAGGAGCAGGGAGATGGGGAAACAATCACTACAGGCCAACCCCTAGCACATCATATGGGCCCGCAAGATCAAACACATCATGGTGGAGACCCCCAGGCCCTTCCACCGACATCAGATGCTTCAAATGCGGGGGTCCACACTACCAAAACAGATGCCCAATAGAAGACACAGCTTCATCGAGCGGATCAAGGGTGAATGCAACTTGTGCATATGGAGGAGAAGAACCACTACCACCGCGTATCCAGGAAATTCCAAATGGGAGTGAAGAGAGTATGGATCACACAAGGGTAGGGTCAGTTAGTGCCCGACCCCAATGCATGGCAGCCAGGGTAGCGGCAGTCCACCATCTATACATCAAAGCCCGAATGGGCGAAGGAAACCAACCTATCATGGTGGACACAGGAGCAACACACAACTTCATGACACCACAGTGTGCAGCAAAACATGGATTGAAGCTATCAAAAGCCCCAGAAGGATTAACAGTAACATTCACACAAGGAGAAGCCAAGGAAGTAAAACAAGTCTTTGCAGTCCAAGTGGAAGCCGACAAGTGGAAAGCGAAACTCAACTTCTTAGTAATCCCCATGGATGATTTTGAAGTGATATTAGGCTTAGAATTCTATGACAAGTATGTCATTGCAATGTTTGGTAAGGGTGTGAATGAAATGATGCTAGATATGCAAGGAGAAGGCGTAAGAGTACCATGCGAAAGAATGCAGCTACCTGGTAGGACCCCAATCAAGGTGCAAATGAAGGAGAATAAGCCAGGAGTATCATGTCAAATAGTAAAACCAACTACAAACCAACCAAAGGGCCAGACCCAAAAAGCACCGGTCCAAGGGACCGGTATCAGGCCACGTATCATGACATGCAGTGCAAAGCAAGTCGAGAAGTCAGTCAAGCAAGGAGATATGGTCTATCTGTGTATGATCCAACCAATTGAAGAAGAAGAAAATGGCAAGAAACCCAAACAAGAGAAGAGGAACACAGAAGTGGCAGAAATACTTGAAGAATTCAAAGATGTAATGCCAGCCGAACTACCCAAGGGTCTACCACCCAGACGAGATGTGGATCACAAGATTGAGCTAATTCCAGGGTCTGCCCCACCGGCACGAGCTCCCTATCGCATGAACCACACCAAGCTCATGGAAGTGAAGAAGCAACTACATGAACTAGAAGAACAAGGATTCATCCGCCCTAGCAAATCCCCCTTTGGTGCTCCAGTGTTGTTTGTAAAGAAGAAGGATGGGGGACTTAGACTCTGTGTAGATTATAGGGCTCTTAACAAAATCACCATAAAAAACAAATACCCTATGCCCCTAGTGGAAGACCTCTTAGATAGACTGCATAGGGCCAAGCACTTCAGTCGGATTGATCTTAGATCAGGATACCACCAAATCCGCATAGCCGAAGAAGATATCCCAAAAACAGCCTTCCGTACCCGATATGGTAGTTTTGAGTGGTTAGTATTAGGGTTCGGCCTAAGCAATGGGCCAGGCACATTTTGTGGCCTCATGGATGGAATTTTTAGACCGGAGATAGATATCTTTGTCATTATCTACATAGATGACCTCCTAGTCTACATCAAGACCTTAGAAGAGCACAAGCAACACTTGCGCAAAGTTTTTGAGAAATTGCGGCAGCATCAGTTATATGCCAAGCCGAAAAAATGTGAGTTCGCAGTGAAAGAATTTGAATTCTTAGGCTTTATTGTAGGAGCAGATGGAATCAAAGTGGACCCTAAGAAAGTGGAAGCTGTCCAAAGATGGCATGTACTGAAAACTGTAAGAGAAGTGTGGGAGTTCCTAGGCTTCACAGTATTTTGTCGAAGATTCATCAAAGATTACAGCCTTATCACTGCCCCCCTCTCCCACCTCACCAAAGAAGACCACTCTTTTACATGGGGGAACGCGCAGCAGGAAGCCTTTGAGCAGATGAAGAAGTGCATGAGCCAAACTCCCGCCCTAAGGGTGCCGAACTTCACCAAACCCTTTGAAATCTCTACAGATGCATCTGACTATGGCATAGGGGGTGTACTGGTCCAAGAGGGTCACCCCATTGCGTATGAGTCAAAGAAATTCACCGATGCTAAAACAAGGTGGAGCACACATGAGAAAGAAATGTTGGCAGTCATCCACTGCCTTAGAAAATGGAAGCACTATGTTCAAGACAAGCATACAATAGTCTTCACCGACAATATCTCCCTCAAATACTTCCAATCCCAACCCAAGTTATCAGCAAAGCAAGCCCGCTGGCTAGACTTCTAGCCGAATTTGACCTGGAGATTAAGCACAAACCCGGCTCTACTAATAAAATAGCAGATGCCTTGAGCCGAAAAGCGGACCTGAAAGCTATCAGTGTGGTCAGCAGCAACTTCATAGAACTTGTCAAAGAGGCCCTAGAACAAGATCAAGAAATGCACAAGATAATCAAAGATGTGGAAGCAGAGAAGACACCACATGGAATGTACACCTTAGAAGAGGGTATTCTATTTTTAGGCAAGAGATTGTATATCCCCAACAATGTGGAATTAAAGAAACTCATCCTGCATGAGATACACAACGGCAAGATTGGAGGCCACAAAGGGCAAAGCAAAACCTTGGAGGCCCTTAGGAAGCAGTTCTTTTGGCCGAACATGAAGGAAGAAGTGATAGACTACATCAAAACTTGCCCCACTTGCCAAATGGTCAAAGCACCAAGATCAAGACCAGCCGGACTACTACAACCATTACCAGTACCTAATCGCCCATGGGATGTCATCAGCATGGACTTCATTGTGGAGCTACCAGAATCCCATGGGTACACAATCATCTTTGTAGTGGTGGGCTATTTCTCCAAACAGGCCCACTTCATCCCGGCCAAACCACCATTGAATGACAAGGAGGTAGCACGCCTCTTCTTCACACATGTATTCAAACTGCATGGCTTACCACTGGCCATTGTATCAGATAGAGATGGAAGATTCATGAGCGACATGTGGAAGGAACTCTTCAAGACTCTGGAAACCCAACTGAGATTCTCATCATCCTTCCACCCGGAGACAGATGGACAGACAGAACGAGTCAACCAAGGCATCGAAGATTACCTCCGCAGCTATGCTAGAGTGGATCAGAAAGATTGGGCCTTGTACCTTGATGTCTTGAAATTCCATTATAATAGCTTCATCCACTCGGCTACGGGGTACACTCCCTTTGAGTTAGCCACAGGAAAAGAAGTCATTACACCACTGGCCTTAGCATCCAGAGCGGCCAAAGCGGAGGATCAAGATGCAGAAGAATTCTTGAAGAAATGGAGAGATCGCAATGCAGCAGCTAAGCAAAGTCTCGAGCAGAGCAAGATAACAATGACAGAGCAAGCAAACAAGAAGAGAAAGGCGGTACTATTCGCCAAAGGAGACCTGGTCCTGGTGAGCTCTAAGAATATGTCACTTCCCAAAAACATGACCCCCAAGTTCAATCACCGCTACTATGGACCCTACCGAATCACTCAAGTGCTAAACGAAGTCACCTACAAGCTGGACCTGCCAGACAGTGTTTGTGTTCATAATGCATTTCATGCTCGTCTTCTGCGCAGGTTCTATCCCAACAACCAATGGGGACGGCGCGTACCAATGCTCCATTCCAATGGTCCCTTCGAAGTAGAAGCATTCCTCTAACGCCGGGAACAAAGAGGCTTCCCCGAATACCTCACCAAGTGGCGCGGGCGTCCACTCAAGGAGGCCACTTGGATCTCAGAAGCGGAGGCCCGTGAACGCGGAAAGGATGCCTTCGCCCTTTGGCTCGAGGAGAACCCCCCTGCTCCTTCTACCGACCCTTGAGCCGTCTCAACACTTCAACAAATAATGTGGTTCTCAATCATAGACCCCAAATGTGCCTCCACTCCTCAAATGTAATCGAGTCGAGGGTGGACTCGCATGGTAGCAATCATCACAAATAACTCCATCAAAAAAGAAAAAGCCCCAACGTCTTAGTGCGGCAGACACTGGCCAGTCTGATAGTATAGACTGTGTTAAGACCCCGCAGTCCCCTTAGACCGGCAGACACTGACCAGCTTGCTAGGAAAAGCTGCGTTAAGACCCCGGATGAGTCAAATAACAAACGCTACCCTTAGATTGCTGAGGTCAGCAATCCAGTAAGCGGGGGTGAGTGTAAGGGCTTTGTAGCTATACCATGCCGTTGCTACTGATTGCACCTATATAGGGAGTAGTAGTGACTCAAAGCCCTGCCTTGTTTCCACTCTACGTGTGATTCCCTATGCCCAATGGTGAACCCTCTTATGTGCGGCGTCACGAGGGTGTAGTCCTGGGATGCGTCTATGTTGTCCCGCTTTTGGATTGAATCATACAAGAGTATACCTTGAGCTCATATCGTGTTACCTTTCTGTGCCGTGTTGAGTGCATAACGAGTGCAGGTTTATCACACTCCCCCCCCCCCCCCCCCCGCCCCCCCTAACCCCTCCAAAACAAATTTAATGGCATACAGTGAAATACTTGTCTTGATGGCTATGGAAGTTTAAAATATAGCTCTCCTCTCTATGAACTAAGTACGATGCTAGCCTACTCTCACATTTGATTGGTTGCAAAGTGACCCTTATTAGGTGAGTGTAGGACATTTATTAGGGGTGATTGTCCCATACTTCCCTTGTGAAGTAGAAGCGAAACTCCTATGTCCAATTAAGTCCACAATTTCTCAAGGGGAAACTTGATAGTATTGTGCATGGACTTTGGGTTTTGGTTCACTAGGACTCCTAAGGGTTTTAGAGTAGGCACCTCACAAAACATTTAAGAGGATATACATATGACCCCCTTGTTGAAGCTTAATATGCTTTTTTGGAGAATAAAGGCCAATAAGTTACCTACCAAAAAACATACGGAGTCCATAAGCATCTTACCAATGTGGCCCTTTTGTCAAGCAGAATAGGAATCAGTGAAACATATCATATGGGATTGTACGGAGGTGAAAATATGTCGAAACATATTGATGAAGGCAATGAAAAAGATTGTCTCACATCATGCAATGAGGTGGGAATAAGCCTTGCTTGGAGATAGAGGCAACTTAAATGAGGAGTTTTATAGAGTATGGGTAGTCTTAAGGGTTATATTATGCATATCTATTTGTTTATTTAAAAATAAAGCCCTTTTTGGTCACAATAGCAATAGGATAGGAGTCCTTGAGCTATTCTATTTGAAGTCATTTCCGAGGCCTATGCTATCTTGCTGAAGAAGGCCAACTCTTGTCAATGTAAGCGGTTTGGAGGGATACATTCGTTGAGGCATCTTCAAAAGTTCAAGGTTTCTAAGGAAAAAGAACAAGAACAACTCTTTACCATGGATGAAGGAATTGCATCTTTTTAGAGATGTTGCAATCATTACATAATATACTACTCCTTTTGCATTAAGTTATAAATGAATGTAAATATGAAATAACAAAATACTCTTGCATTAAATTACAAAAGAACATGTAAATAACTTATAAATTACAAAAGAATATTATTTACTCGTAAGTTATTTATAGATTACCTCTTTGGTATCAATTTATATATCGATATATATAATACAGAGACCGAGAGCTCTGATAACAGGACTCAGGAGGATCGTGACGCAGGGTGCAGGAAAAACGAGGTATATATACCCCAGGGATCCATAACAGGAAAAGGATTGGATTGTGACGGAGGATGCAGGATACAGAAGGGATTTTTAGCAGAGGAAGGATTCTGAAGAATGCCTTTATCGTTCGTTAATAACATGGGGAGGAAGAAAACAGGCTCCCCACACGAAGAGGCGCCTGACAGCAGCATCAGCAACCAGAATGGTAGTAGTACATCATCCCACCTCGCCTCCCTTATCGATTCGATCACCACCTCGCCTGGCGATGGCCTGGATCTTGCCTTGATCAAGTCCATCAAGCAGATTGTCCGCACTTCTGATGCCCTCGTCTGCACCGCCTTCGACGCTTTGCTTCATAGGCTCAAACAAAACCACGCTCAGGTACATCAGAATTTTTGACATTCTCGCATGTAATCTGCGCTGGGAACTGGGTTTGATGTCTATGCAAATATAAATGCAAGAAGGGGGCTTTTAGTTGAATGTCCATCATCATTTTCTGCATAACCATGAAATTAGGTTTCGGCAGTTGCTTAATTGCTTATATGGTCACATATGTTTATCAATCCTCAAATAAATAATACATGTTTGTGGACTTCTATGTATAAGAAAGCAATCTTGTCAAGCTACAAAGCAGATGTTTGTCAATGTTAAGACGAAAATGTGAGAACCTGAAAGCTAGCTGTAGGCTGGAATCTCGGTCAAACATGTGGTACCGTTTTCTAGTTGTCCAAACTTCTTTATAGGATTGTGCCAATCATTGTTCCTGCAATGGCTGGAAAAGGGTTAGGCCCATTAGAGCTATCTTATCCTCAAAGAAAGAGTGATATGCGTGTGTGACAAAGTAGGGGGCATTTAAGCTCTAAAAAGGTGGTCTTACCCCTCCTGTAGAAGATTGTGCTGATAGGGATAAGTTGCCACTGTCTGCACTCGGGTTTATTTTACCACCATTATTGTTTCCAGCCAGCCCTGTCTGCGCGATTGAAGGCATTTAGAAATCAACTACTCCTCTCTGTTCAGCTCAGCACTGAAGCATTTACCCATTTGCAAGGAGGGGCTAAGTGGGGTATTGAGACCCCATACAATGTTGTACCATCCTTGCTTGCCTGACACTCACTTTATTCAATTTCATTTTGCGATGCATAAGCAGATTGTCCATCAAGCATCTGCACCATTTTGGGCCATCATGCCATAAAACTTTTGAGTAGGTTTTCCTTGTCAAGAAACTGATACTCTCTATTTGCTGGATAAAGGGGTTCTTGAAATGTATTACTTGGCCCCTCTGGAATCCCACATGCATGTGCATTTTTGGTTGGTGTGTCAGAGTGCTTTGTTTTAAAGACATGCTTACTGTCAAATATGTTTCCCTTTAGAGCCATTTTTTGTTGTTCAAATTTTGATGACGGGCTGCCTTTTTTAACATTATATTTTTATACTTGAGCAGGTTCGTTATCTTACCTTGTTAGTTGCTGATGAGCTCTTTACAAGGTCGAAGCTCTTCCGGACCCTACTGGTGAAAGATTTTGAATTGTTCATGCTTCATACTGTTGGCTATCGCTCTGACTGTCCTCTTCCTCCTCCTGCAAATCGTGCCACTGTTTTGAGGGCCAAAAGCATGGAGATCTTGGAGAAATGGAATGATATGTTTGGGCCACATTACAAGCCTCTTAGGTTGGGTTATGAATACTTGAAAAACACATTACACCTGCAGTTCCCAAATCTAAGAGAGGCTGCTGCTCGAGCAGATCAGCAGAGGAAAGAAAGGGAAGAGCGGTCAAAGGTCTTAGCTCAAAAGAAGTATGAGAAATTGAAAGGTGATTACCCAGCCTTATCTGCTGAGATTCAGTCCACGTTGAATCAACTGGATGAATGCTTTGAAATTTTGTCAAGCATGCAAGCACAGAATGCTTCAGCAAGGGTGGATGCGTCTACTTCCAATTATGAAGAGCACACTACTAACAGCCTTCGTCGAGCCTTGGAGGAAGCAAGTTGTCAACCAGCAATCCTTGGTGAGACCCAAGATAACAAGCCTGTGTTTGATACTATTCGTGAATTGTGTAGACTTATTGTCAGCAAGTATATTCCTTTAACTCAGGGATGGATGCCCATTTTAATGAGGGTAGACCCACAAGATGTAGAGGTTCACAATTCCCTGCTCAGGTGTGTTATTGACACTCGTAATCAGTTGGTTTCAGCCAAAACAAGATGTTGTGAAATGGGTGTAGACCCTGGCAATGTAGGTGAGGATATGAATGAAGATGATGACTTGATATGGGAGGATGGAGGGGTTGTGAATACTGATGTTCAAGAAATTCCCAAGTCTATGTGCTCGATGCCAAAGTTACAGACGCTGACTTCTGAAGTAGGAACTAGGTCCATACTATCTGATGCAGCTGCAAATTCCGATGGCTCGAAAAGGGCTTCTGGGCAAGAGATTGATCCAGTCAGGAAAAAGCTTCTAGAAGACGCTCCAGTTGTACCATGGGGTTCATATCTTGATAGGTGGGGAGCAGAGGATGTGGTTCCAGTGAATCAAAGGGGTTTGCTACTCGAGAGCCATTGGGGCAAAGTTGACTTCGATGCTCTGCTTCCAGCCGAGAAGGTGGCAGAAATGACTATGCGGGCCTCTTATTATACATCAGCCCAGTCAGAGATACCACCATGCTCTGCACCATTGAAGAATGGAGGACTGTGCCAGAGGCGGGACTTGAAGGTGTGCCCTTTACATGGTCCTGTTGTACCACGACATGAGCATGGCAATCCCATCCTTTCACCTAGAACTTGCAGTTCTGCATCAGCAGCAGGAAGCAGTAAATCTGTTGAGTTGGATAGCAAGTCAATCGTGTCAGAAAGGGTTTTTGTTAAAATGGTTGCTCAGAAAGCTGTGGCAAACATCAGAAAGAAGGATGAGGAAGAGCTGAACAAGAAAATTGAGAAACGGCTTCAGGCTAAAAGAGATAGGGAGCATAATGCTGTGGTTCTGCGAAATGCCGCACTTGCACAGACCTCTCAAGGTCTTGGAGAAGCTATTGGGGAAGACCTGGAAAGGTTAGATGATCCCAAACAAAAAAGCAAGAAGGCTAAGGCTTCTTTGAAAGCGATGCTGCAACCCAAATGTACTGCAAAAGACAGACTTGGGGGAAGATTACTCAGTGGTCGAGCTAATGATGCAACTATCAGGGTGCTTACACGGGAGCAGGAGGCTGCATATAAAGAGGCATTTGCAAATCAATGGTGAACTGACCTGTCAAAGCATGCTACTTGATAAACTCTGCAGATATGGACACAGATCTGGCAACTGGCCATGCTGTATTGTAATCAGATAACTCTCAGAACTTGACATTTGGGAGGCAAGGTCGATCATAGACCTATCTTGTGGCACAGTTAAAGGGAATATCATGCTGTGTAGTAGTGCTCATTCTAGGTTCAGTGGGATATGCACCCATCAGAATGCTTTATTATGCACCCACCACATGTTGGATGTGTTTCAGGACAACAGTGTACGTGGAGTGTTTGAAGGCATACCAACTTACAGTACCTGGAACAGACCGATGCTTTATTTTATGTCAAAGAGCATTTTGTAAAAAAGTATGTTTCAGCACTAGTCCACACATATCAAAGCAAATTTTCATGGCCATGATGTCTGAGCAAAGTTTATTGAACTTGGTCCCAAAACTGTTTATTGTGATTATGATCTTGTGTCCGTCAATTAAAAGTACTTGCTTGCAGTTCTTCAACAATACTAGTTAATAAACCTTAGCCAACTTGATTGAACACCAGGTGAAATCCCTGGTCATCCGTATCACAATTAACATCTAATACATTTTTGGAGCTGCCAAAATAGTTTTTAAGGATCACAACAAATTGTTGACAATTTATAACACAATGTATTTTTACACCTTGATTACAATGCCAAGTTCTTGAAAATGCCTCAACAAAAACTTTTTGCTTGGAGGTGTAAACATAGCAATGGAGGTAATTCAAGTAAGCGTTTTACATGTGCAACTATATGTCATTTTATTGCCACTAATTTTCTCCTTTTTTTGAGAAAGAAGTAAAACTAATACTCCTTTTTTGAGAAAGGAAATGTGTAAAATTGGAAAGCAAATCCTAAATAAAGATGTGCAGGTTTTGCCGATTGTTGCGATGTGAAAATCATGAACATGCTTCTAATTCAATTCGACATCTCTCTTGTTAATAACATTTGTGATATTTGTATCCCTAATGGCTGCTCATGTTGGTTTGGGCTATCCTGAATCAGTGAAATGGTAAAATAGTCATGTATATTTACATGAGAACTACAACAACTCGCTTTTTATCCTTTTGCTAGGGCAACAAGGTTAGACAAGGAGCATCGTGATGATGTAGTACAATTGCTGGGAATGGGTTATGCCACTGAAGCCTCACATGTGCCTAGAGGCAGGCAAGCAATAGGCAAACTCACATTTCCAGCATTAATTCTTATTGATTTGTAGTGGCAAGGCAAGATGGGAAGCATTATAGAAACTGATGTACAAAGTAAGCAAGATATTCCCTTCAAGGGTATGGATGTGCACATGGGAGACCCAACCATGATGCACGATTTTGTAGTTGGACTTGCTTAAGTTTGCATGGGAGTGTACGTTAATGTTGTAGATGTGGTTGTGCACCTGCCATGTCTTATAGGCTTATGTTTCAAAAGACGATCTTGAAGACATAAAAGAAGAAGTTGACATGTTTTTAGAGATATCAAAATATGTTAGAAAATCTACATATGGAAACTTTTTCCTTTTGATCACCTTTACAGAGCTATTGGAGATGTCTGAAGGAATTGCTTTGCATGAAGACAACTTGGACAATGGCGATGGTTCGTACAAGATTGATAACATTCTGACTTGGCTTTAATGATGTGAAGTAATTTACAATCTCTTTTCGAGAAATGGATGGCCCAAAGTATATGATAGGAAGTCCCACAAGAATTCCCCCTCCTTTATTTGGGTGAAAATAAATGCATTAATTAAGGTATGATTAAAACTTCATTTTGCAATGAAATTGTCTTTAAATACCCTCTCTAAAAAAATCAAGGATGTTGTCTCACAATCATTTTGCATGGGAGTGAGTTGACATTGACAAATGCACAAACATGCATTTGACACCAATTTATAGATGCCTTTCAAAATTTTAACATCAAAGGTATCTACTATATCATATATTTGAGCATTGTGAATAGATTAGCAGCCATATGACATCATAATTTGAAAGATTTACAGCTGCTTCAAGATTTCAAGTTGAGATAAATTCTCAACTATTGAGAAAATCAACAAATAGACAAGGTACATATTTTGCCTTGACTTGCGATAAATTTAGATTGAAAATTTCAAGGGCTTTCGATGCTTTGATGATGAATGGATGAGTCGTACCCTTAGAAGTTTGTGAATCACACAAATGGCTTGAGAGTCCTCTCATAGTTTGGACGTCTAGTTGCAAAACCACATTAAGATACAACCCACCATTGGTATCCCTCTTGAAGGATTCCTTGGATATATAAGCAACTACCTAGTCCCTAGCAAAAGCCCCAAGTACTTCAATATATCATCTACACTTATGATCACACCCTTATTAGGAGAATATGTCCAACATAACTAGGAATCCCTTCTAGCCAAAGACAAAGAGAATTTTTTGGATGCTACTCTGGGTACCAAGACAACACTTATTTCTTTTTTAGTCTTCTAAGAAAGAAGGGTTATTCTCTTTTTCACTAGTAGGACTCTATTCCGGTGCTCTCATGGATTCACCAATGGTTAATCTCCATTTTGCAAGGCGGTTGTGTAGAGGAAATCTTTATTGGCCCACGAGGCTCCTATGAGATAATGCTCAAATTGACAAGTGCCCATGATGATCTTCTGGCCAGAGTTCCATTGTTCTTTAACAAACGCCTTGTGCACATAATGGCTTGAAGACTGTTGGTGGACTTGCAACAGTTGCTATAGCAGGAATGTCCAGTGTGGGTTGAATTTGAATATTGATACTAGCATTTGATTAAGGATGCCATGGGAGTGCTTGGCACGGTATTGGTTCACCCTAGCTTGCGGGCTGCCAATTGCAATTGCATGTGCAAGTTGTGGGACACTACATGCAAAAGGTCCAACGGGCTGTGCTTAAATTGCTTTGGAATGCCTTCATAGCATTATCGTTTAAAGTGGGGAACCTTTTGCAAAGCATTGTTTTTCTTGTGGTTAATTTGGTCATTTCATGGTTGAATGTTCGGAAAGGACCACTGTTGTGGATGGGGGTTTGGCTTCACTAGTTCATGGTGCTCCTATGGATGATAGTCCTCGAGCAAACGAGGCCTTGGTGCATCCTTTTTTGGATAAAGGAAAACAACCTATGTAGCCTTTAGATTCCCCCAACTAGGATTGGGTCAATGTCTATGCTAGAAGAGGCAAAAAGTTTGGTTTGTGCTTGGTAGCAACTATGTCTAGCATTTCACATGACCCCTTATGTGCATTGTGATGATAAGGCATCATCTATATCTATAGCTAATGCCATAGTCTTGATGGGCCTTGGCAAATCTTATGTCCTAGAGGCCTTTGCAGCTTGTTCATGGGGCTTTCTTACATGGCTTGCTTTTGATCCCCGTGGTAAAGTGATTACCCCATGGGATTGTTGATATTCAAGGGCCACTCCAAAACAATGAAATGATCCATCCACTTTCCAAGTGGAGTGTAGGGACTTAAACTCATTTGTACTCATTTGTAATGTTGATTGACTTTTTGGACAAGGGCACTCTTGATATTTTGGTTGTGAAAGTGTTGTCGAGGCAAAATCACTCTCTACACTGAAACTTTTCATCATGACATGAGGTTAACCACTTGTAATCTGCATGGTATTTGTTCATGCAGTAAACAACATGATATGTGTCGTGTTTTGCATGATAATGAAGGGGAATCTGTTGAGCATAAAAATCACAATGAAGTCGACAAAATCGTGGAATGTCATGGCTTTCATTTGTTCTATACAAGAGGCTCAACTCGGCACTATTCACGTGTTTCTATGGTTGTGCATGGCAAGTTTTAGCCAATCCTTGGTAAGAATGATGCCCATGGCTATTGTTTTGGAGGTTGAAATTTTATTTGAAGGTGAGATACTATGGTTGGTAGGTCTCTATGCACCAAATGACTCTGAATTGCAAAGCTTGAATAAGAATTTACAAGGTGTCTCATGCCAATTAAATAAATTTTTCCAAGGCTTACATGCCTCTCTTCCTTGAGAGAATATGGTGCATCTTCAGCATGCACATGGTTCGATGGTTATTACTGATCCGTAGCCCATTGTGCATATATGTAGAGAATGGTCACTTAACCTTCTTGATACTTTGTCTCCTACTTAGTAGACCACCTAGGCCTACTCAACTTTCTATGGCGTGTTCAAGGATTAGGTATTGCCAAATATGCATGACAATTTGGATAGAGATATCTTAGAGGGAGAGATCATAGATGTTTTATTGCATCTATCCAAGGAAAAAAGTCTAGGATGCTATGGCTTAACTAATGAGTTTTTTGAAGTCTATGTTGCTAATATCGCTAAATCCTGACAGCCATGTGCCAACAAATTTTGAAGATTGGAATTATGCCTCTCATGGAAGGTGGGAGTCATAAAGCCGATTCTGAAAGTGTCATCACCCTCAATGCTGTAACATTAGCAGCCAATTTCTTTGATGGGGTCTATGTACAAAATTTTCTCTAGAGTCATGGTTAATCATCTCCACAAGCACCTCCCTACCCTTGTGCACACTAATCAGTATGGATTCATGAAGGGCCGAAATATCTTGCACAAGCACCTCCCTACCCTTGTGCACACTAATTAGTATGGATTCATGAAGGGTTGGAATATCTTGCACAATGTATTAAATGTTCAATTGGCCATTCAGTATCTCAAGCTCTTTAAGCAAAAAATTGTGTTAGTTTAATTGGATCTTGAAAGCGTCTTTGATTATTTGGATTGGTATTTTGTGGTTGGGCTCATACATATTATGGGTTTTGATGTATGCATGTCCTTTTTAATACATGGTCAATGTGGATGCCTTCTCTCACGAATCATGCTGAATGGTGGGGTCACCCATCCACTCTCACTTGTGCTCTCCTTGAGATAGGGTTGTCCTTTGAGCTCCTGGTTCTTTGCCTCGGCAACTCATCTGGTCCTTTCCATACTTTCTTCTTTGGTGGCCACATGATAACAGATGGTCTCTCTCTTCCCTTTGGCAAACATTTTGTGGGTGTAGATAACACATTGATGATCCTCAAAGCATAGTGAGAGAACCTCCACAAGGTATTCGATGTATGGAAACTTTTTGGCTAAGGCTCTAATATTTGTATTAATGTAGTAAAATCCTCCCTCATTAGCTATATCGAAGTAGATTTGTAGTCTTTGCAAGGTGAGTTGATGTTTAGCCCAATAAATTGTTGCAATCGATCTCTTTGAAATTGGAGATGAAGTTTATGTACTAGAAATTGCAAGCTTGTGGCCTTTTCATGTTCGCTTTAAAGTGGCATAGTCCATTATGCTCCCTACGCTTACGTCTTTTTTGCTGCCTTTGCCTTGAATTGACTCTATCTTGATGGTTCTTACTAGATATATTTACTTTATGCTATGAAAAAAGAACACTTTGCATGCAAGTGTCTCGTGGATCTCTTGGAGCCATGCTTGCGTAAGTATAGATGGTGGGCATTAGGATCAAAATGTTTCAAAAATGATACATTTGTTAATCTTTGGATTAAGGAAAGGGCCAATGAGAGTTTGTTATGTATACAAGAATATGCTATTCTTGTCTCCTCTGCTTTGGAGATGAGAGTTCATTTTGTGGATTTTTTCTCCTTTTTAGTTGAAATCACTTCAAAGCTTATAAAGCTAATAAAAGATGATAAAATATGTGACAAAAATGAGATGTAGTTAATATTATCGATTTTTGAACTTTCGAGACCCATTTGAATATTCTTTTTGGTCCCCAATATATTTTTATTAGCCTCAACGTCCATTCGTTTTGAGTTCAACATTTTCTCTCTTAGTTTCTTCTTTCTACATTAGCTGCACTCCCTTTTTTATATGGCTTCCATAAGGTGTCATTCTCATTCGATAAACTCTTGCACTGTCTTTGACAAAAGTGTAAATGAAAAGTGGGAGTCTAAATGTTCAGTATTATAAATGATTGGGTTACCATCTTACCATCTTGCCATCTTGCAAGGGCTCTCACAAGGTGAATAAAATAAAATAAGAGGATATCAAATATTACTAGAAGGGACGTATTATTGGTTTCAAAATCATAGCCTAGGGGTGATTTACTCGGGTGAGACATGTTTACATGGTGAAGGAGATGTATTTGTCTCCAAATGAACGTTTTCTCAACAAAGCCAATGTTAGTTTGGTTTTGTGCTAAATATTATATGTGAATATTTTTTTTATTAAAGCATCAAGTAAGTAACGAATTATTGGTGTTAGATATCTTTATATCGACAAGTTCTGAATGGTAGCATGTGGAGAGTCTCAGTGGTACATTCTATACAATTTTTAAAGAATTTGCAAACATTATCTATTCGGATCAAACTGTAGGTTTTTTTTAAAGCAAAGATAGGATTTTTGTATATTATGCACAATATGTGGTTCCGTAAAGAGGTGTACATGGACATATTGAGGATTCACCATTGCCAAGCCTTGTATCCTTGAATTGGGAGACCCCTAATGAAGTAATAATAAATAGCTTCAAACTTAGGATAGCCAAAGACATTCAAAAGGCCATGACTCCTGTAAGGATCTCGAGAAAAATATGCTTTTTGTGATTTGCACCCTTACACATCTTTGTAGCTTGTTTCAAAATAGCAAATTTACAGAGGATGAAGGTCTTATGGCTAAGTAGAAGGTTTTCAGAGAATGATTTGGACAACATTATATGACTATCTTGGAAACTTAGGGGATGTGACCACGAGTGATTTTACATAGTGCAATGCATGTTCTGAGTCTTTGGCTATATTTTATAGTATCTCTTGATAGTCTCTTATTATGGATTTTGATTATAGGAGGTACAAACTTAGATATGGTGCTTGGGTTCCTTTAAATTATGATGTTGATTGTATTCCATTAAAACTGGTTGTGTGAGTAATTGGATTTAAAAAAAAGGAGGTTAATGTAGCTTCTAATTGGAGTCTATTGGATGTAAGAGACACCTTGGAGTTTTTAGAGAATATAACTCTTGGGTATACGTTCAAGATCAATGGCACTACAATTGGAAGAAGAGCTGAATGCTCTTTCTTTTGTATAAGGTGTTTGCCTTCTAGAATTTTGTGTTTTGAACTATGAATATATAAATAAATTTGAATTTGTTATTGTTCACATATATTATTACCAAATGTATTCTTCAGTAGACACTCAGAAGCATTGTAGAGAATTTGTGTGAGTAAGATCCAAGAATTTCATAATATTGAGATTACAAAATTGAAGTACAAATGTACAAATATAATATAATTGTAGTGTAGATATATAGAGGGATAAATACAAGGCTAGATATACAAAGGGATAAATACAAGGCTAGTCCTTGGCTTTCTGACCTTTAATTTTCCATTTCTTTGAACTTTTCTTCTTTGCACATGTTCATCTTCATTGCTTTCATTCATCTCATCACTAGTTTCCTTACTAGAGGATATTTTTTGAAAGGTGAGAAGGATCGAAGCTTGCACGTGAGCTATGGCGGGAGAGCAAGAGCAAGAAAGAGAGAGACAAGAAATGGGAACTCCAACAGTCATAATGTGTGACCGGGCCTTCCTTTATTTACTAGTCACTAAAATGAATGTAAAGAATAAAGTGACGTGACGGGCGCCCGCCACCTGCAGTGTGCAGTGGCGGGTACTGTCAATGTAGTAATACACGGGGCGGCATGGCGGAGGCGCCTTTACCCCAACAACCTCCCACTTAAAGGCGAATCTGCCCCATTGAGAGAGAAAAGAAAAGAAAAAGACAGTACAGCTGTACATAGGTACAAGGGATGAGGAAAGGCAACATCTCATCCAACGCCCATCAATCTCCTGAGGAAGGCAAAGTGCTCAGTAGTGAGGCTTTTCGTGAGCAGATCTACAGGATTCTCGTAAGTGGAGATCTTGACAAAGGTCAACAGACTTGTCCTCCACGACACCACGTATGAAGTGATACCTGATCTCAATGTGTTTCGTCTTCGCATGGAAAACCGGATTCTTAGCCAACTGAATGATACTCATAGAATCCGAATGCACTGTAGGTATAGCATCAATCCCAAGGTCAGCAAACTAGACGGCCTAGCCATATATCCTCCTTGCAAGCCTCAGTGGCTGCAACATACTCAGCCTTAGTGGTGACAAAGCCGTACACTTCTGAAACCTAGACATCCAAGAGACAGCACCTCCAGCATAGGTGAATACATAGCCAGAAGTGGACTTCCTACTATCTGCATGTCCTGCATAATGGGAGTCAGTGTACCCCACGACCCCTGTATCCTGGCTGCCATAGCAAATACACATATCTGTTGTGCCCTTCAGGTACCTCATGATACCCTTCACAGCATCCCAATGTTTCCTGCCAGGTGTAGCCATATAGCGTGCCACAACACCAACTGCAAAGGTAATATCTGGACGAGTGGCTATCATGGCATACATCAAACTGCCCACGGCTGAAGCATAAGGGATCTGGGCCATCTCGCCCCTCTACTCATCTGTCTGCGGACAATCGGCCTGTGATACCTTCACATAAGAAGGCAATGGACAGCCAATAGGCTTTACGTCCTGCATGCAGAAGCGCTCAAGGACTTTATGAATATACTCCCTCTGTGACAAGTAGAGGAGTCCCTGATGCCTGTCGCGTCTAATGCGCATACCAAGTATGTGAGAGGCTTGTCCCAAATCCTTCATCTCAAAGCTCTTCTTCAGCTGAGATTTAAGAGTATCTAGCTCATCATGAGCTTTCCCTACTATCAGCATATCATCCACATAGAGTACCAAAATAAGCAATGAACCATCACGGGCTTTCTTCATGTAAAGACACGGATCCATAGCACTTCTGCTGTAGCCCTGTGACTGCATAAAGGCATCAAACTTATGATACCATTCCCTAGATGCCTGCTTCAAGCCATAAAGACTTTTCTTCAGCTTGCACACTAGGTGCTCCCTGCCACGTTCAGCAAAGCCCTTAGGCTGCTCCATATAGATCTCATCATGCAAGTCCCCATGTAAGAAAGCCATGTTGACATCCATCTAATATAGATCTAAGTCAAGCTGAGCAACCAAAGCCAAGACCAAGCGCAATGTGGTCATCTTACAGGAGAAAAGACCTCATTAAAGTCTACACCATGCTCCTGCTTAAAACCCTTTGCTACCAATCTAGCCTTGTATGCTGGCTTGGGGTGTCCAGGGGTACTTTCAGCTTGTACACCCACTTGCATGGCAAAGCCTTCTTGCCCTTAGGCAAGGCAACCAAATCCCAAGTCTCATTTTTATGCAAGGAGTCAATCTCAGACTGCATAGCCCTCTCGCAGGAGTGACTGTCACCCCTGCGCATAGCCTCATCATAAGTGAAAGGCTCTCTTGCATCTATAACCAAAACATAATGCATAGAGGGCTGAAATCTATCATGTGGACGTCTATCTCTAGCAGACCGTCTCACTGCAGGCTCTGCTGCCTGCCCAGTTGCCTGTCCAACACCCTGACCATGAGCATCTGCTGCAGCTGTAGGCTGTCCAACTGACTGTGCAGGAGCTCTAGGCTCCTCCTGAAAGATCACTCTGCAGATCTCAACCACCTTCTCAGGCTGCCTGTGCATCTTGACTTCATGGAAGACTACATCATGGCTGCATACTATTTTCCGCGCGTGAGGATCCCATAGGCGATAGCCCATCTCTCCTGAATCATGATAACCAAGAAAGATGCATTTAATGCTCTTTGGATCCAACTTACTCCTCTTGTCCTTGGGCACATGGCAAAATGCCTCACATCCAAAGACACGAAGATGCGCATAAGAGGGTGGCTTACCAGCCCAAACTTCCTCTGCAACCTGGAAATTCAATCCACTAGAAGGCGATCGGTTTATGACATGCACTGCCGTACTAACTGCCTCAGCCCAAAACCTCTATGGTAGGCCTGCATGGCTAAACATAGAGGGGACACGCTCCTAAATAGTCCTGTTCATGCGCTCAGTCAAACCATTCTGGGCGGGGGTGTAAGGGGTTGTCAACTGACGCTTAATACCCCTGTCATCACAAAACTGCTCAAAAGCACGTGAGACATATTCTCCCCCATTGTCAGTCCTAAGGCATTTCAACCTATACCCAGTCTGGTTCTCAACAAGAGCAAGCCAACGCTGAAAGACTGCCAAGACATCGAACTTTTGCTTTATGGGATAAGCCCACACTTTCCTAGAAAAATCATCAATGAAGGTAACAAAGTACTTCGCGCCACCTATAGACATACACGGCATGGGCCCACAAACATCTGAATGCACCAAAGCCAAGGGCTCACTCATGCATGGCCTACCCGATTTCTTATGCATAGACCTATTTTGCTTACCATAAAGATAATGATCACACGAGTCAAAACGTGCATAGTCCAAAGGCGGAAGATACTGCAAACCAGATAACATTTTCATTCCCTTCAAAGACATATGCGCCAAACGGGCATGCCAAAGTGATACATGTGGGATAGAGCCCACTGCCAAAACATGGTCTACAGAAGACCCAAATATAACAAGAGGATAGAGGCTGCCAGCCTTGGCGCCTCTAGCAAGCACAAGTCTGCATTTGGTAATCTTCCAGGCAGAATCCCCAAAACAGACATGAAACCCTGCATCATCCAACTATCTTGCAGACATAAGACTGCGCGTAAGCGCAGGTACATGACGTACATCCCTGAGCAAAAAGGAACTGCCAGTGGAAAACTGCAACTAAATATCTACACATCCCACAATATCAAGAGACCTGTCATCTCCAAGTCTGACTGATCCAGATACAGTACGGTAAGAGTGAAACCACTCATGGTAAGGCGTCACATGGAAGTACACACCTGAATCCAATAACCAGCACTGTGCATATATACTAGGTGTCTCAGTCAAGTGTGAGGCATCAGAAGAACTAGCTGCAAGTATGAACTCATCACTACCATCGGAATCCTCGGTCTACGTGACATTAATTTCTTCAATCTTGACGCTGGACTTCGCAGGTACTATGCTACGATCAGAGGACTTCTCCTGCACTTTCTCTTTCCCTTATCCTTGCGCTTCTCATTGTGCAACTCATGACACTATGGTCTGATATGGCCCTTTTTCCCACAATGATGGCAAGTGACATTAGCGTTGCGCCCACGCGACTTACTACGCAACTTTCCACGAGATTTAGACCGACCCTTCTGAGAGTCATGGCCACGGCCATTCCCACGTTCATTCGTGTCATTCCTGCCTCTAACTGTCAAAGCATGTGAAACACGAGAGGCATCCAAGTTTTTGCGATTAACCTCTTCTTGCAGAAGAGCACTCTCAACATCATTCAGTTTCAGAGTTGCACTAGAGGCACATAGGGCAGTGCGGAATACATCCCATGACTCATTCAGAGTCCCAAGCAAGAAAAGAGGAGTTACTTCCTCTCCAAAGGTGATATCCTGCGAAGTCAGGTTCTTCGGTATAGCATGGAACTGGCTCAAGTGAGCAGACATAGTCGCATTATCCTTCATGCGCAGATCCATAAGTTGCTTCAACCAATACATCTGACTCGCCGGACTTTTCTTATCATAAAGATTCTTGATCTTATTCCATAGATCCCATGCACTCTGTGCTTCCTCAAATACATTATAATGTACCTGTTCAGTGAGAGACAATACAATCATGGACTTGCATACCTCATCAAGTTCAAGCCAATCGTCATTGTCCATAGTTTCAGGCTGCTCCCCGCTCAACGAAAGTGGCTTAATCTGAGATTTCTGCACCAAGACTTGCCAAATTTGACTCTTCCAATAAGAGTAGTTGGTACCATCCAACTTTGTGATGTTAAATATGGCATTATCAGTCGAAGAGGATGCCATAATGCAGGCCGAAAATGTACAGACAATGTAAAACTGCTTGATGTTTTACTGCAGAAAATGCCCAAAATCCACTGAAATGAGCTCCAAATGGCAAGAAAAGTGTGTCAAAAGATGCTTCCCACTTAGTACTAGGTGCAGTATACCAAATCAGGATATTTCAGCATAAAAAATACTGCTCAGTCCACCAATAAATGCTTGCTATAATAAATTTCAGAATTGCAATAATGAGAGCAAACTGTCCCAAAAGTGGATCTAATGTCAACTAAACAATGCTAGGTCCAAAGCCGGCATAAAAGGACAAAGCAAAGCCAAATGATAGTGAAAATACATGAGCATAACACCGAGAGATGTCAAATAGCATCTGCTAGTAAGAGGCACACCCCCAGATAATCTAGGCAAAATGTAGAACCAACTGCCAAAACCTGACACAAATAGGTGTCTGTTCAAAAGAATACGGATCCAAAACTGAGACTCAGCTCATAAGCATCATGTGAACCAAGACATATACTCAATGCAACATACAATTGTCGGAGTATAATCCCAAAGTCTCAATACATCTATAACTGCTCAATGACATAGACTGCTCCAATAGCATGTAATCCCTGCTCAAGGTCAAGTAAGCATGCAAGATGCTCCCACTGGCACAAAAGGCGTACAAACGAGCTCAAGGGCTCAAGCAACCCAAGACAAAGTACCAGTGACAAGTGACTAAGTCAATGCATCATACGCATCCCAAGAGCATGACATACATGAAGCAACTGATGGAAGCAACCAACGAGCAATACATAATTCCAAAATAAGATCTCTGTCAACTCAATGACATCTGATAGCAACCAAGTAAATTATCAAATTGAGTCCAAAATGCTCAAATACATCCAAGGCAAAGCTCCCAATGTCGGTAAAGCATAGACGAACCAAGCGGCATATATCACGAACCAAAGCATGTAATGTATGAAGCCTAACTGTCAAGCATAGACATGAGGCATAAGCGGTCCAAGAGCATGCCAAGTTGGTCCAAATGCCAGTGAATACCAACCAAGACGGAGCTTATGTGTAGATCAAATACATTCCATAGATTCAAACATGAGCTCAAAGTCGTCCCCAAATGTCAGATACATGATGGCAAATCCCAAAGCATACATCCGGTACCAATAGGTAAGTGACAAAGCTTCCAAAGTACCTTCAGCCCACTGTTATTATAGCCAAGTTTGACTATCAAAATTGAGAAATTTCAGCCAATATTTCAGGCCAAAATCATGGCATAATCATGTGCATACATTCCCAAGGCACTAGGCATCATGTAGGCCGCACACGGGCATCAAACAAGGTAACCGGGGTAGAGTATAAGCATCAAATGCCAATGCCAAGTGTGGCTACCTTGTTTCTAGCACTGTATAACAGTAAATGGCAGTCCCAAATCAGCCAATATTTCAGGCCAAGATCGTGGCATAATCATGTGCATACATTACCAAGGCATTCGGGCATCAAGTAGACCGCATACGGGCATCAAATAGCACAACTGGAATGGAGTGTAAGCAACAAATGCTAATGCCAATGGTGCTGCCCTATTTTCAACCTGTTATGACAGTTTATGACAGTCCCAAATCTGAAGAAATGAGCCCTGAATGATCAAGACCAATGCCCAAAGCTTGAATGACATCAAACATGAAGTCTAATAGCCCTCTTGATCAAGGTAGAGAGCAAGAAGCAATGGCCAAGTGTGGAGCTGAAGTAGACGAGTATTAACAGCTTGGAAAAAAATGGCGCAATCTGCCCTATTGGTGCTGAACTTGCTACTGCTCCACATGGGCTGAAAGGGGGAAATGGGGGGCTCAAGAAGGGCCTATCAAAGGCCTATGACAAGCCTCTTTGAGCCTTGATAAGTGTAAGGCACAATATGAGGGGAATAAGCTTCAAGGGTTTGAAGCCATGGCTGCCCTTGCTATTTACAACCTATAGACTGAAATAAAACCCTAAAAGAATGATCAAATACCTCAGTACCAATGCCTTGAAGGTGCCTCAATAGGCCGGGAAGGTGCTCGGGAAGCCGGGGAGTGACGGGAGCTCGGGGAGATCAGATATGGCTGCCGGGATGGAGATCCACTGCGTGAAGGGAGTCGATGCGAAGGTAGAGAAGCACCAAGTTGAGCTCGAGTAAGAGGAAGCCAAGCTCTGATACCAGTTGAAAGGTGAGAAGGATCGAAGCTTGCACGCGAGCTATGGCGGGAGAGCAAGAGCAAGAAAGAGAGAGACAAGAAATGGGAACTCCAACAGTCACAATGTGTGACCGGGCCTTCCTTTATTTACTAGTCACTAAAATGAATGTAAAGAATAAAGTGACGTGACGGGCGCCCGCCACCTGCAGTGTGCAGTGGCAGGTACTGTCAGTGTAGTAATACACGGGGCAGCACGGCGGAGGCACCTTTACCCCAACATTTTTTTACTTGTTGTGGAAGAATTTCACTTTCATGGACACTAACTTCTCTCGAGGCTTCAGAGGAGATGGGCCAAACTTCAAAGGAGAAAGCTTCAACATCATACCTTTCTTTATAGAGACAGTTGAAGTCTTTTCAATGGCTGACATCTTATTCATATCTTTCTTTGTAAAGACAATAGAAGTCTTTTTGGTGTGTTTAGTTGACTTGGCAGTGCCCTTATCCTTACTTGTAGCTTTTAACAACCTCTTAGCTTTGCCCTTGGAAGATTTTAGAGGAAGAGGGGAGTTAGTGTCTATTAGTGTTATTGCCATGCCTAAAATTATCTCAATACACCTCACTTTTATCCAATATATATATGACTCATGGTTATATTTGTATTAAAACAAAGCACACAATAAATCGATTGAGAAAACAAGAGAATTTCAACTTAAAAGTGAAAGATAAAAGACTTACATTCACCCCATCCATGTTTAGCAACTTTTAATCTATAGTCCTGCTACAAACATTCGAGATAACTCTCCATTTACAATTGTGTGCATCACTTTGTAGTGGGACCTCTTGAAGGAGAAACTTGAAAGGTCTTTGAGAGTCAGCAATGTTTTCAAATTTTATATCCAAGTGGTTAGTAACAAGTTTAGTAGCACTGCAAGTGAAAACTTGTTAGAAAACAGTAAAGAAAATACTTGAAACAAATCTCAAAAAGTAGAGAAAACCATTGACGATACATTTTTTACATGCCATGAGTTCTTGAAAGGGATTTCATAAGGATAACCTCTCGAGTATGAATATGGAAGTAGATTAGACTCCAATGTCCTTTGTAAAGAAAACGGTACTCAACAACAAATATGAAAATAAATCACTGAAAGTAAATACGTATAATAGATTTTCCTTTCAACGTATGGAGAAAAGATATAAGAGTGTGTGGTACTATTAAAAAATTTTAAAAATCCAATAGTATTTGAATCAAACTTTGAAAAAAGATCCACAGAGAGAAGTGGATCAAATGAAGGCACAAGAAACTTTGAAAAGTTCAATAAAAACAAGAGATTGGCCTCACCTCAAACAGCAATGAATAATAGAACCCGATAGTTGAATATCTTTCTTCTCTAGCATACTCTTGTCTTCTAGAGATGTGTTGAGATAATCCACTTTATTTGGATAATGAGAAACATTGACAACCATTTGGTCAAATACTTTGCCCATCCTCTCATAGTTAACTCGCCTAAGATAATCGATCCTTCTCTTGCAAATCACATCCTTACTTTCAACCTCCTCTTTGCCTTTCTCCTCCATGGGAGTCTCTCTCATAGTTACACTTATAGTAGAATATGAGTAACATCTTCAATGACATGCTCTTTTACTTTTCTCAAATTTTTGGGAACATTAAGGGTCTCAACGAATTTATGGTTAGTAGAAAGTAACGGTTTTGATGCTTTGTCAAACCTATATCTAAGCATGCTCTCCATATTGAAGTTTTTGTTTATCAGTGTGACCCTATATGAATGGAAGATAGCAATATAAGCATCATTCATGAAATCAATTATGAAGTCCTCTATAGCCTCCTATAAACAAAGTATAGCCGAAAGTTGCTACTTCTTATGAAGACCATCAACTGTAGCAATCTTAGATATCTATTTGAGTTTATCCTTGACAACTTTGATGAATGTGGCCTTCAGGATGAGATGGTTGGTTGCCTTCTAGGCTTTCTTGATTTCTCTTAAGCACCTCTACATGTAAAACCACACTAACTTCCTTTTTCTCTTCATTGGGACTACTTTGGAAGCCTCATTAACTAGCACAACTAAAGGTTACTATGCTCGGGATCATTTGGAATAATGCTCCCCTTGCCCAATAATAGTAGGAAGAGTGAGAGGGCTGATGAGGCTCAGGAGAAACTGGAGTTCCATTATGATTTAATGACATGGCCTCAACTGGAGTTTGAATAGGTATCTCTTGAGGCATTAAGGAATTCCCTAGGACAACTGTTCCAACATTTTCCTCTATAGAAACACCAAAAGCTTGTAGTTGTGGTTGTTGGATATAGACTTTTCTTATGGTCTACTTGGCCCTAGCCACATTGGAGACCTATGCTCTAGCAAGTGCTTGACATGAAGTGATTGCATGAGCTTTTGGAGCATCAACAAGAGCCTATTATTCCATCATAGGGGAAATGGACAAACATGCAGCCAATATGGAGTGCTAAGGTGAGTTGGTGGAGAATCAGGAGGGCACTATTATTGTAACGTGCCCGCCTATCGGTTGTCCAAGCACGTTTTTAACGAGTCTAAGCGACGCCGCGTGGCACTCCCATGGAATGTCACGAGGTTTGTCGCCTAGGGTTTCTTGAGTTCACCTCGCAACGCAATGTTTGCGGCTGAACCCACTAGGATCCACCTAAAACTTGAGTCCCTAGTGGTCAAGGTCTCCTGACAGCATTTTAGCATCGGTTCTAGACATTCTAGTTTACGCATAGATAACCAAGATGAAGTAGACCCATGCCGCACTTGGTTCAAAGAGAATGGGAAATGAGAGGGATGCGACGCTCCACCTCTCTGCCCATAGGGCATAGTCCCATTCTGGTCCCCTAAAACAACATGAGTCAGGGTTCTAACCTAATGATTTCTAAGCGTCTGTGTCAGTTAAACCTTGTGAGAAGCCTCCCAGTTCTCTAGGACCACCCTGCTGTAGGACAAACCTGTCGGGGGCTTCGCCCTCCCGCTTTCCTCACTTGGCATACTTTAGTTGTCTAATTAGCCCTATCACTTTTAAGTGTGACATGTAAAAACAGCTTCCTTAATTAGCCTTTTAGAGGATAGGGTTCGTTCACGTAATCTTAGGCATTGACACGAAAACAAATTCAAAGAGGTTCCCTGGAAGTACTTAATATTAGCAATTTATCATAGATAAAATCTTGTTCAAAAGGGACAATATTCGCAATCCATAAGGATGCACTTTATTTCCACCAAGTTTCCACCTTGCACTAGTAACAAGGGCCCCTCGAGAATCTATCCCGAGTCATGGTGATCGTTTAAGTAGAACCGGAAGGCAGAGAATTTATAGCCAGACCCCCCCTGGAATCCAAGCGTCCTCCCATGTTCAAACCAATCCGCGAAGAGACCTCTCGTGGCAAGTTCGGTCCACGTTCCTGTCACGGCTATTTAGAACCCCCCTGGCTAGGGTTGGCGGCTAGCTAGGGGTGGTTTGGCGCACCCTCCAAAATTTCAACTTGATTCACTATTCTCATTTATGAGTTTGGGGTTACACAATCTCCTTTCTTTTTTAATAGAAGCAGTGTTCCTAAATTTACAAGCACAAACAAAGGTGTGGGTGAGTGCTCGAGACATCTGCTAAGGTGGGGGGTCCCTTAACTTGACACTTAGCATTTGACCTTCTTGCCTTGGTGGCAATTTCAATATCCTCTGAGGGTTAGGGAATACTTTCTTCCCAACCCTGCTCCCGTGTGATAGGAGCGAGCAATTATGCAATTTTATCTATACGTGATAGTTCTCGGGATGGAAGTTGTCCTAGCTTGCTAGTCCTTAATCCAAGGTTCTTGTCATTGGGAGAAACAACACTCCAACCTCTTATATTAACGACAGATTGCATCATGGTTGAAGGTGATATCTTCAAGGTTGTTTCAACTTTATCCAGGCCCGATTTGGAATAGAGACCAGTGAGTGTTTTACTTGTCTCATGGTCCACTTATGAAGTAACAATAGATTGGCTCAATTACCTTTGATCCTAAATAATTCCAGTTAAGCCCCATATAGGATTTATTTCGTTGAACTACCTGAGCAATTAAGGTTAATGCTTCATATGTGTGTCTTATAACTATCTTTAAGATGGCTCGCTAGCAATACCAATTGAACCCCTCCGTAATGAAAGGTGAGAAGGATCGAAGCTTGCACGCGAGCTATGGCGGGAGAGCAAGAGCAAGAAAGAGAGAGACAAGAAATGGGAACTCCAACAGTCACAATGTGTGACCGAGCCTTCCTTTATTCAAACTGTCACTAAAAGAATAAAGAATAAAGTGACGTGACGGGCGCCCGCCACCTGCAGTGTGCAGTGGCGGGTACTGTCAGTGTAGTAATACACGGCGGAGGCGCCTTTACCCCCAACAACCTCCCACTTAAAGGCGAATCTGCCCTAGTGAGAGAGAAAAGAAAAAGAAAAGACAGTACAAATGTACATAGGTGAGGAAAGGTGACATCTCATCCAACGCCCATCAACCTCCTAAGGAAGGCAAAGCGCTCAGTAGTGAGGCTCTTCGTGAGCAAATCTGCAGGATTCTCGTCAATGGAGATCTTGACAAGGTCAACAGACCTGTCCTCCACGACACCACGTATGAAGTGATACCTCACCTCAATGTGTTTCGTCTTCGCATGGAAGACCGGATTCTTAGCCAACTGAATGGCACTCATAGAATCCGAATGCAGTGTAGGTGTAGCATCAATCCCAAGGTCAGCAACTAGACGGCCTAACCATATGGCCTCCTTGCAAGCCTCAGTGGCTGCAACATACTCGGCCTCAGTGGTAGACAAAGCCGTACACTTCTGAACCCTGGACATCCAAGAGATAGCCCCTCCAGCATAGGTGAATACATAGCCAGAAGTGGACTTCCTACTATCTGCATGTCCTGCATAATCAGAGTCAGTGTACCCCACGACCCCTGTATCCCGGCTGCCATAGCAAATACACATATCTGCTGTGCTCTTCAGGTACCTCATGATACCCTTCACGGCATCCCAATGTCTGCTGCCAGGTGTAGCCATATAGCGTGCCACAACACCAACTGCATGTGCAATATCTGGACGAGTGGCTATCATGGCATACATCAAACTGCCCATGGCTGATGCATAAGGGATCTTGGCCATCTCGGCCCTCTGCTCATCTGTCTGCGGACAATCGGCCTGTGATACCTTCACATAAGAAGGTAATGGACAGCCAATAGGCTTTACGTCCTGCATGCGGAAGCGCTCAAGGACTTTATGAATGTACTCCCGCTGTGAGAGATACAAAAGTCCCTGATGCCTATCGCGCTTAATGCGCATCCCAAGTATATGTGAGGCCTGTCCCAAATCCTTCATCTCAAAGCTCTTCTTTAGCTGAGATTTAAGAGCATCTAGCTCATCATGAGCTTTCCCTACTATCAGCATATCATCAACATAGAGTACCAAGATAAGCAAACTGCCATCACGGGCTTTCTTCGTGTAAAGACACGGATCCATAGCACTCCTGCTGTAGCCCTGTGACTGCATAAAGGCATCAAACTTATGATACCATTCCCTAAGTGCCTGCTTCAAGCCATACAAGCTCTTCTTCAACTTGCACACTAGGTGCTCCCTGCCAGGTTCTGCAAAGCCCTTAGGCTGATCCATATAGATCTCATCATGCAAGTCCCCATGTAGAAAAACCGTCTTGACATCCATCTGATATAGATCTAAGTCAAGCTGTGCAACCAAAGCCAAGACTAAGCGCAGGGTGGTCATCTTAACCACAGGAGAGAAGACCTCATCAAAGTCCACACCATGTTCCTGCTTAAAACCCTTTGCTACCAATCTAGCCTTGTATGCCGGCTTGGGGTGTCCAGGGGTACTTTTCAGCTTGTACACCCACTTGCATGGCAAAGCCTTCTTGCCCTTAGGCAAGGCAACCAAATCCCAAGTCTCATTCTTATGCAGGGAGTCTATCTCAGACTGCATAGCCCTCTCCCAGGAGTGACTGTCACCCCTGCGCATAGCCTCATCATAAGTGAAAGGCTCTCCTGCATCTGTAACCAAAACATAATGCATAGAGGGCTGAAATCTGTCAGGTGGACGTCTATCTCTAGCAGACCGTCTCACCGCAGGCTCTGCTGCCTGTCTAACTACCTGTCCAACATCCTGGCCCTGTGGAGGAATTGCTGCAGGCTGTACTACTAGCTGTGCTGGAGCTTTAGGCTCCTCCTGAAAGATCACTCTGCGGATCTCAACCACCTTCTCAGGCTGCCTGTGCATCTTGTCTTCATGGAAGACGACATCATGGCTGCGTACTATTTTCCGCGCCTGCGGATCCCATAGGCGATAGCCCATCTCTCCTGACTCACCATAGCCAAGGAATATGCATTTAATGCTCTTTGGATCCAATTTACTCCTCTTGTCCTTGGGCACATGGCAGAATGCCTCACATCCAAAGACACGGAGATGCGCATAAGAGGGTGGCTTACCAGCCCAAACTTCCTCTGCAACCTGGAAATCCAATCCACTGGAAGGAGATCGGTTTATGACATGCACTGATGTACTAACTGCCTCAGCCCAAAAACTCGGGGGTAGGCCTGCATGGCTAAGCATAGAGCGCACACGCTCCTGAATAGTCCTGTTCATGCGCTCAGCCAAACCATTCTGGGGTGGGGTGTAAGGGGCGGTCAACTGACGCTTAATACCCCTGTCATCACAAAACTGCTCAAAAGCATGCGAGACATATTCTCCCCCATTATCTGTCCTAAGGCATTTCAGCCTATACCCAGTCTGGTTCTCAACAAGAGCAAGCCATCTCTGAAAAACTGCCAAGACATCGGACTTCTGCTTTATGGGATAAGCCCACACTTTCCTAGAAAAATCATCAATGAAGGTAACGAAGTACTTCGCGCCACCCATAGACATGCAAGGCATAGGCCCACAAACATCGGAATGCACCAATGCCAAGGGCTCACTCATGCGTGGCCTACCCGATTTCTTATGCGTAGACCTATTCTGCTTACCATAAAGACAATGATCACACGAGTCAAAACATGCATAATCCAAAGGCGGAAGATACTGCAAACCAGATAACATTTTCATTCCTTTCAAAGACATATGCCCCAAACGGGCATGCCAAAGTGATACATGTGGGATAGAGCCCACTGCCAAAACATGCTCAACAGAAGACCCAGATACAACAAGAGGATAGAGGCTGCCAGCCTTGGCGCCTCTAGCAAGCACAAGTCTGCCTTTGGTAATCTTCCAGGTAGAATCCCCAAAACAGACATGAAATCCTGCATCATCCAACTGTCCTGCAGACATAAGACTACGCGTAAGCGCAGGTACATGACGTACATCCCTGAGCAAAAAGGAACTGCCAGTGGAAAACTGCAACTGAATATCTCCACAGCCCACAATATCAAGAGACCTGTCATCTCCAAGTTTGACTGATCCAGATACAGTACGGTAAGAGTGAAACCACTCACGGTAAGGCGTCACATGGAAGGACGCACCCGAATCCAATAACCAGCACTGTGCATACATACTAGGTGTCTCAGTCAAGTGTGAAGCATCAAAAGAACTAGCTGCAAGTATAAACTCATCACCACCATCGGACTCTTCAGTCTGCGTGACATTAATTTCCTCAATCTTGACGTTGGACTTCGCAGGTACTATGCTGCGATCAGAGGACTTCTCCTGCACTTTATCTTTCCCCTTATCCTTGTGCTTCTCATTGCGCAACTCATGACACTGTGGTCTAATATGGCCCTTTTTCCCACAATGATGACAAGTGACATTTGCATTGCGTCCACGCGACTTACTACGCGACTTGCCACCACGAGATTTAGACCGACCCTTCTGCGAGTCACGGCCTCGGCCATTACCACGATCATACCTGTCATTCCTGCCTCTAACTGTCAAAGCATGTGAAACACGAGAGGCATCCAAGTTTTTGCGATTCACCTCTTCCTGAAGAAGAGCACTCTCAACATCTGCCAATTTTAGAGTAGCACTAGAGGCACAAAGAGCAGTGCGGAATACATCCCATGACTCATTCAGAGTTCCAAGCAAGAAAAGAGGAGTTACTTCCTCTCCAAAGGTGATATCCTGCGAAGTCAGGTTCTTCAGTATAGCATGGAACTGGCTCAAGTGAGCAGACATAGTCGCATTATCCTTCATGCGCAGATCCATAAGCTGCTTCAACCAGTACATCTGACTCGCCGGACTTTTCTTATCATAAAGATTCTTGATCTTATTCCATAGATCCCATGCACTCTGTGCTTCCTCAAATACATTATAATGTACCTGTTCAGTGAGAGACAATACAATCGTGGACTTGCATAGCTCATCAAGTTCAAGCCAGTCGTCAATGTCCATAGTTTCAGGCTGCTCCCCACTCAACCGAAGTGGCTTAATCTGAGATTTCTGCACCAAAACCTGTCATATTTGACTCTTCCAGTAAGAGTAGTTGGTACCATCCAACTTTGTAATGTTAAAGATGGCACTATCATGCGAAGATGACGCCATTATGCAGGCTGGAAATGCCCAAACAGTCCAAAACTACTTGATGTTTTACTACAGAAACTGCCCAAAAATGACCAAAACGGGGTCCAAAGGGTGAGCAAAGTGTGCCAAAAGTTGCTGCCCACTTAGTACTAGGTGCGGTACACCAAATCAGGATATTTCAGCATGAAAAGTACACCTCAGTCCACCAATAACTGCTTGCTGTAATAAATTGCAGATATGCAGTCTAGAGAGCAAACTGTCCCAAAATAGGATCCAATGTCAAGCAAACAATGCTAGGTCCAAAGCCGGCATGAAACGGACATAAGCAAGGCCAATGACAGTGAAAAGAACATGAGCTCAACACCAAGCATGTCAGAATAACATCTGCCAGTGAAAGGCACACCCCCAGACACTCTAGGCAAAGTGTTCCTGTAACTGCCAAAACCTGACACAAATAGGTATCTGCTCAAAGAGAAGGATCCAAATATGAGACTCAGCTCATAAGCATCCTGTGAACCAAGAGTACATCAATGCATATCCATAAAGATTGGAGTATGATCCCAAAGTCTCAATGTGTATGTAGCTGCTCAAGACATAAACTGCTTCAAATACATGTAAGTGCTCCAATAGCATGCAACTGTCAAAGGTCAAGAAAGCATGTAAAATGCTCCCACTGGCACAAAAGGCGTACAAAGCGAGCTCAGAAGCTCAAATAACCCAAGAGAAAGCACCAGTGATAAGTGACCCTGTCAATGCATCAAGCGCATCCGAGAGAGCATGACATACATGAAGCACCGGTCGTATTAACCATGAAGCAATACATAAGCCCAAATAAGCTCTCGGTCAACTCAATGACATCCAAATAGCAACCAAGATCAGTGATCAAGTAAGCCGGGAATGCTCAAATACATCCAAATCCAAGCTCCAAATGTCGGTATGGCATACACGAACCAAATAGCATATGTCACGAACCAAAGCATGTAATGCAAAAGCCTAACTGTCAAGCGGAGACATGAGGCATAGGTGGTCCACGAGCATGCCGAGTCGGTCCAAATGCCAGTGAAGACGGAGCTAATGCGAAGCTCAAAAGCATCCCATAATCTCATACATATGCTCCAAGTCGTCCCCAAATGTCAGAGATATCATGCCAAAGCTCAAAGCATACATCCGGTATCGGTAGGTAAGTGCCAAAGCATGTAAAGTACCTTCAGCCCACTGTTATTCCAGCATGTATTTACTGTTCTAAACAGTAGATTTCAGCCCCAAATTCAAGCCAAAATCATGGTCAAACCAAATGCATACATCCCCAATACATCCGGGTAGGAAGTAGACCGCATACGGGCATCAAACAAGGTAACCGGAGTAGAGTATAAGCATTAAATGCCAATGCCAAGTGTGGCTGCCCTGTTTCCAGCACTGTATAACAGTAAATAACAGTCCCAAATCAGCCAATATTTCAAGCCAAAATCATGGCATAATCATGTGCATACATTCCCAAGGCACTAGGCATCATGTAGACCGCATACGGGCATCAAATAGCACAACCGGAATGGAGTATAAGCAACAAATGCTAATGCCAATGGTGCTGCCCTGTTTTCAACCTGTTATGACAGTTTATGACAGTCCCAAATCTGAAGAAATCAGCACCGAAAGATCAAGACCAATACCCAAAGCTTGAATGACATCAAACATGAAGTCTATAGCCCTCTTGATCAAGGTAGAGAGCAAGAAGCAATGGCCAAGTGTGGAGCTGAAGTAGATGAGTGCTCACAGCCTGGAAAAAATGATGCAATCTGCCCTGTTGGTGCTGAACTTTCTGTTGCTCCACATGGGCTGAAAAGGGGGTAATGGGGGGCTCAATGATGGCCCAAGGTAGGCACATACCAAGCCATGAAGGCCCAATGCAAAGGGGAGGGAAGATATGAGCTATGGAGCTCAAGAAGAGTGGCTGCCCTTTGTTCCTGCCCTGTTTCAATCTGAGAATACACTCAAATGCCTGCAAATGCTGAAGCAATACCTCAAGGGCAAGGCCCTGATGAAGCTCAAGAAGGCCAGGATGGAGCTCGGGAAGCCGGGGAGAGTCGGGAGCTCAAGAGGTCGGCTATGGCTGCCGGGATGGAGACCCAATGCGTGAAGCGAGTCGATGCGAAGGTCGGGAAGCACCGAGTCGAGCTCGAGCAAGAGAATGCCAAGCTCTGATGCCAGTTGAAAGGTGAGAAGGATCGAAGCTTGCACGCGAGCTATGGCGGGAGAGCAAGAGCAAGAAAGAGAGAGACAAGAAATGGGAACTCCAACAGTCACAATGTGTGACCGGGCCTTCCTTTATTCAAACTGTCACTAAAAGAATAAAGAATAAAGTGACGTGACGGGCGCCCGCCACCTGCAGTGTGCAGTGGCGGGTACTGTCAGTGTAGTAATACACGGGGCGGCACGGCGGAGGCGCCTTTACCCCCAACACGTAATACCACATAATCTAAATGTGGGTCTTTCCTAGGACGATGATGCAATATGGAGTTCTACTCTTGGGAATTTCCTTTCAATGCACTTATGCAAATTATAAATAGAGGCTTGTGTTTTTCTGTTGTACGAGGAACAGAAAGTCATCGGCCTAATGCATGTGCGAGCTACATCTCTCTAAAGGATTATAAGAGCCCAAAACCCAGCCTATTGTTGCACTGACCTAAACATACTTAACCCAATTATTGTAGCATTCAGGACTCTTATGGACTTGATTCAAACTTTTACCCCTACCTTTTTAGTTTAACCAATTTTGCGATGCAAAAAGTACGATTTTCGCTTAATGACGAATATGCATAAGTGTCCAAACAACCCATGTTTCAGTATCTTCAAGCATGCTAATGTTAGTGCATAATCTAAAGCATTACGAGCCCAATGAATGGAAAATCTTTCGTGCAATTTACTTGTTCAAAACATGCCAAAGTGCAAGTAAACGCAATTTCCAATATGATAAAATGGTGTAAACTAAATGGTGGATACTTTCGCTGAACACCTTTCCCTTCCCAATGAAGTCGACTTATGTCCTTAAGGCCTCCCATCAAGGTAGGATTTATGGGACGCACCTGATTACCAAGTGACATGGTTCCTTGACCCACAGCTCCATCAGTTAAAGCGGGATTCATGTTCGATTGGACCTTACTTCGCTTGGGAGGCATCGTATGATTCGGCTTCTTCTTCGTGGCTATGCACCCAAGTTACAAGAGAGACAACTAACGTCTCTTGTGAGCTATGGAAGAAGCTTGATGGATTTGAGCAACGCTTCTACGTAGATGTGGAAACAGAGAGACTCAGCTAATTCAGCAGAGCTTTGTTGTGTCAATAGAGCAAAGAGACTTCTGCATGGGTTGTTGTTTTGACGTGACACTCTATCCCTGTTTATATAGTAATCGAGGGGGTGGTGGTAAAGAGAGAATGCTTGCTTTTAGCATTTTTTGATGACATCATCGATGATGTCAAAGGGGGGTTCCATTTTTGGAACATAGCTTGGAGATAAAGATAAGAATTTACTAGTATACGACGAGCATTGCGCGTTGCGTCGTCAAGGGTGGATGGCCGACCAAGGCGGGGACCAAGGCATAGACCTTGGCATACTTGGCAACGGCTATGAAGGCTTTGTTGGCACCATTGGCTACATGCGAGAAACTCCCACTAGCTTGTAGGAAAAGCTTCCTGGGAGGTCACCTTTCCTAGCAGTGTCGTCACCCAACTACACTTAACTGCCAAGTGCCTATCCACTAAGCTAGTTCTTTTTGTTGTTCTATATTACAAACATAGTTTTAATAAGCTTGTCTTGAGAGGGTTTCCCAAGCCTTCCTTCCATGACTTGGCATATAATACCTCATCAATTATCTTCATAGTTAGATCTAGTTTTAAAAATGTACAATCTTTACAATTTTGTTTTCAACATAAATCAATTTTTGGAATGTATACACACATTGTTTATTAAAATAAACTAAGTAATGGGGACATTGCAACTTTGTTAGAGCTTCATGTCCTTCTAATCAATATGAGCCCTCTATGGATTATGTCATGGTGATAAGACTCGATTGAGCCATTTACCTATGAGGAGACTATGCACATAGGCGATTCCCATTCTTAGGAGAGGGCTATGCAATATAAGTTTGATTTGTTGTAGAATAATAGTACAGGGACTAGTTTTCTTGCATGATTGAAAGCATGCGTTTCCATGCAAGTAGGTGTACAAGTTGAAGAGTACCCCTGGTTACCCTAAGGCAACATATAAGGCCTTATTGGTTGATAAGGGCTTTAAGTAGGAAAAATGAGTTGATTTTGATGAGATATCTTCCTGTGGTCAAGTGACTACCCTAGAGTTGGTCTTCACCTTGATTGTTCAATTGGATTTAGATCTTTAATAGATGGATATTAAGACAACTTTCTTACATGGAGACATGCATGAGGACATTTATATGCAGCAGCCTAAGGGTTTCATAGAAAGAGACAAGGAACACCTAGTGTGCAAATCAAAGAAGTCTTTATGGGCTTAAGTAGGCACCTAGGGAGTAGTACCATAAGTTTGATGCTTTTATGCATTCATAAAGGTTTTCTCAGAGTGATATGGATCCATGTCTATACACAAAGAAGGCTCATGATAGTAGCCTTATTATCTTGGTGCTTTATATTGATTATATGCTTATATACTAAGAGTGCTCATGCTAACCTGGATGCTTGAAAGATTCGGCTCAAGAAGAGCTTTGAGATGAAAGACATGAGCATGCCTAACACATAGTTGGTATGTGCATTATGCATAATTGCTTCTACGGACTTCTCTACTTGACCTAGAAGGAATATGTACATAGAGTACTTGAGTGATTCCATATGTAGGATAGCAAGCCTATTGATTTTCCTTTACATTCTCATGTGAAGGTTAGTCTAGTTGACTATCCATAGTCAGACGATGAGAGGGTCGAGATGGCTAAGGTTTTGTATAAGCATCTGTAGTGGGTAGCTTGATGTATGCCATGATAGCCACTTGTCGTGATGGCTACACTTGGTAGATGACATTGGGATGCTATGAAGAATATCATGTAATATCTTAAAGGCATTGCAAATATGTGCATTTTCTATGGTAGATAGGATACAAGAGTTCTAGGTTACACTAGCTCAGATTATGTATGACATGCATATAGTAGGAAGTCCACCTCTAGGTATGTCTTTACCTATGTTGGAGGTGCTATCTCTTGGATGTCCAAGGTGCAGAAATTCATGGCCTTATCTACTATGGAGACTAAGAACATTGTAGCCATTGAGGCTTGCAAGGAGGCCTTATGGCTAGGCCATTGTCGGAGGGGTTTTTGTCAAAAGGTCGAATCCACCAGGGATCAGAAGTAGAAGGAAGTAGAGATAGGAGATGGAAGAGAAGATAAAGAATACCCAAGTGGTAAACACGTAAAAAAAAATCACAATGAATTGAATCAATATGTATTGAAAGAACCTGGAATCTTCGCAGTACTCAGAAGCAATCTCCAGGCATTTGATCTCCTGGAGCTTCTTCGTAGAACAAAACGTGCATAAAAATTACAGCTCCTTCTCTGCTACTCGGAACCCAAATCTGATGGCTCCGTTGGCTCTGAAAGGGGGATAAAACTCTAGTACACCTACTAGGACACCTAGTCATGAATCTCCCAGATCACTTCTTCTTCTTCTTCTTTCAGTTCAATTTGCAGTTTTCAGCCTGTTTACAGCGATCGCAACATGTGCAATTTCGTCAATCTATCCTTTTTTTATGAAAAATCTCATAACTGGCTAAAAAAGCCACTTGCTTTTTGCATGCCATCCTAATCTAGAAGCTTTTCTAACTTTTTCGAATTTTTACAATAAATAATATCAAATATATGCTAAAATTATCCAAAAATCTAGTATTTTTGGATAATCCATGTAACTTACACTAATACTAATGACTCAAATCACATTGATTCTCTTGATTAATAAGAAGTCGGATGATGATACATTCCATACTTTTTCGCATTGTGTTCTCATAACATCACGACATCCACCCCCTCTGAACCTGCACATCCTCCGGTATATGCTAAAATCCTAGTTGTCACCAGATTCTGAGTCCTCCTCATCCTCTGCAACCATACCCTTTGATTCTTCATCTTCCATATCTTCTTGGCTAGCCCCTGTATCATGACCACTATTTTCTTCCAATTCTGGCAACTCATAGGTAGTAGATTCCTGCCTTTTGAATAATTTGATTCTTTTCCCTGCTACCGAAAGTTTGATGGTTGTCCCATCCAACTCATTTAATGCATAAGTAGCATTATCAAACACTTGTCTTACCATATAGGGTCCAAACTATCTTTTGGAAACTTTACGCATGGCACTATGCTGGTTATCTAAACTGCTATCATAAACCAATACCCAATCCCTATTTTGTATGGTTCTTGGTCTCAATCTATGTGTTTTGTCAAACAATTTCTTGTTCTGTATCCTTGCTGCCCTTAACTTTGCAGTTGTTGCCTCTATGTCTTCTGACTTTCTTTCCAACTGTCTAATGCATAAGGCCAACAACTCCCCTCGATTCAACTCCTCCTCCCAAGGTAACACACTCCATGTGACTGTCATCTCTTCTATTGGCATGATAATTTTTTGACCATACATCAATTCTACATGCATATATATTGTAACAGCACTATGAGTTGTTCTATCAGCCCACAAAGCATAAGGGAGCAATCGTGGCCACTCTTTTACCTTCTCTCCACATGCTTTTGCCAATGCCTTCACAATAGGTGTTTCACTTTTGCCATTTCCTTCAAGATTATAGGCTGATGTTAAAGCAAGCTTTATCCCCAACCGTGCAAAGAAATCATGAGCCTCATCTGCATCTAGCTCACCCCTATCTGCTGTAATTTTTTTCACACAGCCATATCGACAAAAGATCTCTTCTAAGAGAAAAGTACATACGGCATTTGTTGTCTTAGTACGTAGAGCTCTCCCTTCCACTTGATTAGTCAAGTCTTCACGAGCCAGCACAAGATACCTCATTTGCCAAAGACCTGTAGGCATTGTGACCAAATCCACCACCCACTTAAAATGAAGAGACAATGGATATGTGGATTGCAATCCATCCCGATGTCTCACAGTTGAATACATTTGACATGTCGTACATGTTTCCACAAAGTGAGCAGCATCCTTATACATACCCTACCACCAATATCTTTCTTTGATCTTTGTAAAAGTACCCCAAACACCTCTATAACCAGCCCATAAGCTTTCATGAAATTCTTGCATAACAGTTACTTGTGAAGCTCTATCACCCAAAACTCGCAATGGCATACCCTGTTTCTTTTTAGCATGTTTCCATAAGTATCCATCTTTTAAGAAAAATCCATAGGCTTTCCTCTTGATTTTCTTAAACTCCTCATCTGATCATTCATCTCTCTTTGTTAATGTACTGAGATATTGACCAATTCTTAGCCACTTTCCTGCATATTTGTCTTCCAAAAACACCTCTGCACAAGATGCAAAACATCTAAAGTGTCTTCTCTTTGTTGTCCAAGCTTCTTTTAATGCTGTAGCAACACCTTGCATTGCTAAATTCACTCTTGCAACATCATTTTCAGCCATAATAAAGTCATCTTCTTCCTCCTCATCCATCGTCCCATCTTCATTCTCATAATGTGCTTGAGATAACATGTCTACCATTGGGTTATCTCTTCCTGCAATATGTTGAAACTCGGGGCTCAAAGATTTGATGTATGCAATCTGCCGGAGCATAGCAATGTCCGGGGTAGCACAACTAGTAATCATACCAATACCGGCAAACAATCAGTCTCAATGACTACATGAGCACCCATAAAATACTTCTTATCACATTTAAGGGCTATCACAATTTCCCATAATTCTCTTTTAACCTATGGATACCTTCTCTGTCGTTCAGCCCACATTACAACAGTGCTTAATGAAAATCCAAGTATTTGAATTCCCTTGCATTTGGAACCAAAGGAGACTCTCGAAGCGTATCATGATTTCTAAGATGATTAACACAAATAGTAAGAAATTGGACTGCTTTTCTCCCATCCTTGCTTCTGACTCTTGCATAAGAAGAACCATCATTAAGCACCTTTGTTTCCATACTCACACCTGTAATATAGGGCTGTCCCAAAATCACTGCATATGAGGAATTATCTTGCACAAAGAAGTGTTGCTCTTCTTGTACATCACCGATCGTCACTTTTACATTAGGACATGCGGCATAGAGCTCCCCTGAAGAATTATTTGCAGCCCTCATGCGCCAACCATGATCAATATCCACAGGCCATGCACCATTTTCATACAATCCCCACTCAATGACATTTATCTCAGACCCATGGTCAAGTAAAGCAACACAAGGAGTTTCACATTTCCCTATTTTCACTACTGTTTCGGTGGTAGCTCTAGCCCAATGATTTCTTGTGTAGTGACTTTGAGGAATAAATCCTAGAGTCTCTTCTCCATATTGTTGCATTCGCCTTACTCCACTATGCATATTGCTACAAGACAATGCATTTTCAGCCACTTTCTTCTCTTTTCCACATGATGTCCACTAATTAGTAGCTTCTTGCATAGATAATCCAGTACTTACTTCATGCTCATATTTAGCCCGAATACCCAACAAACCAGTTTCCTCTTCAAATTGCAGCAATGCACTAGTGGTATCACCAAGAAACTGACGCTTCCTTTTAATTATGTCAATGATCTCATCATGAAATTCTCGCTTGGCAATGCCAAGCACCTCTCCCAAGGTAAATTCCACCCGACCGTTCTTCAAGAACCTTCTTCAAATCTATGGCTGTCTCAATGTCAGATTGCAACTTATATCCTGGCTACTTGCCCTTCTTTTTGCCCTCTTGTTTGTTATCCTGTTTTTGCTCCTAACTAACCTCTTCCATGACACGCGCGGGAGGTGGTTGATTTGCAGCTTTAGGCTAATCCACACTTCTTCTTGTCATTCTTTTAGATGTCCCTACAATATCTTCATCTCTTTTTCATTTTTCTTCCACAAGTACATCCGTGTTTTGTACCTTTGCTAAATATGCATACATTGAATATGCATCTACAGATGATTCCCAACCAGTTATGCCATGAATGTCTTGCCCTGCATGAGACATTTCACTATCAGTGACCTTTCTCTTTTCAGCTACATGTAAAGCATGTCCATATTTCAGCCTTTGGAATCACTTGGCCATGCATTCTATCCAACTGTAAACCAAAAGTAGAAGCATGTACCACCGCATAAGCATTTCGGACAACCAAGTCTTCCAACAACTTCTGCATACCTCCCTTTCCAGAATTCAAAGAAAGAGGCAATCCCATTTCTTGTGCATGGATCTTGCCATCTTTCCAAAAGATAAGCTGTCGTGCCAATGCCTCCTGATAGGCAACACAATCCTTTCTCTCATGCTGCAAAGTATCACACCACATACATCTTTTTCCAAGTTTAGGGACTGTTGCCCATCCCCTTTCCTCTTATCCTTTTTCATCCAATTTTGCAACCTTCAATTGAAGATCCCGCATCCCTTTGACCAATTCATCCAATACATCTTCCCTAATAGAGGGAACAATAGCAGGTACAGCCATAGGGTTAGCCACAAAAGCGGGTGGCTTACTGGATACTTCAACTGTTTTGCTCGTAACAGTGGGCAAGCTAGAGACATGCAATCTTTCTCTTCTTCTATGCTTCTTCACAAGTGTAGTAACAACTTCCTTGACATGTCTCCACTCTGTTTTCAAACATGTCTCTGTAGTCTGATCCTCCAGCAAATCATCAAGCTTCTCTTAAAGCTCAGTATCAGCTACCTATAAAAACAATTCAATTTTTTGACTTACAAGAGCTTGCTATTCTGTGAGATCCAACTGCTCAAATCGACGTTCAAATTCTCTTAATAATTCTGTAGCCACAAGACCCTTATTGGGTTGTATAACCCTCTCCTGAAAAGTCTTGCGCGTAATCAAACTGGTATCCTCAATATAAAATTCTTCCCTGAGTGTCTTCTTGAAGGCTACCCAGTCAGCATCCTGCAAGTATAATTCAGTAGTCCGTGCTTTCAATTCATGAACAGTAATACGTACAAAATATCGGCTCCATGCAGATTGAGTCACTCCAAAGAATTCCATCTTCTGAGCATAGGTATGCACATATGCAGATACATTCCTGCCATGGAATAACTTCACCTCACGCTCAACTGCTTACAAAGTATTCATCACAATACTTTCTGTTTGAGCTGAAGTTTGCATCACATGTTGTTGTTGTTGTTGTACCTGCATAAGCATATTCATATTTTGCACCAACTGTTGCAAAACATCACTGTAGAATGTATTCAAAGATTCTTCCATCTTGTCTTTCCTTCTTCTAACGACTTTTCATATCAGGTTCACCAATGTCGGAGGGGTTTTTGTCGAAAGGTCGAATCCACCCGGGATTAGAAGTAGAAGGAAGTAGAGATAGGAGATGGAAGAGAAGATAGAGCATATCCAAGTGGTAAACACAACAAAAACAAATCATAATGAATTGAATCAATATTTATTGAAAGAACCTAGAATCTTTGCACTACTCAGAAGCAATCTCCAGGCATTAGATCTCCTGGAGCTTCTTCGTAGAACAAAACGTGCATAAAAATTACAGCTCCTTCTTTGCTGCTCAGAACCCAAATATGATGGCTCCGTTGGCTTTGAAAGGGGAGTAAAACTCTAGGACACCTGCTCACGAATCTCCCATATCACTCCTTCTTCTTCTTTCAGTTCAATCTGTAGTTTTCAGCCTGTTTACAACAATTGCGACGTGCGCATTTTTGTCAATCGGTCCTTTTTTATGAAAATTCTGCCATCCTAATCTAGAAACTTTTCTAACTTTTTCAGATTTTTACAATAAATAATATCAAATATATGCTAAAATTATCCAAAAATCTAGTATTTTTGGATAATCTATGCAACTCACACTAATACTAATGACTCAGATCACATTGATTCTCTTGATTAATAAGATGTCGGATGATGATGCATTCCATACTTTTTCACACTGTGTCCTCATAACATCACGACACTGTGTGGTTGTAGAACTTGGTATGACTATGACTCCTACAATGCATTTGGATTCAATGATTGCCATTCAATTGGCCTATAATCTAGTCTTTCATGCAAAGACAAAGCACATTAAGGTGCATTATCATCACTTCATCAAGAAGGTGGTAGTTGACAAGTCCGTTGAGCTTGTCAAGATCTCTACAGATACAAATCCTTTAAATTTTTTCACTAAAAGTCTCCTAGTGGAATGATATGCCTTCCTTAGGAGGTTGATAGGTATAGGATGAGATGATGTATTTCCTCAACTTGTTGTACTCTATGTACATGTTATACTTTCCCCTTATTTCTTTTACTTCTCATGGAGTCACATTTGCCATTAAGTGAGAGATTGTTGTGGGTTAAAGGATGCATGTGCCTAACTATCTATACTTACTTGTATATAAACCTGCACAAATGTACATTACACGTGCCGGGTGCCCAAGTGCCCATCACTACCATTGCATTCTTTATTCTTTTAGTGACAAATAGAATACATGAAGGCAAGTCACACGTTGTGACCTTTGGAGCTCCCACACATAGATCTCTATCTTCTTGCTTGAACAAGCATAGCTCTTGCTCTCTTATTGCTTCTACTCGTGCTTCTACCTTCTACTCACCTTTCACTCTAAGGCCCAAAATAGGAAACTCCTTAATTAGCTTGCATATCAAATTCTTAAGTTGCTATTTAAGTCATTGAATCCCATCGTTTGATGATTGAGTACTATGCCAATCTAGTTACTAGCACTAGTTTATGGTGCCTCATACTAGTTTTTCCAGGCCTTGCACTCTTAGGACAGAGATAGTACTATATGAGTTATTCACTAGAAGCTTTCATGTGTAAGCATGGCCTAAGAAGGGTAAAACATTGTTCATCATCCTCACACTATGGCATTGGGTTGTTGCATGCATTATTGGTGGAAGATCCCATGCCTTGTGAATGGCACTAATGAGAATGAAGGCTTCACTTGGCTATTGAAGCTAGCAAGTTATAAAAGTAAGGTATAAAACCCCCTCTTCCCCTTAGCTTTTTGTAAAGCACCTTACCAGTAACAATTTCAACATAAGCTTGTTATTGTTTCTCATTTTTAAATGATAATCATCATCATCATGTGCTTCTCAGCAGACGTGAATGGCACCCACAAACTTGGTAGGCCCAACTTTCCAAAACATTCATTAACATAGTTGCCATTTCCTCCCACATGTTATCTACAACATGGCTTATAATACACCTAAACTTTGTTGTTCTCCATCTATCATCACCCTAGGAGATTACCTATTAACCCTCAAATGAACAAAGGTGGAAAATCCGGAAAAGCTAAAGCAGAAGACAAAGACAAAAGCCAAGGCAAAGAGAAACGGAAGACAAAGACGCACAAGGAGAAGAGTCCTAAATAAGGGAGAAAGGCGCGCACAAGGAAAAGCACAAGTCAAAACTTTTGTAAAAGAGTGCAAGCGCATCATGGTTTAATTCAAGGAGCGCTCACCCGTGCAATTTGTAAATGTAGACGAGCGGTGGAAAGGAAGCCAGGAAGATAGAAGGACAATGGGAAAAAGGGCCTAGGCTACGGCCGGCCATGTAAAAAAGGGGAAAAGGGGATGACCGCCAAAACGGATTTAGGGTTTTGTATATAAAGTTGAAAAGTAAATGAGAAGCTCATTCTTGTGTGTGGCCAAAAGTAGCTCTCTTCTTCTTCTTCTTCTTCTTCTTCTTCTTCTTGCTTGCTTGAGCTTGTGCTTGAGAGAGGGAGTGTGAGAGCGTGAGGGAGTGAGTGTGTGAGGGTGAGGGATCGAGGAGGAGAAGCTCTCCATCTTATCCTCTCTTCTTCTCTTCTCTTCTCTTCTCTTCTCTTGCTCGTGGCAATGGAGCTTGGAGCTTGGAGCTTGGAGCGGGAGGATCGAGCTTGCTTGAAGCTTGCACTTGGATCGTGGAGCTACCGGAGTGTGCGGGAGAGGAGGTAACTCGAATGGCACGGAGGTAAGCTCACTACACCCGTAGATATGGATGGCGCGTCGGTTATGTGAGAGGTAGCCATTAGTTCTCGGCTTGGAACGCTTGAAACAATAAGTGGTCCGTGGGTCTTGGCGGTTGAGTGAAGGCTCCCACATTACCTAATAGCTAACCCTTGTCAATGGAAATACTCTAAGAAAGATCCAATGGTTGATGTCACCTAATATAGCATACATGATACTTTGTATTAGTCATCATTAATCATGTACCTAAACTGTTTTGCAAGTACCTAAGCAACATCTCCATATCTTATCCTATACCTGATTCTTTGAAGTCATAGTTCAACATATACCCTTTGTAATGCTCAAGATTATGTAATTCAATTCATTGATCAACACCTCCATGCTATTGATACTGTTGGGGGTAAAGGTGCCTCCACCTTGTCGCCCGTGTATTACTACACCGATAGTCACTGCCATTGCACATTGCAGGTGGTGAACGCTCGTCACCATCACTTTATTCTTTATTCTTTTAGTGACAGTTTGAATAAAGGAAGGCCCGGTCACACATTGTGACGGTTGGAGTTTCCATTTCTTGTCTCTCTCTCTTTCTTGCTTTTGCTCTCCCACCATAGCTCTCGAGTGCAAGCTTCAAACCTTCTCACCTTTCAACTGGTATCAGAGCACGGCTTTCCGACTCTTGAGCTTGGCTCGTGGCATTCTCAGCTTTCCATCGACTCCCCACTCGCATTGGGTCTCCTTCTCGGCAGCCATAGCTCATTCTCTTGAGCTCCCGTCACTCCCTGGCTTCCAGAGCTGCTTCCCAGCCTATTGAGGCACCATCAGGGCATTGACATTGAGGTATTGCTTCATTATTTCAGAGATTTATCTCAATCCACAGGTCTAGGTAAACAGGGTTTTCACAGGTTGTGGGCAGCCATAGCTCACACCTCTTGGAGCTTCCTTCACCTGGATCTTGCTTCCAGCCTATCAAAGCTTGCCGAGGGTTGGTGTAGGCCTTCTTTGGCCCCCATTTGTGCCCCCTTTGGGCCCCATTGTTGACACATGGGACAGCAGACCCCCCAGCCAGCTCACATTTTTTTTGCACATGTTTTCAAAATCTGGCCCAAAAATCACTCTTTTTGTCATATCTCAAGCATTCAGAACATGATTCAGGCAAGGTAAGAATCTAAGTTGGGATTTTGGCATTCTCGGACGTGATGGTGATGTCGGATTTGCCAAATTCTGATGACAAAATATTCTGCAACAAATTTCAGGTCTAAGACAACATGTATTTGTATGCCTATGGCTTAAGTGATGCTTCTACTGATATCTATTGATATCGGATCACTTGTGGATGTTATGCCTCTTATGTGAGACGCATTTGGAGCTGATTTAGCTCAGCCATTGACTATTTTGAACAATTCGAGATCTCTCCAAAACAAGGCAGCCACCTGCTTGTTACTTCAATTTTATGCTTACAGGTCTTGGCATTTGATGCCCGATTATGCCCGGTTGGTGCCTATACATACGAGAATGTATGCCTATGGATTTGAACTTGGGTTGAGCACTGATTTGCTCAATTTATAGAGGTTATATGCTACTGGAAACTTCAGGGCTGAAGCTATTTATGCTACAATTGGGTTATGCCTATTGGTCATGGGGTGCTCCCGACTACTCAATATGATGTCATGATGTATTTGGACTATGCCACATATCTTGTTTATGCTTCGGAATGCTTTTGAGCTGAGATTAGAGCTCGATTTGGATTTGACTGTCACTTCTTTGCAGCTGGCATTTCCTCTATGACATGGTTTATGCCTAGGCTACCCAGTACGGGTTATGATGTCTTGGTGAATGCTTTATGCTTTGGCTATGGATGGCAGTTGTTTGAGCTTGTCTCGACATTCATTTGAGTATTCCCTTGAGCATTTGGACATTAAATTGAATTTTTCCATTACGACCTTGGATGCTATTAAGGCATTGTCTTGGTTACCTGTCTTTGGTACTTTGACTTGGTTTACTTGAGCTGTTGAGCTCGTTTATCCGCCTTTTTGTGCCAGTGGAAGCATCTTGTATGCATGACCGACAATGAGCAGGAGACTTATGCTATTTTGAGCATTTTGCATATACTTGAGACTTTGGGATCTCTTACACTTAAATGTTGCATGGTTCATGCACTGATATCTTGGAGTTGCTTTTGACCTGAGCTTGGGCTTTGCACTCTTGTGAGCATACACCTACTGGTATTAGGTCTTGCTAGTGTTATGTATACTTTGCCCTATTGTCCAGGGGGTATGTCTACTCATCACTGATGGATGCTTTGGTGACATGTTTGGGTGTTTGCTCAGGGTCTTGATGACTGTTTGGTGCTAATTTATGATTGTTTATGGCTGGTCATGTCTTGGCTATCATTTGTTGACTTGGTGCAGTGATTTGGTCAGCAATTGACTCTCACAGTACCCTATTGTCAATTATTACAGCAAGCATATAACTCTGGACTGACATGGATTTTTCATGCTGAAATATTTTGAAATGATGTACTTTTACTAGTTCTTGGGGGCAACAGCTTTGGTTACACTTTTCTCACCATTTTCTCTCGATTTTGGTGATTTTTTGGTTATTTTCTACATTAAACAATAAGCAATTTTGAACTGTCTACAGTCTTCTAGCCTGTAATATGGCGAGTTCATCCACTGATCATGCTATTTTCAACATCACTAAGCTTGATGGTACGAATTAGTCTGATTGAAATAGCCGGATTTGGCAGGTGTTGGTGCAGAAATCGTAGATCAAACCATTGAGGTCGAGCGGGCATCCGCCTGCAACTATGCCAGATGAGGAATGGCTTGAGCTTGATGAGTTAGGCAAGTCCACTATTGTATTATCTCTCATAGAATAGGTTCATTACAATGTATTTGAGAAAGAACAGAGTGCATGGCAGTTGTGGGATAAAATCAAGAATCTCTATGACAAGAAAAGCCCAGCGAGTCAGATGTATTGGCTGAAGCAGCTTATGGATCTGCGTATGAAGGAGAATGTGACTATGTCTACTCACTTGAGCCAGTTCCATGCTATACTCAAGAACTTGACTTCGGAAGACATCACTTTTGTAGAGGATGTCACTTCTCTTTTCTTGCTTGGTACTCTTAATGAGTCATGGGATGTATTCCGCACTACATTATGTGCCTCTACTGCTACCTTGAAATTATCTGATGTTGAGAGTACTCTTCTGCAGGAAGAGGTTAATCGTAAGAATTTGGATGCCTCTTGTGTGTCACATGTTATGACAGTTAGAGGTAGGAATGATGGGTATGGAAAGCATGGCAGTGGCAGTGGCCATAGAAGGGATTCTCAGAAATCTCGATCCAAGTCTCGTGGGAGTCACGTAGCAAATCTCGTGGCAAGAATGTAGATGTTACTTGTCACCGTTGTGGGAAAAAGGGCCATATTAGGCCACAATGCCATGAATTATGCAATGAAAGGCACAAAGATAAGGGGAAAGACAAAGTGCAGGATAAGTCTTCTGATCGCAGCATAGTGCTTGCAAAGTCCAGTGCTAAAATTGAAGAGATCAATGTTATACAGCCTGAGGATGTTGATGATGATGATTATATCCTTGCAACTTCTTCTAGTGCTTCGCAGATGACAGAGATACATTCTATGTATGCACAGTGTTGGCTCTTGAACTCAGGTGCATCCTTTCATGTGACACCTTGCCGAGAGTGGTTTCATTCACATCGTACTGTTTTGGGTTATGTGCGCTTGGGTGATGACAGCTCTCTTGATATTGTGGGCATTGGTGATGTTAGACTGCAGTTTCCTTCTGGCAGTAGTTTTGTTATGCAAGATGTACATCATGTACCTGCTTTGACACGCAGTCTCCTGTCAGCTGGACAGCTTGATGACGCAGATTATCATGTATCTTTTGGAGACTCTGCATGGAAGATCACTCATGGCAGACTTGTGATTGCGAGAGGTGCCAAGGCTAGCAGCCTCTATTCCTTGATTGTATCCGCTTCTTCCCTTGATCATGTTTTGTCTGTGGGTTTTATCCCACATGTATCTCTTTGGCATGCTCGTTTGGGCCATATGTCTTTGAAGGGAATGAAAATGCTTTCTAGTTTGCAGTACTTACCGCCCCTTGATTATGCATGTTTTGATTCATGTGAGCATTGTCTTTATGGCAGCAGACTAGATCTACACATAAGAAGTCTGGTAGGCCACACATGAGTGAGCCCTTGGCATTGGTACATTCGGATGTCTGTGAACCCATGCCTTGTCAGTCTATGGGTGGTGCAAAGTATTTTGTTACGTTCATAGATGATTTTTCACGAAAAGTTTGGGCTTATCCCATTAAGCTGAAATCCAATGTCTTGGCTGAGTTTCAAATATGGCTTGCATTCGGTTGAGAACCAGTCTAGGTATAGGCTCAAATACCTAAGAACAGATAATGGGGGTGAGTATGCCTCACGTGCTTTTGAGTAGTTATGTGATGAGAGGGGTATTAAGCGTCAGTTGACTGCCCCCTACACCCCCCCCCCCCAAATGGTTTAGCTGAGAAGATGAATAGAACCATCGAGGAGCGTGTACTTAGTATGCTTAGCCATGCAGGCCTACCATAGAGCTTTTGGGCTGAGACAGTTAGTACATCTGTGCATGTCATAAACAGATCACCCTCTAGTGGTTTAGATTTCCAAGTTGCAGAGAAGGTATGGACTGGAAAACCTCCCTCTTATGCGCATCTCCGTGTCTTTGGATGTGAGGCATTTTGCCATGTGCCCAGGGACAAGAGAAGTAAGCTGGATCCTAAGAGTGTCAAATGCATTTTCCTTGGTTATGGGGATGCAAGCGAGATGGGTTATCGTCTCTGGGATCTGTAGGCGCGGAAAGTCATCCATAGTCATGATGTAGTCTTCTATGAAGACAAGATGCATCGGCAGCCTGAGAGAGTTGTTGAGATCCGCATGGTCACATTTCAGGAGGAGTCGAGAGCTCCTGCACAGCCAGTTGGACAACCTATAGCTGGAGCAGATGCTCATGGTCAGGGTGTTGGACAAGCAGCTGGGCAGGCAACAGCTTGCCGTGAGACGGGGTCTACTAGAGACAGACGTCCATCTGATAGATTTCAGCCCTCGATGCATTATATCTTGGTTACAGATGCATAAGAGCCTTTCACTTATGATGAGGCTATGCTCAGGGGTGATAGTCACTCCTGGGAGAGGGCTATGCAGTCTAAGATAGACTCCTTGCATAAGAATGACACTTGGGATTTGGTTTCCTTACCTACGAGCAAGAAGGCTTTGCCATGCAAGTGGGTATACAAGCTGAAAAGTACCCATGGACACCCCAAGTTGGCATACAAGGCTAGATTGGTAGCAAAGGGTTTTAAGCAGGAGCATGGTGTGGACTTTAATGAGGTATTTTCTCCTGTGGTTAAGATGACCACCTTGCGCTTAGTCTTCGCTTTGGTTGCTCAGCTTGACTTGGATTTATACCAAATGGATGTCAAGACGGCTTTCTTACATGGAGACTTGCATGGTGAGATTTATATGGAGCAGCCTAAGGGCTTTGCAGAACCTAGTAGGGAGCACCTAGTGTGCAAATTGAAGAAAAGTCTTTATGTCTTGAAGCAGGCACCTAGGGAGTGGTATCATAAGTTTGATGCCTTTATGCAGTCACAGGGCTACAACAGGAGTGCTATAGATCCGTATCTTTACATGAAGAAAGCCCGTGATGGTTCTTTATTGATTTTGGTACTCTATGTGGATGATATGCTAATAGCAGGGAAAGCTCATGATGAGCTAGATGCTCTTAAGGCTCAGTTCAAGAAAAGAGCTTTGAGATGAAAGATCTGGGACTAGCTGCTCACATACTTGGTATACGCATTAGACGCGACAAGCATCAGGGACTCCTCTACTTGTCACAGAGGCAGTACATTCATAAAGTCCTTGAGCACTTCCGCATGCAGGACGTAAAGCCTATTGGCTATCCATTGCCTTCTTATGTGAAGGTATCACAGGCTGATTGTCCGCAGACAAATGAGCAGAGGGCCAAGATGGCCAAGATTCCCTATGCATCCGTAGTGGGCAGTCTTATGTATGCCATGATCGTCACTTGTCCAGATATTGCCTTTGCAGTTGGTGTTGTGGCACGCTATATGGCTACACCTGGCAAGAAGCATTGGGATGCCGTGAAGGGTATCATGAGATACCTGAAGGGCACTGCAAATATGTGCATATGCTATGGCAGCCATGATACAGGAGTCGTGGGGTACACTGATTGTGATTATGCAGAACATGCAAATAGTAGGAAGTCCACTTCCAGCTACGTATTCACCTATGCTGGAGGTGGTGTTTCTTGGATGTCCAGGGTGCAAAAATGCACAGCCCTTTCTACTATAGAGGCCGACTATGTTGCAGCCATTGAGGCTTGCAAGGAGGCCATTTGGTTGGGTTGTTTAGTTGCTGACCTTAGTATTGATGCTACCCCTACACTGCATTCGGATTCTATGAGTGCTATTCAGTTAGGCAAGAATTCGGTCTTCCATGCGAAGACGAAACACAATGAGGTGAGGTATCACTTCATACGTGGGGTCGTTGAGGACAAGTCTGTTGATCTTGTCAAGATCTCGACTGACCAGAATCCTGCATAGCTACTCAAGAAAAGCCTCTCTACATAGCACTTTGCCTTCCTCAAGAGGTTGATGGGCGTGGGATGAGATGACGTCTTTCCTCATCTTGTTGTACATATGTACATGTTGTACTGTCTTTTTCTTTTTCTTTTCACTCCTCACTAGAGCAAATTTGCCTTTAAGTGGGAGTTTGTTGGGGGTAAAGGCGCCTCCGCCTCGCCGCCCGTGTATTACTACACTGACAGTCATCGCCACTGCACACTGCAGGTGGCGGGCGTCCATCACCGTCACTTTATTATTTATTCTTTTACTGATAGTTTGAATAAAGGAAGGCCCGGCCACACATTGTGATGGTTAGAGTTCCCATTTCTTGTCTCTCTCTTTCTTGCTCTTGCTCTCCCGCCATAGCTCTCGAGTGCAAGCTTCGATTCTTCTCACCTTTCAGATACTGTAAGGCATTTTGTGGTTGCTTTTTGGACTTTGTATATTGCTTTATTGTAACACACTCTATGGTGCATATCTCAAACATGTCCTTTAACTATTATTGAGTATAAGCTTGTACTCTAACTAATCCTCTCTTGTGTAATATGATTGGACCACACAATATCTCCGAGCTCTACCAATCCCACTATCAATATTAAGGACACCCTGAAGAGCATCCATTGAAGAAATATCATATTTTAGTAAAGACCCCATAAATCTTCTACTCTTCATAAGCACATGTTTTAAATCCACAAATATTAAGATCCATGAATTCGATTGATGCATGTAAAGATGTTCCTCCTCTAATAAAATTTTTGTCAAAGTTCAAAACTTTGGATAGACACTGTAATATCCTGCAATAAGATTGTTAGAGTAATAGCAACCAAATTAACCTGCAAGATTCATTTTTCACTTTCTTTGATCCCAAGATTAGTTTTCACTAGATAGTCATGCAAATGATGATGCCAAAGTACTAAAGAGTTATTGTCCTACCTCTCATATGACCTAGGAAAAGCATCAAGTAGTTAAGTTGATGGTATTTACATTCTAGTAGAGATTCCTCTAATTGCATATTCTATCTTTAGGTATTTATTTCTCCTTTCATCATCAGTGCTGCAAAGGATATGGAAATAGTTTTCATGCTAGTTTTGTTGATAGGAAAGGAGAATATGGAAATAGTTCTCATGCTAATTTTGTTGACTATCAGGGACATGGTAATTAGTACTCCCTTGCCAAGTCATCACTCTCAAATTTTAAATATAAAGCTATGCTTCAAAGAACTTTGCACTTTAACTTGCATCTCTACAATGAATGAAATGGACTCCTCATATTCATGGACTGTTTTAGTGGAACCTTATTTAAAAGTTCCTCCATCAAGTGCCCTTAGAAAGTTTTATTGGAACCTAGTTCAAAGATTCCTCCACCAAGGATATAGCATAGCTTGATGGATATTGGACTTCTTCTAACAAATATTCCTCCACCAAGGATATAGTACAACTTGATGGATACTAGCCTTTTTCCAAACCATAATATTTGAAGAATTGATTGATGTAGCCTCATACATCTTCAAGCATTTGTAATGAATATAAATCTCTCATGCAAGGTAGTGACCATATTCTAGAAATCTATCTAGCATCACTACACTGCCTTGATTGATCAACTATAATTGGCTATTATCAAGGCTAAATTCATCATCCAAAGTACTCTAAGTGAAATAACAACCTCTCACAAATAATCTAAACAATGTATTTTAAATCTTTTGGTACATTGGGTACCTTTGGATATGTGCAAGCTAATCATATTCTCCTCAAAAGAGCACATAATCATCAACAGGTGCATATATACTATTGTAATCCATACCTAGCTTTCACAGCACTTGTCACACATCACCATGAGACTTGAGCATTGTGTTTTAGGATGCCAATACGTGACATTTTAGTAATATAAAATATCCAAAAAATATTAAAGAAATCACATAGCTTTTTAATACACTTAAAAGAAGAGTGTACTACATACTTCAACAACTCGGTTGCACTTGCATTGTTCCATCTGTACTTTGCTCATATACCTGGGAGCACAAGAAGCATCTTTAAGTGGGATACCTAGCACCCATCATATAATGGTATGGACATCTCCTCTCTCAATGGATCAAATGACTCATTCATGGATAGTGATGCCTTAATCATCACTTCCATCTCATGCTCTAATATCTATGGAAGGTCCCAAATATATTATTCAATTGAGGGTGCACTAGATGAAGCACCTTCTAGAGGGTTTAGCGGCTTGAGTGCTCCTTCTATTGTATGCCTATGAACTCTTCTTATCAAGCATACAATATCCATTACTTGTTGCTATGTATCAGCATACCCCTATGGAGATTTTTCATAGACAAATAATATTATTGAAATTTATTTCAATTAAAGTTTGATTATGAATCACGATCAGTGCACACCTTGCTCACCGCTAACTCAAAGTTAAAGATCGCTTGATCAATGATTGCTAGCTAAAATTCACCATAGCATCACACATGGTCTATAGAGAAACAATGTTTTTAGCGAATCGTAAGCTTGCACCGAGTGCAAGGACATGGGACATGCTAATTAAGATATGTCTCACGATCTTCAATATCGTGGTCATCATTGCTGGATATTTTTGCTATAGTATGGGAAATACATTATTTAAATAATTAGGTCACCCACCTTAAACAAAGTAGAAACTAGTAAATCCAATAGAGTTTTAGGAAAAACTCTAGAATTTAATGATTAGCAAGTGAATGGTTTTATTCATAGACAAAGAGTGTGTTTCTATTTTTGGTATTTCTGTTTTTTAGATTGTAAGAAACCTAAATCTCTAATCTAAGTCCAAGTTTAGCCTATCAATGATCCTGTTGGTTAACAACTCCCTAGCTCCCACACTCCCCAGCTTAACAGCTCGTGCATAAGTAGTCAGCTCCTCTGCTTGTGTTTTCCAAAGTCAAAAGCAAGCGACTCTCTCTCTATGTTTTCCCTCTTTGTCTCTACTCTCCCTCTCCCTTTTTTCCAATACTTATTAAAAAATTTCCCCTCCCTTTGTCTTTATTCTCTTTCTCTTCGTCTATTAAATAAAATTTAATAAGTTTCTCCAAGACTCTCCCCTTCCATGTCTCTCTTCTCTCCTCTCCCTTCCCCTCTTTCACTACTCTAAAATGCTCTCTCTCTCTCTCTCTCTCTCTCTCTCTCTCTCTCTCTCTCTCTCTCTCTCTCTCTCTCTCTCTCTCTCTCTCTCTCTCTCTCTCTCTCTGTGTGTGTGTGTCCATCTCAATCTCCCTGCCCCCTTTCTTTTCCTTCCTCTCTCTCACAAGCACAATGCACAAAGAAAATAAATTCATATCTCTCTTTCTCTCTCCATCTCCATCTCCTTCCCCTCTCTCCTTGTTCTCCTCTATCTCTTAAGCACAATGTATAAAGAAAAACAAAGAAAGAAGAGAGAAAAAGGATTATCTCAAAGCTCAAAGAAGCACTCATTTGTGGTCTTCTTCTTCTTCTTCTTCTCCATTGTAGCCTTCCTCCTCCTTTTCTTCTTCTTCTTCTTCACGGTCTTCCCTTGCTTTTGTTCATACTCTCTCTTTCTTTCCTTCTTCATCCTCGTTTACAATGATAAAATTGATGTGCTTTGAGTTTGGTGCGTTTTTTTCTCCACAATATGCTGTCACTATTTACATGAATATCCACATCAGAATGCACATCGGTATTGGTGTCGGCAACATACATAGCAATGGTAATAGTGACACTTATATCCACAATCATAGCAATGGAAATAATGACATTTAAAAAAAGTGTTGTTATTGTTTGTCACTATGACTCCATTCCCTTGGAAAAATGAATACAAAAGGCCAAAATGACCTATGAGATCATGAGTTACAATAATGTGTATGATGATGATGGTACAATAGTCTAGGCAAAATATGTAGCACAAACCAAAATAAGAAAGGAAACTAACTATGGCTATGTGTAAAACATAGAGCTCTATTTAGTAATAATGAGAGAGAGAGAGAGAGAGAGAGAGAGAGAGAGAGAGAGAGAGAGAGAGAGAGAGAGAGAGAGAGAGAGAGAGAGAGAGAGAGAGAGAGAGAGAGATGTTTTGTGGTGGATTGTAGGATGGGGGTAGACTATAGGTCAACTTGTTTGGTGGCTAACAAAACCTGTGAAGTTAAACCATACTAAACAAACTAAAAAAATCGAACTAGCAAATAAACTAATGAACTTAACCAACATACACTAATATGCTAACTAATAACAAATAAACTAACAAACAACAAATTAACTAATAACCAATAAACTAAACTAACATAAACAACTAACCCAAACTAACCAAACCAAATCAAGCTACAAACCTAAGAAAAATCTAAAGTAAACTAACTAACTTAATTAGATTAAATCATCTAACATAAAATAATTTGCATCAGAACATCAAATAAGGCTTTAGCACTTTGCCATTATGTGTTTGTGCAATGGCAACACCCAAACAAATTTTTGATGCATGTGCCTTTGTATTTGTTACAGTAAAAGTGAAACACCATAGACAAATAAGAAAATATAGTCGCATATCTAAAAATTTTAGTGAAGAGGCTAGTAGAGTGTCGGAGTTGAGAACCTTCACTGGTAGGTTGTATAGAAGACACATTAGCATAACCACTCCGCCAATGCACCTTTACTGTAACATTGTTCTAGCCCTCCACTCTTTTCATTTCAAGGTTGTCACTCTATTGGCCCATGTATCCTAAAATTATGTATTGGGGCTTGAACATCTTTTACTACTATTATGGAGAGGTGGGGGGTGGGTGCCATGTGGCATGCTTTTGCCCCCTCCCATGCTTGCCACATATCGATGTCTTGCACCCCTCGCATGATGGAGATTGCTCGATCAAGAAAGGTCGAGATCCATTGACACCGACCTTGATTGTGTCCATGACTACACCCACATGAGGACGCCATCTACATTTGTCTCGTGCTATGCTTGCCCTCCATTTATCTTGTAGGCATAGACAATTTTGAGAGTATGTAGGGACGATATAAAAGGAAGGTTCGGGGGTGAGCTATGATCCATCTTTGTTGTGTAATCGCACATCTTCTCCCACCACGAGTGGTGGGGGATAATGTCAGATAATGCTAAATAAATATTTGGATAATGATCAATGGCCTTGCCCATCGACCCCATCATCCCATCACCTCCAGGCTGTGCTTCAACATGGCGGAGCTCCCCTTTGCTTGCCATTGCTATCTTGTCCACCAAGTCACCCTCGCTGGTGCCCTAAAGCTCCTTGTGAAGTCCTATTGGCAACCTAAAGCACACTGAGTTTGTGGCTTGGTTGTGGGAGACATTGTTGCAGATGCATTTGGGAGCATCCCCTTTGTGCCTTCAGATGACATACAATGCGTTCTGCATAAGGACACTACCATAGCTTTGATAATATACCACGTTTATTCTTAATATATGTATATAACAAAATAAACATAAATACGTTTGTTTAACATAATATTTATACATGTAATAAACATATTACTATGTAACATTTATATAAATTATCACATATAAATTAATCTTTATATAAATGAACATAAATGTAACATTTATATATCTTGATATATGTTTACAATGGAATAAACACAAATACATTTATATAATGTAATGTTTATATACATAATAAATATATTACTTTATGCAATGATAAATTAACTTATATATGAATTTTGATATATATTTAATGATTGTAAGTAATGTATATAGGTTGATATCACATATTAATTGTATTATATTCAATTTATAAAATTAATATTGATATATTAAATAAGAGATATTAACATATACATAATATTTATACATTAATATTATATGTTAATTATAGTATATTACATTCATTTTATAAGTCAAATGTTGATATGTGTGTGTGTATAAAACCTTCCCATTAATCTACAATACTCTCATTTAATCATTACATGCTTTGCATCTAGGTTTCCATTCAACATAGATGTTTCCATTCTACAATATTACTAATAGATGTTCTCACTAATATTCAATGTATTGCATATTACATATACACGTATATGCAATACATGTATATTCAATGTTGCCATTCTACAACTCTTGTTCATTCATCTTCCCTTAGTCATTAATAGATGTTCTCACTAATATTCAATGTATTGCATATTACATGTACACGTATATACAATATGTGTATATTCAATGTTGCCATTCTACAACTCTCGTTCATTCATCTTCCCTTAGTCATTAATGCACATAGGTGAGTTGTTCCTTTCTACAGATCCACATACAGTGCAAGTCTTTAACACGTAGGGAAATAACTATGTTGTCACCATACACAATGTTATGAGGTATTGATTGTGCCACTAGGTCAAATTTGTTTATGGATGGTATCAACTATTGCATAAGTTGATTGCAAGGATATTCTTTATATGTATATGGGACGGTAGTGGAATAGGGCAAAGTAGAACATAATGTTTTGTATGTTTTGTATGCGCTTAAGCCTTCGCACTAGGCTTAGAAATTAAACACGATTTGTTCCAATCTCCTCGGCAATAACCAATATCCTCGTTCTTGCAGCAGAAACCTTCAGGGCGCCATGAATCCTGCTCATTGCCCTACACTTCCACCGCAGTCCCACACTTCCATCTCTCCCTTATGGACCTTCTTCCGCCCATGGTCCCTCACAACTCAAGTTCCTCCTCGTCCTCTACGACCCCTGTCGGCACGGCACACCATTTGCGCTGCCACAACAATTCCCGCCAAGGTAACTCCCTCTGATCCTACCCCTCTTCTCCTCTTGGCTTTCTCCATTTAGTCTTTTGGCCTCTAATTCGACCCCGATTGTCTAACAGATGGAGATGGATGCTGATTCAGGAATGGCGCTTCCTGGTGTGTTTCTCTTCCTTAGTTGTGGCACATCATTTGAACTTAGTTGTAGCACACCATTCGAACTAAACTTCATTCTGCTGAATTTTGGTGCCTTTGAGTATGAGTATTCTTGCTTGCAACAGGGTAGAGTAGAGGGAGCATTCATTTATCGGTGCCGAAAGAAAAAATGGTTTGGTTTTTTGCCAGTATTGCTCGCCATGATAGGAGACGTTGCATTTGTCCAGTCGTCTGCTATCCAATAGCAAGCGTTGTCAACAATGGCCTATGGCTAGGTTGGGGTTGTGTCCGGGAAAAATATTATTCAGAAACGTACACAAGTCCCATTGGGCTCTTCTTTAACTGTCAAATCAAGCAAATTGGACTGCGTCTTTTGAAATCTTTACTATTCCAGAACTTTTCACAATCTAAGATCCTTTTAGGTGTAAGTCTAGTAGGAAATTCTCAAAGCTAACCGCCTCTACGATAAGTTGAGACACCCCTTTTCAAAATGATGGATTGGCGGAAAAGTTCATGCTCCTCCATTTTCATAAGCCATTCGCAGATTTCCTAGAAACAAGCTACAAACTCCAGCACCAAGAGAGTAAGCAAGGGTTCAAGCATCATCATTTGTTATAAGCTCTATAGGATAGTGCAGTTCATCTTCTGCTTTGACGGTGTTCCCAGTTTTGCGGATTCCTTCCGCATCTTTGATATTCTTTGAGTCCTGTTCAGAGGATGGTGGTTTCTGGCATGCTTCATCTAGTTCTCTGAATGCGATCCAGATGCAATGATGTCATGCTTCATTAATGGTGATCATGTTGACAAATCAACAATGGTGGTTGATCCAAAGAGGGTCGCTGTGTTCTTTGGTGCCTTGGCTGGTTCTGTTCAGCCACTTAACAAATGGCTGCTTCTTCAACTCTTGACTCCTTGGACTTGACTTGGATGGCAGTTCTGTGTTAGGGAGGGAAGCCAACTACTCCTATGGCATAGCTGGCTTGGAGTAGTGCCTTGCAGGTTTGCCTATGCAGATATGGCATTCCTTGATCTCTTCTACGGTGATATCTATTCTTCTCTAGTGCATGACATAACCTAGAGCTGGGATCTCCTTGTCCCAAGCAATGGAGTGATGCTTGTCACGTATCCCCAAGCTAGAGAGGAATGATTGTGGGAGGGCAGCAGTTGGGCACATTGATGCTTGCGATACATTCATATGTTGCAGTGGATCATGATGGAGGCTTTCTACATGCATCAACAAAGTTTGGTGGATTCAAATCTTGGAGCTAGGATTGGCTTCCAGATCTATGATGGGCTGTTTGACAGAGAGCAGTCTTTGTTCCTAGTCTAAGCTCACATGTGTTGGAATGCATGGATCTAGAGCATGACTATGGCGGATGGAACACAAAGACCATGTTCATGATGACATAGATTAGATAGACCAACTGTTACTCAAGTAAATTAGGTTCCAAGATGGAAGCTTGAACTCATAAACACAATCTTGAGTATGACACTGACTATGACTGAAAGGACAAAGTATAGTTATATTCCATCTTGAATGATAAGAAGGTACATCACTTTATAGGCTCACGATGGTTTCCTTTTTTTCCACTGTGTATATGGGATTCAAGACATCTCTCGTGAGATGTACTATACAAACCACACAAGTGGATGCCCATGTGGTGACCAATAATGCCTCCAGACTCCCTTTCCAAATGGAGGTGATTCAATACAACAAGAATGGAGGAGTAGACTATAAATAGACACTAGGGAGAGACCCAAGCAAATGAGCTAGCCCCAGAAATGGATTGCCTGACTGCTCATAAGACGCCCAATACAAAGCCTAATAAATGGCCTAATACCCATAAAATGCACATTGGTAGCACCCTCTCTCAAATCACGGGTATTTAGTACAATGAAATATACAATGATACGAAGCAACAAGCCACTAGGAACCATCAATATGTCTTGCAGCAATGATCTACTAGAGATCTATACCATCATAGTACATACAACAATGACAAAGCATGCTCAAAGAAGTTGCTCGCAGTACTTAACCACTAGAAATACTCCAAGTCTCCAACTTTGGGTCATGACTTCTAGTCCAAAAGACACTTAAGAAGAAGCACCAAGTCAATGTCAATCATACTTAAACCTCAATCACAAAAAGTGGAAATAGCCAAATCTTTGTATATTAGTAGTGCCTTGCAAAAGCACACCGTGACCATGATTCCCCGCAAACAACTAAAAGTGGCCCCTCATGTTGTTGAGAAATGACAAATGATGTATGCTCCAGGAAGAGATGTCTTGAATCCCATATGCACAGTGGAGAAAAGGGGGACCATCGTGAGCCTATAAAGTGATGTACCTTCTTATCATTCAATATGGAATATAATTGTACTTTGTCCTTTCAGTCATAGTCACTGCCATACTCAAGATTGTGTGTATGAGTCCAAGCTTCCATCTTGGAACCTAATTCACTTGAATAATAGTTGGTCTATCTAATCTGTTTCATCATGAACATTGTCTTTGTGTTCCATCCGCCATAGTCATGCTCTAGACCCATACATTTCAACATGGTATCAGAGCTCAGTTGAGTATGACACAGCTCCATACATTGCTTCTCTAGTCTCTCTTCACCTCTGGTCATCTTTGTCTAGCTCACATTCAGCTCGTGACTCTATTTTCAACTTCATCTTCATCTTGACCTTGTGTCTGCCATAACCAGAACATTACCTACCCTACTTTGAGCAGCTAGATCTTTCTCTACCATTATTTGTGTTCTGGTAGTCTATTACAACAATGTCTCTTGTTCCGTTGTTGCTCGCCACTAATCTAACACCGAACAGTCCACTTATTCAGCATTCGTGTTTTTCCATTGAGCACTCTCACGTCATATTGTTGCCAAAAGAGAGGACATGGAGGTTTTATAGAAAAAAGACCACACTTTACTTGCTGTTTGTGCAGATTTGTTGCACAGATCAGCCACCACTTCAAATGCAGATTTTCTTGCACTATTTGGGTTTTCTTCAACATATTCAGAGCATTTAGTTAGAATGTCGTGAAGGCCATTGTGATTGTCTAGACTATGAGGATCGATGCAAAGAAGATTGCTGAAGGCCTTTATTGTCTGTTTATGGTTTGACACAGCTAGCGATCCATGTGGTGTTCACTCTGTTTATGGTTTGACACAGCTAGCGATCCATGTGGTGTTCACTGAAGGTGCTGTTACTATTGAAGACTCATTCATAAAGGTTGTGCTTTGGATAGGCATATAGGAGGGTGGGCTCTACAAGCTCATGCCCTTGCCGCGTAGTCTTCCTTAGCTCTTGGGACTACTTTACATGCTCATTATGGGCATGTGAATTTTGATTCTATTGGATAGGCATCAGAGAAGAAGATGATGAAGGGACTTTCAATTCCCCCTTGACCCACCACCCAAAAAAAAATAAAAAATAAAAAATAAAAAATTACTACCTTATGCCCTAGTTGGGGAACAAAACTATTGCAAAATTATGCATGCATTCCAATAAATAATCTTTGGTTCATCACATAAAAATCTATTAAATGGTACAAGGCTACAACAATCAGCCCCAACATAGCTCTAAGCATTAGTGTGGTCTCCAGATGGAGGCAAGAGGATAAGATAGAAAGACACGAACGACTGGCTGAATGATGTGATCAATACGGTGGAGTGAGGGAGGAGGTATCTAAAGCCAATCGTTGCCAAAACTAGCCAATTGGTTGACAAACTTGCATTAATGCAGCTTGGATCAATAAAAAATGATGTTGGGGCCAAAATGTGGCCACCCAAGTTAGCTTGCCCATCCCTCGGTGTGTCCACTTTGCCACAATGCAAATGTGCCTATCAAGAACATTGGGAATAGTTGCTAGAGATGAGATGTAGGAGTGGAATCTCCACTTGCAATGTCTAGGACAAAAAAAACAAAGGATATGCAAATACACTATCAGAGCTTCAAATGTTCTTGCTTGGCTCAAATTGAGGTTCTTAGGTAGGAGATGACCATACATAACACATGACTATTGACATCCCCCATGGTTGTTAGGTACAAAAAGTATGACACGGTATGGTATGATAAAATATGGTACTAAATGGTATCTTAAGACTTTTGAAGATATGGTATGATAAAAATTCATTACTCTCTCCTAAGAGCCACTTAAAACCTAAATTATTTTGACAAACAAACAAGGTAAAGTTGTTTGAATCTCAAACAGTATAAGAAGCATTTAACTCATCCAAAGTGTGGATTGGACCACAAAAGAAGTATCCATTAAGTTGATACCTTATCATACTAATACATATGGTATGATGCTTATAGCATGGTATAGTGTGAACCCTTTTGTATTGTTAGGTATGGAGCTCGTGTGTGGCTAGTAGACTATGTAGGGTGAAGCTCCATGATTGAGAGAGAGAGAGAGAGAGAGAGAGAGAGAGAGAGAGAGAGCAAGTGCTCTTGTACAACAAGTTGAATAGATTGATGTTATTGATCTTGGTGAAAGTACAATGGTTAGGGCCTCATTATATAGGTTTTGGGGTTTCCCCCAAACCATTGACCCTTATTAAATGTTGGGAGGTGTAAAAGATGTTCACACTTTTGACACCCACATTTACACACTTAAGGTGTGTTCATACACGGGAACGTGTATAAACTAACATGTACATGGTGCTGGTCTGACTATAACAGTCGTGCTCAATTTTTGGATATGGTAGAATTTCAAAGAAGATGGAATAAATCCAAGGGTGGCAAGAGGAGTACGACTATTGTTGAAATCCATCAAGGACGAATGCTAGCCAATGAGTAAGTGCCCCTCTTGAGATTAAAGCCTGGTCCTGTTCTCTTTAGATGAAAGAGTGGTCCAAAGGGAGGTCACAATAGGCCAATGAGAGTGGAGGTTTAAGAGGCCTTGGATGGATCACTCCAAAGATAGCCAGTTGGGAATGTGTCAGCTGAGCCTTAGACCCATCTGAGAGATGATAGTGAGGGGCTATCAATGACGAAGAAAAGAGGATAGTGCATGAAGGAGAGACCTATAGAAAATCGCAATCCTTGAAGAATCTTATCACAATCCTAGGTATTCTCTTTTGAGACACAAAGGGTTAGGATTTGATATCCACAAATCACCTGACCCTCAAGTTGAAGCTTTGATATCTATCTATCACAAATTCCCCTATAATGAAGGACCACATCAACAAGATGCAGGAGATTCAGATGAGCTTGCATCCCTTGGTAAGATCGTGGCTTTAGAAGACCTTGCTATGATGCATCTTTCACCTCTCCCATCCTTGAAGTATGATATATTCCACACCGGTTTTCTCATCTCTTGTACAAGGGAAAATATCACTTGGAGGAAGCTAGTCCTAATCATGCTAGAGCAAGATGCACATCACAAGGGAGAGATTCTCACAGAACCAATGCACGGAACCATGGTTTTGCAACCTCGTCTTCAAGTAAGGACAACCCAAGCGCAAGAAAGGGAATAAGAATTTGAAGAAATCAAAGCCATATTCCATTCCTGATACAAATTTAGAGGGGAAACACAAAGGATATCTCAAGTGTCCATACTGTGGGGAAAACCTCACACCTTGAGGAGAAGAGTAAATACCCTCACTTTCATTTAAAAGCAAAGGAAGGAGCTACGTCGGAGCCTTTCCTCTACCGCTATCTCTATATCCGTTATTACTACAAAGTCAATATTCTTGAACATCCATCAGTTGGAGGAGCCTTCTTTGGTTCTCACATATTTTGAGAGGCCTTGGGTCATTGAAAGTGGTGCATCAAGTCATATGACTTGCCTAGGAGATTGGCTCTAGAACCTTCATTCATAGGAGGATATAGTCACTATTGATGACTTTACATTGGTGTTTGTGGTGTTGGTACCTTGCCTTTATTGCCTCATCATCCATATTGAGCTTTGTATCAAAAGTCTACATATTCAAAACTTGGGCTTCCATCTCCTCTGCATTAATGGCCTTACAAGACTCAATTCTCAAGTTGTTTTCATCGAGTATGTCGTATTTTTTTAGGACTCTTTGTTAGGAGCTTGTTGCAACAATTTGACAAGATAGGGGGCTATACAAGATCCATCACTTTCCACAATGAAGGGCCCTCCATCCCATCCTCCACCATATCCTCTAGTGGTTCCCTTGTACCCCAATCCCTTTCAAAGAGCCAAATGTCGAAACTTGGGAAAGAGATGTCAATTTGGTCTAGACCTCTGTTGTTGTAGTGTGGATATGCTAATCTTGCATGAATATAGGATCTATAGAACTCAAAGGATCCATGTTAGCTTGGTGATGAGGGACAATAACAAAATCCTAGAGGTCAAAGCTATCGAGGATGCACTTGACTTTACACGGCAATAGAGAATTGTTCATCAAAGCTTTTTCGTAAGTGGGAATAGAGGGTAGGATTGACACCTAGATTGGTGGTGCCATAATGGTCACTCGTGGATTGGTGTATTAGTAGAGTATGTCAGCTCATGTGTGAGTATGAGCATGTATTATGGCTGGGCACATTAGATAGTTATTTTAGGCATTTTTATCGTGTAGCATTTTATGCTATTGTGGCATTTATTGCTGCCATTCGGCCAGTATTAAATGCTCACCGACGTGATATATTTCATGGTATTATTTATGCGTATGTATATTTTGGGTTCCTTGTCATGAAGACATGTATTTTTGAAACCTCACTTAACATGTGGATTAATTTTTAATCACATGATTAAGCAAATGTTGCACATGTGAGGTGCTATTGGGATTAGAGTAAATTTACGAGTCCGAGACTCGAGAAAATCATGGGATGTCAAAGGCAAAAGTTGCTATAAGTTATGCTGCATAGGTACTTGGTGGTATCTGGTGTCAATTGTTCGCCTAGGTCATTCATTTGGCCATAAGTGTCAGTTGGTGACACTAGAGAAGTGGCATTTAATGGTACCTAACGCTAATCTGATGGTCAAGGATAGTGCAAAGACACTCGGGAATGGAAGTTGCCTAGCCAATTTAATTATTGGCGAGTTAGATTATTTTTCAAGGCACCGAAATAATTATTAGATTAATTTTCAGTATTTAAAGATTGAAAATTAATATTTAATTATGGATAATGTTGGGAAAACCATTTGGGAAAGCTATCACTTGTCAAAAATGCCTATGTAAGACTGAAAAACGTCTTTAGAGACTGGACAGAGGCATTTTTAGTGTATTCAGCTTGCAAGAGAGAGGGAGAAGATGTTGTTGGTCTGATTTGCAGCCATTGGAGAACCTTCTAAGGCAGCTAGGGGCAGGAGAAGACCAATCAATAGCAGGTGACAGCATCTACAGGCTGTTGAGACAGGGCAACATCAGTAAATGACTGATTTTTTTCAGTTCTTTGCATCTACAAGCTGTTGAGATAGGGCAGTAGCAGTAAATGATAGATTTTCTTCAGTTCTTTGTGAAGAAAATCTGAATTTTCTCTCTCCTTAGCATTTCCTATCTTCTCCCAGCCATTTCATAGCCTTGCTTTGAAGATCTTAGCATTTGGACCCTTGGAGGCTGAGAAATTGCAAATTTCTCTGTTGTAAACTTGAATTTACAATAGAAATTAGGGTTTAACAGCAGCCTCGGGAAGCATGCAAGAAATTGGAAGCTCTAAGACTTGGATTTTTTAGGGTTGAAGGTGAATTTCAACTAAATTCAGTGGAGGACTAGCAAGCCATTGAATTTGGGGCATTTCCATTGTCTATGAAGTGGGTGAAGGCCAATTAAGTGCATGAATCAAGGGGCAAATTAGATTGAAGACCTGTTGGTCACTTTGGATAGCAAGGGGAGTTTGGATTGCGAAGGGGATTGGGAGAATCCCATTGTAAATCAACTTTTTCTTCAATAAAGCTAAAGAAATACTGAAAGGGGTGTCAATTTTGGGGCCAATCGGGTGTGCATTGTCCAAGATTAGTAAGTAAATTTGTATTTTCAGATTTGCATTTATTGTTTGTTGCTGTAATTAAGTTGTAATCAGGGATTTACCACCCATCCACAGAAGGAAGGCTTGTTTTACTCCTCAGTTAGTTCAGTTCACCACCTGGAGGTCCCGTGGAGATAGGAGCCGGTGCTCACGCAACTAATGGCTCATTGTTGTATGCGACAGTCTCGTGTGTGATATATGGATTCCATTTCCCGAGCATACATCTGAGTTCTCATCTGTATTATGTTCTTTCTTTCCCTTTCTCTTTTGTCTTGTGTTTCAACAGTTTATTACAGCTTATGCTTACGCTTCCATTGCTGCATCACTTCTGACATGGTATTAGATTTCAGGATTTGTGCTCCTGGTGTGTTTTCTTGCTGATTTCAAGACAGTTTTCACCCTTGTTGATTCGGTGATTGCTATTCCATCCATGCGTCCTGTTTTATCTGTGTTTTCTGTAGATTTGCCATCACCTGCTGTCTATAGCCCCTCTGCTGCGTGCGTTTTCAGTTTTCAGGCTATTGTGACAGTTTTTTAGTCTATTTGTGGCAGTACGCAGCCTATGTTTTGGTGTTCTTGACTCCTTTTCTGGCTAGGCGACTGTATCTTTAGTCCGTTTTTATTGTTTTTGGCAGTTTTTGACTGATTTGTTGATTTTTTGCAGCAGCTTTTGTCTTGTTTTGGTCAGATTTTGGGTTATACTATATGTGAACTCTTGTTTTTTGTAGTCTGTACTCGTGTTTTGGTTGTGTTTCCTCTCTAAATACCTTCTCTTCTCTACTTCTCTTTTAAATCCTCTACAGATGGCTCCTCCATGCACATCCATTGATGACAAACTGCATGGACCTGATTATTACATGTGGAGTGTGGTGATGAAGGTCTGGTTTATCCAGAAGCGGTTATGGTACGTGGTTGGCGGAGTTATTGCACGTCCTCAATAGCTTTCTTCTATTCGAACAGATTTTGATGAAGAAGTCGAAGGCCCAGTGTTACCACTGTGGCAAGAAGAGCCATTTATGGAAGGACTGCAAAGAGTTAGCGGCCTCTAGAAAGAAAATGGAGTAGAAGATGAAGCGGGATGCGGACTCCTCTGACGAGTCATCATTTGGCTCAAATTTCGACTCAGATACTTTGGCCAAGGCGAAGTCCTAAGCGCAGACGGGATCCTCTTCTTTGGATCGTGGGAAGGGCTTGGTGGCCCCTTCCTCAATTGCTTTCTAGTGGTGGTGATGAGGTTATTCCTCGTGACTCTCCAGTGCCAAGTGTGAGAGGGTGTTGAGATGGGGCAGTTGCACCTCATCTATATTTCTATATAGATGCACAGGATCTAGAGAGGGACGTTCCTGTCGCATTGATGAAGTCTGGCAGGTTCAAGTCCTGGAGCTAGGATTGACATCCAGGTTCATGATGGGTTGGTTACTTGACAGAGAGTGGGTGGCTTTTGTCTGGAGCTCACACGAGGGGACACTTTGGCAGTATGGCCAAAGGAGGGGAATCCATGATCACTTATGTTCCAGAGGTATTTTTGACAGGATGGTCATGTATGATACTGAGAGACATTGGGATAGACACATAGATATGCTATGATCTTTTCTATTTTCAGGAGTTGGTACGATTGATATCGACATCAAGTTCTCTTCGAGGCACCTTGGTTGTGACTTGATTACCCACTACTTGGGTATCCGCGGTTCTACTTGGTGGTTCTATGTTGTATGGTTTTTGGTTCATTCTCATTGTACCATTGTATTGTATCAGATTACCTATGATCTGAGAGAGGGTGTAAGCAGAGTATGTCAGCTCATGTGTGAGTCTGAGCATGTATTATGGTTGGGCACATTAGATAGTTATTTTAGGCATTTTTATTGTGTAGCATTTTTATGCTATTGTGGCATTTATTGTTGCTAGTCAGCCAGCATTAAATGCTGGCCGACCTGATATATTTCATGTCATTATTTATGCCTATATATATTTTGGGCTCCTCCTCCTCAGTTAGTTCAGTTCACCACTTTGGAGGTCCCGTGGAGAGAGGAGCCGGTGCCAGTGCCCACGCAGCCAGTGACTCATTGTTGTATGTGACAATCTCGTGTCTGATATATGGATTCTATTTCCCGAGCATACATCTGAGTTCTTATCTATATTGTGTTCTTTCTTTCCCTTTCTCTTTTGTCTTGTGTTTCAGCAGTTTATTACAGCTTATGTTTACGCTTCCATTGCTGCACCACTTCTCACATGATGGCCATGGAAGATGGTGCAAGGATAGAATGATATGAAGGTGGTCACGATCTCTATCTCGATCTTGGTGGTCTTCATATTCATGGCGATCAGAATGCCTATCTTTGTGATCTGAGTCATCACTTTGATGATCCTTGTGGTCTCAATCCACATGATCCTACCAGTTGTAGTGGTCTTCCATCTGATTCTTTTGGAGCCGTCATCAGTGTCTCTGACTCCTCTTCCCACCTCATCTATGGTCCCTCCAGACATAGAGGTTCGAGGCTTATTTTATCACACCCAATATACTGTTTGACTCATACATTCGTTGATTCATCACACTTGAGTTATCTTCATCTTGAGAGTTCTCATGATAGATGGACATCAACTTTTCACATTGATTGACATGCACTATAAGTTAACTTGTGAATCTCATTTCACAAGGTATGTGTGGATTCAAGCAAGGTAACCATGGAACAATCTTACTAGGCCTGAAACATGAATGTTGCTGAATGTTTCAGTTTGCAGCTGAAATGTTTGGTTGTTTCATCCCAAAAATATGTGTAACTTAATGATGAATGTACATATTTGAATTAATTACTTAGCTTTTTCATTAGTGTTTGTCTTAGGATGTATTCAGGACTGAAAGATTTCAGGGCTGAAATGTTTCAGGGTTATGTTGGTTCATACAATAAGATATAATACAAGAGGAGCAACTTTGAGGGATTGGATGTAATGTTTATGTCGTCTAGAGGCAGAGACAAAAGAGCATTGCATGTTTGGCCACAACCACACCACTATTAGAGGTTCTAAGCCTCCATTGCACGTGAACATAGTCTTACTTGGATTTAGACTTCAGAACTTGACATGCATATTATAGCTTCTTGTGAGATATTTTGGGATTACGATGTGGAATTATTTTTTATTGATTTGTCCCAAAAGCTAAGTTAGTTAGTCAGTCAGTTGGCCTTCTGTACATGTTACCTTAGATTTTTTGTTTTGCACTTCCACTCTTTATTTCTGAGAGAGGGAGGGAGGGTTTGTTTCTTAAAAAATTTGTTGCAGCCCATAATGGTGTTTTGGAGGTCATCAATGGTGATGATCTTATTGAGGTTGGACTGATTAGTAGCACACATGGTGTGAATGGGGAAGTTAAAGTCCTCTCCCGCACTGATTTTCCAGAGCAACGATTTGAGCAGGTTTGCTACCATCTCTCTCTTTTTTGGCTGTTGCAGGAACTTAATCATTAATACCTGTTCCAAATGTCTTTGATGTGCATCGAAGCTCCATCTTTGGTGGTTCTGGGTTGTTTTCACTTATTGCTTGCAAAATTTTGTTTCAGCCAGGGATTAGATGGATAGGTTACTATCGAATGGGCAAGTTGGTTGATATCTGCCAAGTTAAACTTCTGAGTGGGAGAAAAATTATTGTTGGGAAAGGACCGTCTTGGCTCCTCACTTTTCAAGGTTTCAAGACGAAAGAGAAGGTACTGAAGGCCATGGTACTGTCTGGAAAGTTTACACATGTATAGCATGGATTACTTTTGTTGTGCTCTAACTTTCAAGTGACATGTCAGAGGCAAGAAGAGACTTGACTTATATTTGGCTTAGCTGTCACCACCTTCTCTTGCATTCACGTGAAAAATTCTCTGGAAGTTGGTGATGAATTTGCCCCTCCCACATGCATATATTTTCCACAAATGGCTTTTAAAATTTCAGTCATTGTATGGGAAGTGGAGATCTCCATCAATTCCCCTCAATGTTTTTAGGATGGAAGGAGTATAGGGGGTGTTCTCCCCCTGGAAGTTCTTTGTAAGGGCCTCTTGTGTCAAAAAGCAAGAGCAGATACATTTTTCCCTTTGAGCAATAACTTTTTCAATTAACTGCTGTCTCATCCTCCTTGAAGTCCTTCAATAAGGGCCTTTTTATGTCAAAAAGCAACATTAGACAAACAAGAAGTCATGCTTTGATCACCAACTTTTTCAATTCAGGTGCTGCTGCCTTAATTGAAATATTGGATAAAGCAGAAAGCAGGATGAAGCCTTAATTGATAAGGTTAATTATAGGTAGGGAAAGGTCATCTTTGATGCTGACATAGGCAGTGACCATATAATTGTGTATTGATTCCAAATTCTAAAATAGGCTACATAGAGAACAACCTTCAGGTTTTAAGAGCATATGTTGCAAATTACAAGATTGAAACGTTCAATTTTTTAAATGGGGGTTGCATTGTCTCCCCTTCACTGAATCAAGCAGCAGGATGCTATAGTTTCTGGATCTTTTAGTCTTTCTGATTTGTGCTTCCAACTAGAATATCCAATTTTGCTTTTGATGCTTTGTCTTTTTGATGTCTGTAATAGCTTCTCTGATGCTGTGATTCTTAAATAATGGAGCACACAGTGCCACAATCAAAGATATTCATGTTCTAACATATTAGCAATCAAAATTATGCATTGTTTGTTTTCAGATTCCCTCTAGTATTTTTGGTTAGTGCCAAGGATTGAATATCCATTTTGTTCTTGGTGCTTTTTCTTTTCATGTCTCTGAAGGCTTCTCAAAGCCCATGACTTTAAATAGATTTGATTCGGCATAGTTTTGGATGCCGTCATTTACATGCTGCCTTTAATTAGAATTCCTGTGCTATACTCATTGGAGGACCTGATTTCAGTTGATCATGTGGGATATGGTGCTGTCCCCAATAGTTGTAAAACTGCCAAGGGTGACAACTTGATAAAGTAATCTTAGCTGGTTCAAAAGAAGACACTGCAATAATGTATTATTGTCATAGGAAGGTTTGCCTGTAGTATTTACTGGTATGCTTGTGAGCTTCATTTGAATTTCTGGTAGTATGTTTACATCTCATAATTCTTTCAGAATCTGAGTAGGTAGATAGTGAGGAGTCAGAGACCTTGGAGGACAAGTGTAATCTCTTCTTTGTATGTCTGGCCTAGGTCCAACATCATTCTGAACAGTGAATGGTGTCTCTCAGTGGTTAGGAGCACATGTTCTTTGTATTTGGATCCTGAATCATTGATTTCTTTAACTTATGAAATGTAATGCTAGAACCTTCACTGACAAGTTTTTTTTGTGAAGAGATCTCCTGGTTAAGCTCAAGTTCTATTTCGCTTTCTGCATTTTTGACTTTCTGGAGGAATTAAGGCTAAGTGATTCAGTGATGTAGTAAAGTATGCCATATGGCAGTTTGTTTTGAGCTTTTGTGACCATGAAAAGGTGAAGCAGATAGAGCATATTACAATAGCAGTTCACTTAGTTGATACCCATGTTTTCTAGATTTGCATATGACAATGAGGTGCTTTTAATATCTATATGCTACATGTGTGCACGAGTATTAGAGGTGATCTGTTGTTGTGAACATAGTGAAGCCAAGTCATGTGCAAGTGCTATGCACTTTTTGGATGCAAAACAGTACCTGCTTTGAAGTAGATGTGTAATTATGCATGAGCAAGTGAGTGATGGGAAATCTTGCAACAACAAGGATGAGGTGCAAGTAAACTTGGTTAGGACACGCCCATATTTCCCCCCATTTTGTCTCAGGCAGATCACCTATGTGTTGAGTAGTATTTATTGAGTTTTATGCAAGCAGGTTTCTTATTTGTAAGATCTTTTCCGTTACTTTTGATGTTTGTGTTTTGATGTACAGGCCAATGAGCTTGTTGGAGGCACTGTCTTTGTTAGAACTGAAGATAGACCAGCCTTGGAACAAGATCAAATTTATCTTCCAGATTTAGTGGGCATGTCTGTTTCTTTAAAGGTATTATCATTCAACTGTCTCTAATGTAGTAGTGCATATAATTTGTTTTCTGCATTTCTATTTCATTTCTTATAAACTTTTCTTTAGTTGGCAAATTCTCTCTCTCTCTCTAAACTGATAATGTATGTCAGTGAAGTTTTGTGTAAGTTGCACAAGTGTTTGATTAGATTATGTTATTGCGTTAAAGTCTGAAGTTGTATATTATCCTGATAGGGGATTTCGTTATACTCACAAATAAAGCTCATCATATGATTCAGCAAAACATTCTTTATACTTGTTGTGCGAACTATATTTTTGTTGTGCCAATGTGTGCCCTTGTCGTCTGATATATATTTTTTGTTTTCCTGTATCTACTTGGTCAGAGCTCAGGAGAAGTGATTGGAAGCATAGTGGATATATTCAACAGTGGTGCCAGTGATCTTCTGCGTGTTAAATTATTCTCAACTGATAATAATTATGCTCTTGAGAAGAAGGAAGCTCAAAATGAGCGTCTTGTGTGGATACCTTTTGTGGAGGAAATTGTCCCAGTTATTGACAATACCAAAAGAGTAGTTGAGATTGTTCCTCCACAAGGCCTGTTGGAGTTGAATATTCCATCAGAAGGTTCTTCAAAGAGAGAGTTGCGGAAGCAGGTGAGTCAGCAGATTGAGTGTCCTTTTTGCCCCTTTTTTGGTAGTGATTATCTTGCAGGATTATGTTCATCAGGAGCATCTTAGAATAGTAAGATCTGAATGCTTGCTTTTCTAACAAAAGTGCTTTTTGAAGACTAGTTAGGGACGTTTGAGAAACAAAAGAGCTAGGGTGTGATGCTGTTGCTGTGCCCCCCTGCAGAAGGGGCCACACTGTTCATCTTTGCCTCGTCTTACCTCGTCTTCCCCTCCTTTCCTCCTGGATGTTTACAGTTTTGTGAATGCCTATATTGGTGCTATCAATCCATGACCACTTTTCACCTTGCCGATTTTCACCCTCCCTCCACCTCCACCCTCAATGGCTACACACCTGTCACTCCTCCGACTCTATCATCACCTCTAGATGCCCTATTGTCCTATTACTTTTACTCTCATTGCCATCATTTTCCCATTACTTCGCTATCATAGCTGCATCTTGTGCTTCATCTCTTTGCAGATGTATTACCAAAAACAATTCTAAGGTGTGTGGAAGGTGGTTTTTCTATGATCCTCTGAACTCAATGCACAATTAAAAGCATCCTGAATAGCCATTGCAAATATTATGCCTCTGATAACGGGCCACCAACTTCCAAGTCCAGAATCTCTTTAATGAAAGGCAAGGAATTGTGATCATGTTTGGTTGCTGCATTTGAAAGTTTATAGTTCACACAAATTCTGCACAGTGTTGTCTTCTTGGAAGTCAGCACTACTAGAGTAACACACATTGCGTGCTCCACATGATAGATAAACTCAGCCTTTAGTTAATGACTTTTCAACCTTTTCCCTAAGAACAACTTACAAGTAATGGCTCTGGAGTCCAAGGCTTCAACCCCTCGGCAAAGCTGTGACAACTCTAGCCTTGGGCCTACTCCTTTGAATTCTCATGTTTTTTTGTAAGTGACAAAATGTCAGTTATATTTTTTAATTTTGCACACACTATTCCTTCTTGTATAGAGTCAAATCATTATTTGAGAGCTTTTGAATTGATGTGTTCCTTTGCTAGCAAGGGCTGACCCCTAACTCATTCAACTCATCTAGTCTCCTCTATTTTCATTTGTAAGTCCCTCTATTGTCTCCTTTTTTTCCAAGGTAGCGCACTTGTCTCTTCCATGACCTCACACGCTTTCACATGTGTAGATCGCTTTTGTAGGCTCTCTTCCTTTTTTCCTCCTTGAGAATGTATCTTTAGCATCATTAGATGTAAAATACTCATCCCCATCCTTATCCTCTTAGGTCTCCTTTTTCTTGTTCACTCTCTTCATTCTTATCTTGAAACACCAAGAGCTTTCTATTAGGTGTATAAAACTTTTGTTTTTCCCCTTTCCTATCATACATGGTTGGTGTCCTCAACCATGTTCTATGTAGGATAGGAGGAAACCCCATGCACACCAACACACACCCCCCACACAAAAATGCATGTTGTGTGATACGAGAATTGATCTTCATTGAAACTCCATGCACCCGAAATTCACTTGAAATCTCCATCGCCATAATGATCTTTAGCAATTGATACAGACACGATTAGCCAATCTCATTGTGAACCTTGAAAGCTGCACTATATTCAATCCTAGTCTTTTGCATAGGCTTTTGTGACCACACTTACTTAAGCTTCTCCATCCACAAGCAATCATTGATATTTTGACTCGTGTGCCTATGTACATTGGACAGATTTTTTGCAGTTGCTCTACTCTCAAAACCTTGTTAGTCACCCTACTTGGTTCATTTATAATTAGGTCGACCAACATTTTCCATTGTCACCTAATTCTTGGTAAGGTCTCATGATCAGTAAAAGGTTGGTGTTGGAACTCTTGCCACAACACTGCAAAGATATACACAATAACTTTAAACTTAAAGCTCAAACTTACCATTCAAGGTGTTTATTACTTATTCAAAATACAATGGTAGTACAAATGTGAAAGATCTATGTCTTCCATATTATGGCTTTCTCATGCTTGGAAGAAGAAATAGATTGCACATTTCAATGTGTCAGAAGTGGAGCAGCGGTGGAAGCATAGACATGTACTGAAATAAACTGCTGAAACACAAGACAAAAAGAGAAAAGAAAGAACACGATACAGATGAGAACTCAGATGTATGCACGGGAAATGGAATCCATATATCTGAACACGAGACAGTCGCATACAACAGTGAGTCACTGGCTGCGTGGGCACTGGCACTGGCTCTGGCTCCTCTCTCCACAGAGTCTGCAGATGGTGAAGTGAAGTGACTGACTGAGGAGGAACCACTGAGTATAAATAGGTTGAAAAAGTGGGGAGCAATAATGCTGGTTGGACAGCATTAATGCTGGCCGATTGGTGCATAAAAATTCCCCAATGGCATAAAATGCCACACCAGAAAAAACCTAAAATACCTAATAAAAATGCCCAGCCCAGATCAAGCTCAGACTCACACATGAGCTGACAAATACTCTGCTAACACCCTCTCTCAGATCATGGGTGATCTGATACAATACAATAGTACAAGGAAAAGGGATCAGAAACTATAGAACCACCAAGTAGAACCATGGATACTCAAGCAGTGGGTGATCAAGCCACCACCAAGGTGCCTCGGAGAGAACCTGATGTCGATGTCGATCGTACCAAACACCTGAAAATAGAGAAGATCATAGCATGTCTCTGTGTCCATCATCAATGTCTCGCAGGAACATACAAGACTATCTTGTCAAAAATGCCCCTGAACATAGGTGACCATGGATTCCCCGCCTTTGGCCAGACCGCCAAAGTGTCTCCTCATGTGAGCTCCAGACGAAAGCCTCCCGCTCTCTGTCAAATAACTAGCTCATCATGAACCTGGATGTCAATCCCAACTCCAGGATTTGATTTCGCCAGATTGAAGTCGATGCGTCAGGGATGTCCCTCTCTGGAACCTGTGCACCTGTATAAAAGTATAGATGAGGCGCGACTGCCCCATCTGAACGCCCGCTCACACTCCCTCTCTGGCACAAGAGAGTCGTGAGGGATGACCTCATCACCACCACTAGAAAGCAGCCGAGGAAGGGGCCACCAAGTCCTTTCCGCGATCCGAAGAAGAGGATCCCTTCCGCGCCTGGGACTTCACCTTGGTCGGAGGATCGGAGTCGGAGTCTGATGAAGGAGAGGACTCATCGGTAGAGTCAACATCTCGCTTCGTCTTCTGCTGCTCCTTCCTGGAAGCCGCTAACTTCTTGCAGTCCTTCCGCAAATGTCCCTTCTTGCCATAGTGGTAACACTGGGCCTTCGACTTCTTCTTCTCGTCACCCCTCTCTAAAGCTACGTAAGCCTCGCCTTCATAATGTGCCGGAAGCCGCCCCTGTAATCTCAAGGATGTCTCATGCTCAAGAAGCATCGAGGTCATATGTGTAAAACTGACAGAAGTCGATGATGTCTGCGCCCGCAAAGCATTGGCCACTCCATCAAACTCCGGGGGGAGCTTGTAGAGGACTGTCCCGACGAGATGCGCCTCGGGAAGAGCAGATTGCATGTGCTGAAGCTGGTCCTGTATCTGCGTAACACGAAGAAGAAAAGACTGAATAGTATCTTTCGGGGCAAACTTCATCTGCTGGAGCTGGCCATAACGTGTGACTGCCCGCATGGTGGAAGGTGCCTCGTACATCTGCTGCAACTTCTGCCATACGTCAGGAGATGTCCTACACGAGGTAACGGCCGGTAAGACCGCTTTAGAAATACACCGAAGCAACGCCGAGTAAGCACGGGCATCGTCCGAGTCCCATGTGAGCACTGCTTTCTCATGGTTGTCCTCATCAAAGTCTTCAGGAAGAGGAAAAGGACGGAGAGGGCGAGGAAGAGCTCCACAGACGATGTACCATAACCGCTTCTGCACAAACCAAGCTTTCATGACAACACTCCATGTGAGATAATTAGGTCCATGTAACTTATCATCAGTGGAAGTGCACGGAGGAGCCATATGGAGAGGATAAGAAGAGAAGTAGAGAAGAGATGGAATTTAGAGAGGAAACACAGCCAAAACACAAGCACAGAGTGCAGAAAATGAGAGTTCACATGCAATAGAACCCAAAATCTGATCAATAGAAGACAAAATTTGCTGCAGAAAGTCAAAAAATCAGTCAAAAACTGCCAAAAATAGCAAAAACGGCCTGAAGTAACAGTCACCCAGCCACGAGAGACGCTGAATCAGCAAAACGCAAGCTGTAAACTGCAGGAAAACAGGTAGAAAACTGTCGCCAGCAGCGGCTGATGGAAAACACAGGCAGCAGAGGGTGCATAGGCAGCAGGCGATGGTAAAACTGCAAAAAACGCAGGCTGAAAACAGCCCCAAAACAGGTCGCCTGGCTGCTACAGCAGTCACCTGATCAGCAGGGGTACAAAACAGTCCTGAAATCAGCAATAAAACACAGCAGAAACACAAATCCTGAAAACTGATACCATGTCAGAAGTGGAGCAGCGGTGGAAGCATAAACATGTGCTGAAATAAACTGCTGAAACACAAGACAAAAAGAGAAAAGAAAGAACACGATACAGATGAGAACTCAGATGTATGCGCGGGAAATGGAATCCATATATCTGAACACGAGATAGTCGCATACAACAGTGAGTCACTGGCTGCGTGGGCACTGGCATTGGCTCTGACTCCTCTCTCCACAGAGTCTGCAGATGGTGAAGTGAAGTGACTTACTGAGGAGGAACCACTGAGTATAAATAGGCTGAAAAAGTGGGGAGCAATAATGCTGGTTGGACAGCATTAATGCTGGCCGATTGGTGCATAAAAATGCCCCAATGGCATAAAATGCCACACCAGAAAAAACCTAAAATACCTAATAAAAATGCCCAGCCCAGATCAAGCTCAGACTCACACATGAGCTGACAAATACTCTGCTAACACAATGATGACATTTAAAAATGGGAATAGACCATTAGGCCCAGTTGACAAAACATTACTATTTTTGGCAAGTCATACATGGTAACAAATGACACTTGGCATGTTACATGGATGCACACATGGAACCATCTAAAGAAGCCTTGCCAATTTAGTAAGTATTAATTGATGGAATTTTGTTGTGGTACCATGTATGAAATTCTAATTCTATCTCTAGTTGAAGGAGAAAGAGACATGTGTCTCAATGCAAGATAGCACTTAAGCCACATATCCCAAAATTAAGCACATGGCTATATTGAACCAACCTTGTACAAGCTTTTTATCTTAAAGGAATCATGACCCAACATATTGAGCTTGAATTGGTTCACTAAAAACACTTCAGCCGTGAGAAGTAAGTCATACTTGAGAAATAACTCAAGTTAAATGTGACATTTTAAATAATTTGTTATTTCAGGGAAGACTTGACAGCTATAATATTATGAAAAAAGCAAATTCATTATTAGCACCACACAAAGAGCCCTTGTTGAGCCACTAAAATTAAAGGCTTTCATTATACAAATTATCATGCATTGTGGCTTAATTTTATTCCACAAGAACAACCCCAAAAATATTTATTTATGAATAAATGCATTTGTTTGTGATAGTAGGACAAATGCCCAAAAACTCTAGAGAACTTGCTATACACCTGTGTTGCTCAAAAGCAATTGGACTAGGAAAATTACCTTCCAATCATAAATTTACTTAGAATACTCCTAAGTATGCATCAACAAGTTATAGTCCATTTATGTTTATGTATAGCTATCAACTTAGAGATTTTTTTGCTGTTGGTTTATAAAATGAGCAATTCACAACGTAAAGGAATCTTGGAGAAAATGAATCAAAAGTTGGCTGTTGTGAGAGAAAATAATATGAGATCGTAAGATCAATATAAGAGTGACTCTAAAAAAGAACTTGAGTTTCAAGACGGTCAAAAAGTCTACTTGAAAGTTCTAGAACTTTTTGAGTCTTTAAAGATTGAAAGAGCTTGAAATTGATTGAAACATTTTGAAACTTAAAAGGTTTGATTAGTCGCTTATAAATGAATGCTTCTAAATGGGAGCGATGTTTACCTAGTTGCTCATGTAAGCACCAGTTTGGTGGTCATGAAAACTTTGATGAACTATTTTAAATATTCACTATGGTATGAACTAGAACGCATCATGACTCATAGAGAGAGGACTAGGCATTCTTTTTGTATGAAGAGTATTTAGTTAAGTGAAAATGTGTGGTCAAACATAGTTTTACTTGGAGCACCTAGTGTGATTTATCAAAGGTAATGCCATTGTGTTCAAGGTCAAAGCACTTGTTAAGGGGAACAAGCAATGATATTGTGAGAGTGTGCAATGGAAGACGGAACACGGACACGAACACGAACATGAACACGGAGAGAGAGAGAGAGAGAGAGAGAGAGAGAGAGAGAGAGAGAGAGAGAGAGAAGAATCTGCCTAACTAAATAATGAATGCTGAACACAAAAAGAAGACTGATCAGTCCTTGCATGCACTAGATGTGCTCAGAAAAATCTTGACAAAAGTGGACAATGTCCAGCAGGTGGTGATAGACTAGAAACTGTAGAAACTGACCTAGGAATGCGCACAGAAGCCCAAGCACAATAATGCATGCTCAAATAAAGTTGCCTCCTCTGTCAAATCAAGTGATAGACTTGTTAGAGCTTCTAAAGTCCTCGTGTGACTCAGTCTCAGATTGAGGCTCATAGGTAGGAGATGACAAGGCATAACAATCATGACTGCTAACACTTCCTCTCAGATCTTGGATGTGGCAGAGGGCCAAAGAAGAAATAGATCCTAGGTGGCAAGAGGAATGGAAATGTTGATGAAGTGCGTCGATGTAGACTGTTGACGAAGAAGCTCCTCACGATCCTAGGAGGCCTCTCCTTGAAAACACTAGGGGCTAGGAAATCCATAGCCATGTCATTGAGGTCATCCCCTTTTGGAAGGGATGGGGGGTACAAGGGAACCATGGGAGGAGAGGGTGGGGATGGGAAGGAATGTGGAATAGATGGTGCACAAGCGGGAGCAGTTGCAACAATAGACTATTGCCGTGGAGGACCTTGTATAAGAGAAGGGGAATGGAGGCTATAAAATTCACTCTCTTGCCAACTTGTCACTAAAATAGCTCCTCTGGAAGAAGCCTCAATAGACATTGTTTGCACGGTGAAGACAACTTGGGTACCAGGTCTAGTTAGGCCATACACTAAGAGGAGTGGAAAGCCCAAGTCTAGAACATGTAGGACTTTTGAAAGGGAGCTTGAAGTACATTCTAGCAATACTGGAAAATTGCCAACACTATGAATAGGCATTGAACAAATGTCACCAATAGTGACTAAACCCTTAGATGGACGGTGGATAACAATAGGTGTAGAGGTAGACGAAGGCTTCAATGTAGATCCACCCGTTGCTCCTAGACAAATGTGAGGGTACTTCTTCCAACATTTCTACTTTGGATGTGTCCCGTTCCCACAATATGGGCATTTAGGCTTCTTTGAGTTGGAGTCAGAGCTTGAAGAACTCTCTTATTGTTTAGCCTTTGAGTTCCCTTTTTTCTTCTTTTCCCCTTTCGAACTTGCAACAAAAGCTTTGGTGGAGGTGGATAAATTGCCAACCTCTTTGGTGCACTCGTCATACTTTAAAACAAGTGGGGCAAGCTCCTCCCATAGAAGCTTTTCACAGGGCCTCGATGTAAGGATGCTAGTGTAGAAGAAATCAAACTGGGGACTCAGGGGATGGCAGCTGAGTCAAAAGAATCATGGCCATATCCTCTGAAGAGATCATCTTGTCTTTAACCTGGAAGAGTCATCAACAACGAGCATCTGTAATTTCTTCTTAAGAGTAATTTGGTGGACAAATGTTTTCTAATGGTACAAAGAAGCAAGCTTTGTCCACACCTCCACTGCTTTTGGCAATCTGTGCATATGTACTAGAAGAGAATCTTGTAAGCTCATAAAGAGGAAAGATTGAGCTCCAAAGTTGAGCTGATCCCATAGGGCTGCATAATCCATCGATGATTCCATTGCGGGATCCTCCACGGGATGGGGAATAGGATGGGTAACAAACTCCCAAAGATGGAAGGTATCAAGGATATACTCCACCTTACATGACCAAAGCGAATAGTTTAAACCATCAAGCCGGTCTTCTTTGGGCAAAGAAGGGAGTATGGGTGTAACTAGCCCTCCTCCTCAGATAGGGTGGTAAATAACCTAATTAAGCACTATGTATAGCAATTAACAAATTCACAAAACTGAAATGCACACTTTACCATATAATCTTGGACACTGTGTTGGTCCCAAAATTGGCACCCCTTTCGGTATTTATTTAACTTAATTGAAGAAGAAATTGATGTACAATGGGATTCTCCCAATCCCTTTTTGGTTTTTCAACTCTCCTTGCTGTCCAAAATGACCAACAAGTCTACACAACAAGTTTTCAATCTGATTTGCCCCTTGATTCGGGCAATGAATTGACCTTCATCTGCTTTGATGGAGATGGAAAATGCCCCAAATTCAATGATTTGCTGGTCCCTCCACTTGAATAGCCTAAAAATAGCTTCAGCTCTGTTGAATCCAAGTCTTGGAGCTTCCAATTTTTGGCATGCTTTTCAAGGCTGCTGCTAAACCCTAATTTCTGCTCTGCAGATTAGGATTTACAACAGAGAAATCTAAAATTTCTCAGTGTCTGGTGATCTCAGTGTTCTAATCTTCAAAGCAAGGTTGGGAGATAAGAGGGAATGCTAAGGAGAGAGAAAATTCAGACTTTCTTCATGAAGAACCAAAGAAAATCTGTCATTTACTATTGTTGCCCTGTCTCAACAGCTTGTAGATGCAAGGAATTGAAGAAAATCAATCATTCACTGCTGTTGCCTTGTCTCCATAGCGTGTAGATGCTGTCACTTGCTGTTGATTGGTCTTCTCTTGCCCCTGGCTGCCTCAGAAGGTCTTCCAATGGCTGCAAATGAGACCAATAACGTCTCCTCCCTCTCTCTTGCAAGCTGAATAAATTAAAAATGCCTCTCTCCAATCTCTAAAGACGTTTTTCAGTCTTGCATGAGCATTTTTGATAAGTGGCAGCCTTTTCAAATGGTTTTTCCAGCATTATCCATAATTAAATATTAATTTTCAATCTTTAAATACTGAAAATTAATTTAATAAATATTTTGGTGCCTTGAAAAATAGTGTGACTAGCCAATAATTAAATTGCCTAGGCAACTTTCATTCTTGAGTGTCTTTGCGCCATCTTTGATAATCACATTGGTGTTAGGTACCATTAAACAACACTTTTCTAGTGTCACTAATTGACACTTATGGCCAAATGAATGACCTAGGCGAACAATTGATACCAGATACTACCAAGTACATGTGCGGCATAACTTATAGCAACTTTTGCCTTTCACATCTTGTGATTTCCTCGGGTTCGGGGCTCATAAATTTACTCTAACCCTAGATACACGTGACATTTGCAACATTTACTTAACCATGTGATTAAAAATTAATCCACATTTTAAGTAAGGTTTCAAAAATACATGTCTCATGACAACGAGCACTTGTATAGAGGTGCTATAGATGGCAGATTGAGGCCAGTAGAACGGGCCTTCTATGAAACACTTGGAAGTAGGCTTCACCTTTTTGTTCTGGGGACACTCTTGATCATTGTGAAAATGACATGTTTGTAGATGAAATAATGGCCCTTCGAGCGATTCTCGTTGCTAATGACCTTATGCTTGCCGTCCTTATATATATATGCAACTTTGAAGTCGGTAGATGAGTTGCTGCTAGGGTAGATGACTTCTTCGACTTAAAGATGAGGCAGCTTGATGGGAAGCCCTAGTTGACTGGTTGCCCCTATTGCAACTAAAGTATTATTAAAATTCTTGAGAGTATGCATTGAAGCTTTTCTTTCCCGTATCAAGCTCAAATACTTTTCGGAAAGTTTCAATCCGATCATTAGTCACGAAACGTTTTTGAAAAATGGATTGAAAATCAGCCAAATTGCTAGCTTAGGTTGTAAGCCCGGCCACAAAGTGTACACCTTTCCTTGTAATATGATTTGTATTTGCTCGATGCATTGAGCGTCATCAAACTCATACATATCAAAATATGGCGTCCATTTGGCCAGCCATGAGTCAATGTCCGTCTTATTGCAATCCTTCTTCTCTCCTTTAAAGGGATCTTGTTGGAAATGAAGAGGCACCATCCTTGGTTGCGGGCACAAATGGAAAATGGGAAGAGTGCAATTTAGCTAATTTCCGTTGCATCTCCTTCACTTGAGCTTGGAGAATTGCCACAATGGATGAATCTCCTTGGGAGTTGAAATAAGAAGCAGCCTCGGGATACTGTCATGCATGTGTTTGGGTTTGGGACATGCATCCACTCGATGTTTAGATTCAATGGGAATGGGCACATTAAAGGGAGAAACACCGTGAGAAGACATGGTATAAATAAGTAGAGAGGTTTTGAAAGAGATTGAGAGAAGAGTTGATTTAGAGTTCAAGGAGTGCAAGTTTCTTTTTTTGGATGGAGGTAGGACGGATAGGTATAGGTGGGGTGGACAGGCAAAGGGGATAGAGGGGTGCCCTTAGAGAATAAGTTTGAAAGAGGACTTAACTCTTCACGATGGAGCCTTTATTAAAAAAGGAATTTAGTAAGTGGCCAAATTTCCTATGACCATGTTGACCACCTAAGTGGCTTGCCTAACATGTAACTCCACCAAGAGGAAAATCGATCCCCCCAAACCATGTGTCAAAAGTTAACGCCTCCCCTCTGTTGATTGCCTCAATAGGACAATGTCCCTTAGGCTTGCCATGTCACTTCACACTTAAGTCAATGCCTTTACTTCCGTTTTAGGGCTACTGGCGGTGTCGTAGTCGGTGTGTGCTAGTAGACTTTGTGACCAGTCAATCTGTCCTTGCATGTTGTCCACCTCACTCTTTCTCACTCCAATAGTCAATCTATTCAGGACAATTGCTATTTTTCTCTTCATGACTATCTGCAACAGTCAACCTCGCTCTTTCTCATTCCGACGGTCCTTGTTTCTCTCCAAAAAAACTTCTTTGTTGAATCACAATGTTTCTCTCTTCATGATTGTCCATATTGACTACAATATCAACAGATCATTTAATGTTTGTTAAAATTAAAAGCAATGCTAACATTAAATGTTGAATCAACACTAACATGTAATGCTAGGTCAACATTAGACATAATAATAACAATAATATTAAATGTTAAGTCGATAGAAATTACTGTTGGTGGGAAGTCTAATGTTTATTAGGGCTACAAAATTTTAGCCTCTTTAACTCAACACAAAACTTGAGCATAGGTACAAAACAAAAAAATACATTGCTCTTGTACTACCCACCACTTGCAACATGTGCCCCGCGTGCACGTCTCTCCTACCAGTAGTGTCCCATACCACCCTTAAAGAGACAAAGGTGTATTTGTCAAGAGTGAATCATCATGGTTCTGTGAGCAAAAGTGGTTTTGTGCATTTGATCGAATCTCACACCCAATTGCAAGTTGATGGACTTATACCAATGAAATGTCCCCCTAGGATCCTACTTGCACATGAGATATGACCCAAGCAAAACTCAACATAAAAGGGATTGGACATTAGACTCACTTCCTAGCCATAGAGCCAAATGGGTGTTACAATTATCGTGTTCCTCGTAAGTTTTGGTGTGAACGCTCCCTTATCTCATGGGCACTTTTTACCTTCTAGTTGGAGAAGGGTTTCTTCCTTGTGTGAACACTCGTGAGTGGGTGAGATTGTACTTATATTCATTCCCACATAGTGGATGTGACTTTCTAGTACTCTTTTCTCTCTTGTTCACTTGTTCATTGTGAGTGTGCGTGTGCTGCTGAACCCTAACCTAATAGTGGTATTAGAGCTTACCTTGCAGCCGTTGCCAATACAGCCTTAGCTGCCGATGAGAGCCTTGAGCTCGGCCGCTGTTCTCCTCACTAGCTGTCCATGAGTTGGTTGCTGCCTGCACTTGCTACATGTGCATCCTGTTGCATGTCAACCATAGTTTGTGAAATGTGCTACGTCTCCAGTGTGACATGTAGTGCACGACATGTTGCTGCTCACAATTGCAGCAGCGAGCATTGCTGTCCGTTTGCCGAGGTGACCATAGGCTGGTGTGCAGCAATTGGGGCAGGTTTGGTTTGCAACATTTTGAGCAGGTGCAACAGTCTAAAACACGTACAGAATAGGCGAAACAAGCAAGCAACAAAAAATGCAGCCAAAAAGGGGGTTTTACCCTACCTATCACTAGACTTGCCCAAAATGGAATTTCAAAGAATTAAGAACAGCCAAAAAGAAACGGGAACCGCTAGAAACAACCGTCCTGTTTCAATAGGTTCAAATGCCGTTCTGAAAACTATACTTCCTTGTACTTCATCACATTGGCACTGCAAGGGGTGTCAAAATTTGCCAATTCTTAGCAGTGCCCAATGTAATTTGTGTCTTGTGGACACTTCTTAAAGTATCAATGTATGGTGTGTATACCTAGTGGCTTAGGATATTAAAGTAGTGACACTAGGCTCTAGAGTAAATAAACATAACTTAGTTGGTGGAAGTGTGGTTAGGTCAACCTTATGCCTGAACCTTAGTTGTACTTTTCATCCATCTTTTCAATTCAGCAAGCAAGTACACTCTCATTCAGCTCACACAGTCTTGTTCATTGTCTACTCTCTTGTTTCTCTCTCCTCCTTTCAACCAATCACCTACATGTTTTTCATGGGCTAATCTCAAATCTCAACAAAATTTTGGGGGTTTTACATTCTGTGTACAGAAATTGCTCGATTTTGTGACAAAATTTGGGGCTTTTCACAATCTAGCTTGAATTTCACCAAATTTCACCGATTAAATTTAGGGCTTTTGTGAAATTTTCCCAAATTGACGTTGAGGCGAATTATACCTTCTACATCGACATTTGTGCACATTGGAGCCCTTTTAGCTGAAATTTCTTCATCCATGCCATAAATTTTTTGAAAAATTGTGAGTTTTTGGTCTTTTCTTGGCTTTATTTTTGTGTTGCAACTGCATTTGTACTTTGTACACCAATTGGTTACAGAAAAAGCAGAAATGTCAGCAAGCAATGGCCGGGAAAAATGATTTGCTCAACATGGTTGGGGACTTTGACAATTAGATGGCACTAATTTTACCATGTGGGCATACATGATGAAGCATATACTTGTTGCCAAATAGCTTTGGGGTTATGTATGTGGTTTAGAAGTTAGGCTTATAGGCCTTGCTACACAGAATGCCACAGGTTCTTCCAGCTCATCCACAATCACTGATGGATCTTCAGCTCTAGTTCCTCGTGCATCTTCCACAGTAGATCTATTGAAATGGGATGGGCGTGATGCCCAAGCTCATGCTTTGATTGCACTCTCATGTAAAAGGCAGGTTATCTTGCATATTTGGTCGTCCACAACGGCCAAGGATGCTTGGGATAAGCTTACTTTGTTGTATCATATGCGCAATGAGGCTCGTGTAGCCTATTTCATAAGTAGCTTGAGATGGAGCACATGACAAAGAGTGATTCTTTGGATGTTTACATTACACGTGTCAAGGACGTTACTGAGCAACTTGCTAACATTGATGAAATCATTCTCGAGGCATCTCTTGTATCTATGGTCTTGGTTGGTCTACTTGATACTTACTAGAGTTTTGCCACTACACTCCGTTTACTTGCAAAGGAAGATGTGAATGCTTACACATTTGATGTGTTGGTATTACTTTGTTGCAAGAAGAGCGATCAAGATTGAATTGCTTTAATATAAGTATGGATAATCAAGCATTGCTGTCAGCCATTGTAACAAAGGGAAGTCATGGCAGCCCTCAAACTTTAAAGAGAAAGGCAAAACAACTTCTTCTATGGACTCTTCAAACACCAAGATGATGGTGCTAAGAAAAAAAGATGCAATTATTGCAGAAAGAAGGGATATGTGATTGAAGAATGTAGAAAGAGAATGGCAAGTGAAAAGAAGAAATAATCAGGCATGAGTGTTGCTGAAAATTCAGCAAATGCAAAGGATGTAGCCGCACATTTGGCAAGCTTGTGACATTGGTCAGTCTTATGCGGCATGCCTTTGTTGTGCGTTGTTTGTATGATTCTTCTTCACATGAACATGGTCTTTCAGTTGTTGAAAATTGCAGCACTTGGTATTTTGAGAGTGGCACTTCTAAGCACATAACATCCTTTCGTGACTTGTTTGTATACAATGCTTCGTATGCCATTCAAGGTGTTGGTTTGATTCTCATTCTCGCAGTGGATGGAAAAACTATCATGCTTGAAAAGATTTTCTGTGCGCTAGCATAAAGAAAAACTTGCTTTTAGTTTCAGCCATTGCATGTGCTGGTTTTGGGGTCAAATTCCTCATGGATCGATGCAATGTCTACCATTGTAGTGATGCGTATGTCCTCATTGTCATAGATACTTTATACAATGGACTTTATCAGCTTGTTTTATATGAGAGGAGAGCATTAGAGGATACATTACATGTTGATGTTGTTAGCAGTCATGTTTGTCATGCCTTGTCATCTCTTGCTCGTGAGCCTCAATCTGAGTCTGAGTCAAACGAAGACTTTAGGAGCTTTGACATGTCTGTCACTTGTTTTGACGAAGTAGATAACTCATTCTAGAGCACTTAATTTATTGCCTTTCAGTGCATTTTCTCCTCCAATCGGGATTTTGTGTGCATTTCTCAAGTAATTTTTGTATACATCAATTTGCCTCACCTGTTGGACATTGTCCACCCATTCCAGGATATTTTTGAGCATTTTTTGGCATTTTTACCAGTGTTAAATGCTGGTCAGCCATATTTTTGGCCCCAAATTGCAGTCGGCCAAATTTGGGATTAGTTGGCTATATATAGCCTGTCCCCCCCACACTTGATCATTCATTTTCCTCCTTCCCTGGTAGGTGTACACTCTGGCTCTGTCATCTTCCTTCGTCTCTAGTGTTGCTGTCATCATCAGCCTGATGTGGTGCCCTCACTAACGTTGTGGGCTGCGTTCAGGGATTGATCAATCCTCCTTCTGTATTCTATATTCTTCCCTTGTTCAGTGCAGATTTCTTTCTTTTTTTCTTGCAGTCTCTCTTTGTTCCTTTGTCTCTATGTTTGTGTTCCTTCTTCCATTGTGCACTCTCACATGGTATTATGGCCTAAGAGAGACAGAGCTGACCATCCTTTGCTAGGTGGCCTTTTCACATTAGCATTTTGCTGAAAATGCAGCTCTCTTCTTGAAGGGGACATCTTCTTTGTGTAGGCGATAGTATTTCTCCCCCGGGCGAACCCTCTACATTGACTTGTGATCCTGTAGTCGTTTTCTCCTGTTTCGGGGCTATCTACCACCAAAATGCAAATTTCTTGTGGGCGTCTTGTAGGATTTTGAAGATGTCTTACGACCATTTTTGTGGCTTTGATGATACAGATGAGGAGCCTTCTCTGCACTTCTCCAAACGACGGTGAGATTATTGTGTGGATCGTGAAGCAGGAAGGACATCTATCTTGTTTCTTCGGGAACCCTCTCTGTCATGTTCTCTACATGTCTCACACAAGGCTTGTGTTGCTGGCCTCCATTTGCCATCAATGGCACCCTCTACACAGGTGCTCGTACTCCCTTCATTACCCAAAGAGGAATGGCTTGATGGTTCAAACTACTCGCTTTGGTCATGTAAGGTGGAGTGTATCCTTGATACTTTCGATTTTTTGGAGCTTATTATCCACCCTATTCCCCTTCTAGTGGAGGATCTCACTGTTGGATCATCGATGGATCGTGTGGCCTTATGAGATCTACTCAACTCGAGCTCGATCTTTCCTCTTTATGAGCTTATAGGATTCTTTCCTAGTGCATGTGTGTAGGTTGCGGAAAGTGGACAAAGCTTGCTTCTTTGTACCATTAGAAGACTTTTATCCACTGGATCACTCGAGAGAAGAAATTACAGATGCTTGTTGTTGATGATTCTCCTTGCATGAAGGATCATATTAGCAGGTTGAAGGATACGAGGAATAAGCTTGCATCCCTTGACAAGATGATCTCTTTAGAGGATATGGCTTTGATTCTTTTGACTCAACTGCCATCTCCCCTGTTTGATGCCTTCTACACTGGCCTTTTTACATCAAGGACATGTGAGAAGTTTCTATGCAAGGAGCTTGCTCCGCTTGTTTTGGAGCATAACGAGTGCGCCAAAGAGATTGCCAGTGGATCCACCTCCACCAAAGCTTTTGTTGTAGGTTCAAGAGGGGGAAGATGAAGAAAGGGAAGTCAAAGGCTAAACGATAGGAGAGTTCTTTAGGCTTTAACTCCGATTTGGAGAAGTCTAAATGCTCATACTGTGGGAAGGGGACACACACATTTGGAGGAGAAATGTTAGAAGAAGTACCCTCGCCTTTGTCCGGGAGCGAAGGATGGAGCTAAAACATTCAAGCCTTCTATCTCTACTCTAGCGGTTACCCATGAGTCAATGTTCCTTAATCTTGTTGACTTGGAGGGGTCTTCTTCAATGGTTGCCTCGTCTTTTGAGAGGCCTTGACTGGTTGATAATGAAGCTTCTAGTTACATGACTCCATGAGGTGATATGTTGTAGGATTTACGCCCTTTTGAGGGTTTTGTCAGTGTTGGTTACATTGTTCGAGTGCCTATTAGTGGCGTTGGTACTTTGCCTTTGTTTCACGATTGCACTTCAAGCTTCCTTTCATAGGCTCTTTATGCTCCAGACTTCCGTCACATTCAAGATCTGAGAGGGGGTGTTGGCAGCTTGTTTCTTCATTGGCCTTTTGCCACATTTAGGATCTGAGATGGGATGTTAGCGGTTGTGTTTGTCATGCCTTGTCATCTCTTGCCTATGAGCCTTGGTTTGAGTGAGATGGGATTTTAGGAGCTTTGACCCGTTTGTCACATGCTTTGAGGAAGGAGGTAGCTCATTCTAGAGCACTCAGTTTATTGCCTTTTAGTGCATTTTCTCCTCTAGTTGGGATTTTGTGTGCATTTCCTAGGCAGTTTCTGCATACATCAGCTTGCCTCACTTGCCGGACATTATCCACCCTTCTTAGGATTTTTTTGAGCATTTCTGGCATTTTAGAAGCATTAAATGCCGGTCGGCCATATTTTTGGCCCCAGATTGCATACGGCCAGATTTGGGGTTAGTTGGCTATAGATAGCTTCCTCCTCCCAAGCTTGATCATTCATCTTCCTCCGTCCTACCATCATCATCAGCCCAATTTGGTGCCCTAACTAACGTTGTGGGCTACATGTAGGGACTGATCAGTCCTCCTTTTGTATTTAGCATTCTTTCCTTGTTTAGTGCAGATTTATTTTTGCTTTCCTTGTAGTCTCTGTGCTTTCCTTTGTCTCAGTGTTCGTGTTCCTTCTTCCATTGCACACTCTCAAAGATGCCACCCTTGTGGATGACTTTGAGTTATGGCATGCTTGGATTAGTCATCTTAATTATGGCAGTTTGCTATGCCTAAGAAGCAAAAATATGGTGCTTGATCTCCCTTTGTTGAAAGCACCTACTCACGATGTGTGTGAAAGTTGTGTACTTGGCAAAATGCATTGTGCTTCATTTCCCAAGGTTAGTACTATGTGTGCTGATAAGAAATCATAGCTTGTGCATAGTGATGTTTGTGGGCCCATGTGTGTCATATCCAGTGAAAGATACTTGTACTTAGTTACCTTTATTGATGACATGACTCGTCATTGTTGGGAATATGCTTTGAAGCACAAATTTGAAGTGTTTGCATGCTTTAAAACTTTCTTGGCCTTGGCTGAAAATGGCAGTGGATGCAAGATGATGGGGACTATGTATGTCATGGGAGTTCACAACTCCTTGAGTGAAAGGGGCATTGTACTATGCCTTACACACCTCAATAAAACAGTGTGGTTGAACGAAAAAATTGCACTTTGATGGAAATGGCACGTTGTATGCTGTCTCACAATAAGCTGCCCCCAAAGTTTTGGCTTGATGCTAGCATGTTTGTAGTGTATGTGCTGAATTGCAGTCTAAAGTATTGGCTGATTGTACGCCTTATGAGGCTTGGAATGGCCGGAAACCATTGGTGTCACATATATTTTTGTCTTCGGTTTTTTGGCATATGTTTTAGTGCCACAACCAGATGTTTGGCAACTTTTGATGATGCCAAGATATGATTTCACTCACAATTTTAGCTAGACCAAATTGATGTCGAGAAGTTGGAAAGATTCTACAATCTCAAGCAAGGAGATGCCAAAGTCTGGAGCCATACATCTCAATTTAAGGTCCTAAAAGAAATAATGTCTCCAAACTTACAACGTCCTATTGGCGAATTTTTGCACTCACTTTTATAGAATCCAAAGTTATTGAAATAATGAAATTCTAGTTTTCATTCATCTTGTTAGCTTAGTCATTTAGTTTGGTATAGAATACTGGATTTAGATTCATTTTTATTGTTTTTCAAAAATCAAAATTAGGGCAATGTATAATTCTGTCCTAGTTTTTGAATCATACTTCAATCACACTTTCATACATGTTTCCATATGGCATTGATTATTGTATGAAAAACTATAACCGTCAAGCTCAAGGGGCTAAAAAAGTAATCCATGGTCGACTTTCTACACGATATGTAGAAAAGGGGAGAAATGTTACATCCTTGGACATTTGGATGGATGCTAGTAGCATTCATCACAATGGTCGTGAAGTGACTTAGTGCGAATGCACTAAGGGCACTTCAGGGTCAGGGCAACCGAGTCCTATTTATTAGTCTCAAGGCCCTATTGTGCATATTCATTGTGTGATCGCCACTCTTGGACTCTTGGCCCATTGGTTGATGTATCCATATACTGGGAGTGTGTGGATTGGTGGAATGGAATGCCAGTTCTTGGGATGTGGTCATGACCCAATATGTTGCTAGTTCCGAAGCTTGGGGGTGAGGCGGCGAGGGTGAGCCGGTTTGGCTCTATGGCTATCCCTATATGTTCATGGATACGGCTTGCATTGAGTGTGCTATGCAAATTGGATCCTAGGTGGACGTTTCAAGGTGGGTCACTTGGGGTTCTTTTTGTCAGTAGCCAATTAGTGAAAGATGTCATGTACTATATGAGGCAAGGATGCACAAGACGATTGACATCATTGAGATTGCCTTCTTATGTGTAGTTGAGGCTTGGAGGCTTTGCCCTAACTATCCTGTTGCCAGTTGGTATTCAATGGTGGGGAGCTTTTTGATGGATGCCACTTTGGTGGAGCTCTTGTCTCCATCACTTGCCCCCTTAGAGGTTGCTAGGAGCAGGTTGCAACTTCAAGGCGACTCTTGGCATCGATAGGAGCTTTGGTTGTGGTTCCTTCATATTCGAGGTTTCCATAACTTGTTTTTCATTGTATAGGATGATAAATTGTGGTAGTGTTATACTTCTTCGTGGCTTCTTTTCCCCATCTCCCCAAGACTGTGAAGAAATATCCTGACACAGAAACACGAATAACACCGTACGACAAAGCACAGATTGATAGAAGAACACAATTAGGATTTAGGGTAACTCAGAGACAATGAACACAAAGAATGAATGAAATGATATGACTATTGAATATACAATGCTTATGCAAACTCACTATGTAGTGAATGAATACTATACCTCAAACTCTTGTATCTCAATGATCAAGGGAGGGGTAATGAGCTAGAGAGTGTGTCGTACTCCGAACGGATTCCGAATTGCAGCAAGGGAGCCTTCAGATGTCAAACGCTAGCAAACACTGCTACGAAAGGCTGAATCTGATGCAAACGGCAGTGCAAGAGAGAGAAAGACTAAAAATGCAGTGCAGGAGAGAGAAAATAGCAAACGTAGGGTGTAGGGGGGAGAGAGAGAGAGAGAGAGAATAAAAACGCAGGAAAAAACAGTAGTAGTAAGCAGCACGCTAAAATCAGCTCCAAACAATGTGTGATAGGTTGGAAATAGGCGCAAGATTGCCGTAGACAGCAATGGCCGGCTTGGATCGTGATGTCCTTCATGTTCGGGGTGTGGACAGCAAGCTGAAATACCGGAAATTTGCTAAAACGAGATTAAGGCTGAATGGAGGGCAGATATCTATTTATAGAAATTTTGGGCCCTCCCAAGTGGGTTTGTGCTTATGGGATACATACACTCTCTAGGAATACATTTCTTTTTAAATAAACAAGGTTTCTTCCTTAATTAAGCATGTTTTGGGGCTATTTAAGTGAAGCTAATGTATTTTTAGCTCAACGCTTCCTCTGAGGTCTAACAATGGTGCCACGAGAAGTAAGCCAACCAAGCCCTTTTCTTTTTTCTTTATCTTTTTTTTAAACCCCAAGACGTCCCATCCCAAAGTAGTTAGAGCATCGGACAAAGGATGTGTGTTGGTTGCCCAGTGGGCCACTAAGACTACAAAGGCTATGGTTATCTTACCAAGAGAGTCCAAGTGATCACCCTAGAGAGGCTAGGGCATCGGACAAAGGGTATACGTTGATTGCCTAGTGGCTTACCAAGTGTTAAGGTGGATGCAATCAGGTATGGACTTTTTTTTTTCTTTTTGGATGGCTTTGTAGTTTTTTTCAAATGAGTTTTCGGTCTATTGAGTAGCTATGTCCCAAACGGGAGAGTGATAAGGTATGGTCGACCCAAGACCTTCACAAAACAAGCATACTATACCTACCATTACTGGGTGTGGGTGAAAAAGAAAAATGACTAAGGTGTGGGTGACACAAATATAGCAAAGATGATGCAAGTAAGACAAGCAAAGCACGTAATCAAGCTAGGAAGAACTACCTTGGAGATTGCTATGTGCAATGCCACGAATATGGTGGATCCAGAGTCGACGACTCCAAAAGATTGCTAAGGGATAAATGCACACATATGCATGCTTACATAAACAGAATGCCAATGCATGGAGTAATGCAAGATCTCATGTCACACAAAATGCAATGCTATGGTTCTACTTGGAGAGTGCCCTCGTAGGAAAATTGTTCGCTTGTCCAAGTGCCCTTTTACAATCATGTCATTGTGACAATGTGGATGAAGTTATAAATGTCCATAAGTACACTATAAAAGAATAAATGAATGAATGAATATTTAAAAAGTGTTAAGCATAATCATTGTCACTATGAAGAGAAGTAGCCGTCCGCTCTCAAACTGGAAGGGAAAGCAAGAGGGAAGCACCCTCTTCTTGTCAATTTGAAGAAGTAGGGGAGGGTGTACCCAAGCTAATCCTGGGCAAAGGGTACTGAAGAACCGGCCTGTTGACTGCTTTGGTCAAAATGTTTGCAAAATTGTTTGATGAAGGCACAAACTCTAGGCGGATAGTGTCTAGCTCAACTTGCTCTCTGGAAAAGTGGAAGTGGACCTTCACATGCTGCGTCCATGGTGTGATGATCGGATTGCCCACAAGGGCAATGATACTTTGCTTGTTGCAGTAGACAACAATGGGAGAGTCACAAGGAAAGTGAAGTGTTGCCAGTAAGCTCCTCAGGTAGATAGCCTCTGTGGTGTCATCGAAGAGAGCCCTATATTCAGGCTTGGCAATGGAAGTCGCCATCGTTTCTTGCTTATGGCTGGACCAAGAAATGAGAGCTTTGCCCAAGGTGAAGAGGTAGCTGCCATGGGAATGCCAAGTGTCAGGATTTCTTACCCAATTAGAATTAATGTACCCCTATAAAGATAAATCAGAACCATAAGTGAGGCGATAAGAATAAGTACACCGTAAATAACGCAACACACGAAGACATGTAATCCAATGTGACATCCTAGGTGTTGTGAAATACTGATTGAGTAAGCTAAGTTTGGTCTAGTATGAATTAAACAAACAAGTTTTCCTATTTTATCATCAAGCGTATGTGTATATGCACGACACGCGAAGACTTTGAAGTAGGATATGACAGGCCGAGAGCTAAAGAATGCCTCGTACAGGGTCTTCTGAGGAAGAGCCGTAGTCGAGCATGGGTTGAGGATGTACACCGTAGTGTCAACAACCTCAATCCAAAGGCGCTCAGGGAACTCTGTTGCAAACAACATAGAGTGTGCCATTTCCATGATTGTCCAGTTGTGACGCTCTACAACTCCATTATGAGAGGGGGGGAGTTGGTAGATATGAGCTTGTGAGAGATGCCATGCTATTGTAGAAACTCAGAAAACTCGTGGAATATGAACTCACCATTGCTATCACTCCTGATGCAACCAATAGGACGACCCGTTTGGTTATGAACTAGCAGCACCCAAGCAGAGAAATATGTGAAAGCATTGGACTTATGCTTGAGGAAGTACACCCACATGTATCTCGAATGATAATTCACTATAAAAAAGAAGCACAACGCGTCTTTCAAGGCAGTAGTGGATGTGGGCTCACAAAGATCAACATGAATTAATCTAAGAGACACCTCGGCTCTTTGTGGAGACAGCTGAGGGAATGGGTTATGGTGCTGCTTCCCGAGTTGACATGCTTTACAAACATCTCGAGCTAGCTTTAGGCGAGGAAGGCCCTCAACCATCTCATGGCAAGACAACTCATAAGGAGAGTCATAGCCAAGATGCCCTAGGCGGAAATGCCAAATGCAAAGAAATACTTTGACATAGAAACACAAATAACAATCATATGACAAAGCACAGACTGATAAAAGAACTCAGTTAGGGTTAGGGTAACTCAGAGACAATGAACACAGAAAATAACTGAAGTAATATAACTGTTGAATATACAATGCTCATGCAATAAATACACTATGTAGTGAATGAATACTGAATCTCAAACTCCTGTTTCTCAAGGATTAGGGTAGGGATAATGAGCTGGAGAGTGTGTCGTACTCTGAACGGATCCCGAATCGCAGCAAGGCAGCCTCTAGATGTTGAACACCGGCAAACATAGCAGTGAGAAGCTAGATTTGATGCAGATGGCAGTGAGGAGAGAGAAATACTAAAAACGCAGGCAGGACAGCTTGCAAGAGAGAGAAAACTGCGAAGTGCAGGTTGGTGGATAGCTTGGCGATAGCTTGCAAAAGCTGTGAGCGACAACTGGAGGAGAGAGAAAACTGCCAAACGACAGCTGCAACAGCTGGGTGATAGCTTGCAGGAAGTAAACGTAGGGTTGTGATGATGTGGCAGGCTATACGGTAGTAGATCTGCACAGGAACAATAGTCGCTTGGTTGGAATTAGCTCCAAACTGTATAAAGAGGGTTGGAAATCAGGTGCCAAGTGATGGAGATAGGAATGGACAGCTTCGCGGCTAAGATATCCTCCGTGAACGGGGCGTGGGCAGCAAGCCGAAACACTTGAAATCTGCAAAAACGAGATTGTTATGAATGGAGGGCAATATACGTATTTATAGAAAGTTTAGACCCTTCCAAGTGGGTTTTTGCTTATGGGACATAGAAACTCTCTAGGATCGCGTTTTTTCTAAATAAACTAGGTTTCTTCATTAATTAAGCAAGTTTTGGGGCTGTTTAAGTAAAGGTAATGCATTTTTAGCTCAACACCAAAGACGCTCATTGTTCGTAGACTCCAAAGATGTGGCTAATGTCGAGAAGCTATGTAACATGGAGTCCTCAGTTGTTAGCCTAGTAAGAAAATGGGTAATGTGGTATAGGCCATTAGGCTGTGCCTTATCGTGAGCAATCACTAAACGAGTCTGAGAGTCAAGGACCTCGATTGTGGTCGTTGTAAAGAAATTTGCTCGCCCCAATTGTCAAAGCTGCTAAATAGATAACAATTTCACCCCAAGCTGAGGGACATGGTATACATTGTCCAGCGAAGCCAGATCCGGACCCTTGTCAATGGCAAAACTGATGCAACCTTGACGTGGATCTTGATCGAGGAGTTGTTTTCTACGCGGACTCGTCCAGCTGCAGGAGCTCGGGTACAAAAGATGTACTCTATAGGAGTCATGTGATGTGTAGCTTTATTGTCCACAAGCCAAACATGTGTTGATGTGCTCGATTGTGATGATTGGGCCTCCGCGGTAACCTCTTCGGGAGGCAACTCACAGATGTGGACGAGACTTGCATCGGATGTCTCTACGGAGATGATGTGGGTTCTTGCAGACTAGTCAGATAAGCCCTTTGGAGTTGAGAACGTTGTCAATTGAGATGGTTGACCGATGGCAGTGTGAGTTTGACCTTACCACTGCCCCTTGCCATCATCCTGCCTCCCCTGATGGGGGTTGCATGACTAAGGGGTGGGAGTTTGTGACTTGAGTTTTGGTGCTGTGCCTTTTGCCTTTGATCGACACTCATTGTCAAAATGGCCAGCCTTTTGACAATGTTGGTAATATCTATTTTTCTTAGATACGTTCTGCCACTTGGGTATGAGTTGAGATTGGGAGTTTCCTTGTGATTTCCTTGCTTGATTTTGATTTGAAGTTTGATTTTGTTTACCCGTTCCTTGTTACCCCTTCTGAGAATCAGCAACAAGAGTCCCCTCCGAGGGATTGTTTTATATGAAACTAATTGAACAACCATGCATAACACAATCATTGACATTCAAATTCATAGAATGTGGAAAAATTGGATAGAGAAACCACTTTTTGCACAAAATTGAAGTATTTACGCGGTAGCTTGTTAAGAAACGGTATGACGTGATCGTTGGAGGACTTAGGAGTTCCTACAGTGGAGAATTCGGCAAGGAGATGTCGATACTCAGCCAACTTGACTTTCAAGTTATCTTGGTTAGACATTTTGTAAGTTTTGAAGCTCATGGTCAAGATTTATTTGACGGGCCCTATCCCAAGTTGCATAGGGGTTAGCAAGTGTGTCCATCGCTTTGATGCTAAGTCAAAATGCTGAAGTTGAGAATGAAACTCAAGCAATAAGCCATGCATCAGCTCGACAATAGCGAAGGCATTACTAGCCTTCCATGAGGACAACCTCTTATGGAACAAGTGCGGGATCGGATTGGGGTTCCAACCTCTGCACAAGATCCCATTGGTTTGACGAAGCTGTAAAAAAGTTTGACCCGTTAAAATGAGTCTTGTCATTGAATGCATGCTTGGTGGAAGATGAGGTAGAACTACGAGATATCGGGAATGTAGGGTAAGATGGATGTGGAAGATAAGATGGTGGTGGTGGTGGAGGTGTCTGATAAGGAGGCAGAGAGGGAAGAGGTGGGTAGGCAGAAATAGGTTGTGAGTGTCCAATGAGTGCCAATTGATGCAGAGACATTGGAACATGAATGTTTTTACAAGGTGCCGGTGGAGATGGAGGCACTAGGACACCTAAGCCCTGTCCAAATATCGGCTGGGACACAACATAATGACCAGAGGGTCCACTAGGTAATGCCATGGAGGCAAGCTGTAGCACCGATTGATCCACACTCCAGAGAGACTGGGGAGAAGACCCAAGCTGCAATGATGTGAATGTGTTTGAGGAAAAGGTGGAACACTATCCCGCGGAGAAAGAGATGAGGTCCTAACGGCTGTGTTTAAGTTTGAAGAACCCCTCGGTGTGGTGAATGAAAACACACGTGATCCTACATGAGATGCAACATGCGGTGCACTTAATGGAGGTTGAAAGGATGTGGTAGCGGAATAAGAGGGTGGGACGGGAGGGAGATTAAATGGATTTGTGATAGATGTAAATGTGGGTTCCTTTTGTCCATTAAATGCATTAAATTGAAATAATGATGATGAAGATGCATCTACTTCATTTTGACCTTTGAAAACAAAATTGTATGAAGGAAAAGAAAAGGAAGGAGTACTCACAGATTCTTGTTTTAATTGCTTACCTAATCTTGAGTTCATAAAGAAATATCTGTCTTCCTCATTACTGATAAATCAGAAATTGTTTTGCATACGTTCTTCATTATGAAAATCATCCATATCAATAGGAGAAGGAGAATCATCATTAGCAGAATTTGAAATGGTAGATATACTTGGCATCGGAGAGAATAAATATGAAGGCAATGAAGTGTACTCTTATGTCAGTTTTCACTTGCAGATGGCCAGTCCTATGTGGAGATTTTGGCCTTCCTGCATGGTCAGTAGATTGGTGCACCGAATCTAAAGGTTGAAATTCAGGCTTACATTCTATTTGCTGCTAGGCTCTATGCATCAAAATGAGATCGTACTCAGTTGCAGTGATCTCGTAAGGTCGTGGAACTCCAGGGTAGTCTAACGTCTGTTCAGCCATGTCGGGAGCTTGTGAAGCAAGCTGTGAGGCCCACTCCGACTCGTTTCTCGATAGATTTAGCTCGAATGTGAGAAGTTTTGTGAAAGTAATGTTTGAAGTCATTTGCCCTTCTGTTGTTCATGCTTCTTGTGTAGAGCTTTCATATCAAGGCCTAGGTTTCTCTCAGAGAACTCGGCTTTGATACCATGTGAAGAAATTCCCTAACACAAAAACACAAATAACACTGTACGACAAAGCAAAGATTGGTAGAAGAACACAATTAGGGTTAGGGTAACTTAGAGACAATGAACACAAAGAATGAATGAAATGATATGACTATTGAATGAATAAAATGATATGACTATTGAATATACAATGCTCATACAGCAAACACACTATGTAGTGAATGAATACTGTACCTTGAACTCTTGTATCTCAAGGATCAGGGCAAGGGTAATGGGCTAGAGAGAGTGTTGTACTCCGAACGGATCTCGAGTTGTAGCAAGGCAGTCTCCAGATGTCGAACACTAGCAAATGTAGTCAGGGAAGGCTGAATCTGATGGAAACGGTAGTATAGGAGAGAGAAAGACTAAAAAGCGCATGTGAGGAGAGGGACTAAAAACGTTGGTTGCAGGAGAGAGAAAGACAAAATGTAGGAAAAAGTAGCAGCAGTCAGCATGCTGAAATCAGCTCTGAATAGTTTCAGCATAAACTATGACTAAAACTGTTAATGGCATTTACTAACATGCTGCTGTTCATGGAACCAACTGTAAACCATTGAAAACTAAGCATAAACAAATCATAAACCGATCATTTACTGATCTGAGAATTGATCACAAACAGTTGCAAATGTGACCCCAAATTGATCACAAACTCATTGCAAAAACTAATCAGTAATTAATGCAAAATTGATCCCAAAAGTGACCATAAACGATTCTCAAACTGAAAAAAAACTGAGCTGAAATTGATCAAAGTCTCTCACAGTGACTAGTACATTGAGTAGTGACCTCGTGGCAAACATACTGTTAACACAGTATCTTGGATGTATGCTAGATATATCCAAGATCCACTATACATGAGAGATGTCCACAACTAGCAAAGTCGAAGTGCTACCTCCCCCTTGAGCATCAGGCAATACTCCAAACCTTGGCTCTGCTGAACAAGGGCCGGAAATAGGCGCCAAACTGTTGTAGACAGCAATGGCCAGTTTGGACCGCAATGTCCTCCACGTCCGGGGTGTGCACAGCAAGCTGAATACCTAAAATCTGCAACAACGAGATTAAGGCTGAATGGAGGGTAGTATACCTATTTTAAGAAAGTTGGGCCCTCCCAAATGGGTTTATGCTTATGGGATATAGACACTCTCTAGGAACACATTTCTTTTTAAATAAACAAGGTTTCTTCCTTAATTAAGCATGTTTTGGGGCTGTTTAAGTGAAGCTAATGTATTTCTAGCTCAACAAAGTTTGCCATGAGAGGCCTTCTATAGAAGTAACATGATTTGATTTGCACCCAGCTCCAACTAGACTGTTGAGCTTTTGCACTTTATTACATCTTCCAAGTAATAATTAGCCACAATTTTATTCGTGCAAAAAAATAAATAATGAGTTAACTTGAGCATATACATGTTTCTATTCTTGGTGATAGGGCTTTAGCAATACTTTAGCATGAGAGTTGAAGTATGGTAAATTGTTGATTATCATAGTACTAGGGGGTCTAGCAAATGGGAGTTGAGCCTCAAGCATGATAAGTTTGTTGATTGTTATTTGAATAGGGGGTCTAGCAGATGGAGTTTAGCCCACAAGCATGGTGGAGTCAGATTGACATAATAAGCAAGCATTTGCAGCTGGAATCTAGACTTGATTGGACCTTCGTAGGTTAAATTCTCTGCAGTAATTTGCAGTGTGACATTTGCTGAAATTCAAGCTCGTCAAAACACACTTGATAATGGCAGCTTGGACACATGCTTGCTGGTCAGAGCTGAGAGAAGGTTTGCTTTCCAGGCTGGAGGTCACAGTCAGCCCCTCTTGAGATAAGTTTGTGGTGAGCTACTAGAGCAGTCATTTTGCTTGTTGGTGTGCCTCACATAAGTGCCTCTGTCAAAAATGGAGATTGGACCGTCATGGACGGTGGAAGTGATTCTTGATCACCCATGTTTCTTTAGTTGTGTTGGAGTGTGTTCCAGCAGCTATCAAGTCGACAAGTCATAATTCTTGAGCAGCCACTTTGTTCAGTAGTCTTGAATTTTGATCCAGCAGCAATATGTTGAATAAAGCTTTCAATATTCTTTACGATGAGGAATTCATCCTATTCATGCTTGTCTCTTAATCTGTCATAATCAGTTAGTCTCTTACATGCATGCATGCATGGTTGCTTGCAACTCTGTATATTGGTGTGCATATATTTGTAAGCTTGCATAGTGCTATGTAAGCATGCCATCTGGAAAAGTAAGTTACCTTCTAATCAATTATGCTTTTATGGATGCTTGGTTGGTGTGCTCCTAGTGGTAGCCTTGCTTATATTCATGAGAAATCTACTCAACACATCACCAAAGATGCTCATACAAGAGAGAGACTAAACCTCAGTGATCAGAATTTTCCCACATGCTTTTCATGATAGAATCTTTGGGCTTTTGAGAGCATGATCTGCTTCCGATAACTTATAAGGTCTCCAAGAATTTCTGCCTTTTTGGTTTACCTGGCAGATCGTTTCCCATTCCTGATTCCCACATGAGATCCTTTGGACAATATGCCAGGGTAGGAATCACGGCAGCTCATTAAACGATCAGTGATAGAAAAGTGAGTGTGTGCTTGCATTTGCTATGCATTGGTATGAGGATGCACATGTCACAATAATTGTTTTTCTAATTTTCTAATTTTAGTGATTTAACAATAGATAGTAGAGAGCTAACCAGCTGTATAGTCCTTACAATCGATTGTGTTTATAGGATGCCAACCCATCATGGCGCCAAGTGTCCACTTTATCTTTTAAACAATTCTTAGGGACTTAGCATATGTGTAAGTCATGTTCAATCTCGTGGATTAAGATGGTCTCATCTTTTACATATACTCCCCCAGCTGTTAACAACACAATTAACAAATTGAAGCATTCAATGTACGCTGAGCCTTTGCTCTAATGCTTTGGGCTTGCTATTTAGACACCATGCTTTATGCATATATTTCCTAAGTCATTTCTTTTCTGGGTCTAGGAGATTAATTGAAATTTGAAGGGCACTCTGGCTACCTTCTTCCACTTTGTGTTGCATTTGCTCTGGCATTACAGCCCGCCTACCAGACTGGCTGTTTACTCAGTTCTTGTATTTCTGATTTGCTTCTGGTCCGTTTCAGGGCTTATTTTTGTACTTCTATTTTAGCTCCAGGAACATTTTTCCTGAGGTGTTATTAATAAAAGTTTATTTTCTTTGGGAAAAAACTATATTGGCAATTTGTGCAGTTCACAAGTTTACTTTCCATAAAATGTATATGCAGGCCTTGAAAACCAGGCGCAAAATGCAAGAGAAAACTGTTGGAATCAAAAAACGTGTTCTGGCACTGAAGCAAGACCATATCCTCTCAGGATTAGTTTCTGGAGACGAGGTGCAGAGGGAGGCTTTGAGAGCCCAACTGATGGGCATTGATTTTAAGCTTTTCGAGCATGCAGTTCAGAGTTGTTTTAAAAATCTGCAAGTGTATGAATCTTGATGGACCGGCCTTAACTCAAAATTCTCTTTTAGTTACAAGATTATTTGTGATTTTATTCTGTCAATAAAGAGGCTGCTTTGTAATGTGTGCAGGACTTCAAATGATGAAAGGCAGTTGTCACCTGCTGTAAGGGTTTCTTCTTTTGATTGGAGCGGTCTGAAAGAATGGGTTACAACTGCTTCACAACCTTTGAGCTGGAATAAGGGAGTCGAAAAAGAAACATGGAATTGGTGGCGAGAAGGGTTGGAATTAGTTGCAGAAGGTAGAGTAGCAGTAGTTTCGCTGCCTACAGGTGGTGATCAAAGCAGTAACATGACACCCCCATATTTAAAGCCAAAGCTTCAGTATCAAGCAGAAAAATTGCAGGCTTTACAAGAGCTCGCTGGGGTAAGATTTTTTGACTTTCTTGTGTCTTCTTCCAAAGGTTTTACAGAGAGCACACATGTTTACTTCTTGTTGAATCACAGCAGTTGCTTCATGGAGAAAAGCTGCAAATCCCATGGGTTGTGGTCACTTTTGAGGCATCACAAGAGATCACCAAGAATGTGCTTAGGGAAGGGGAGTATTTTGGGCTTAGTGAAGAACAGGTAAAATTCTTGGATAGAAATTATGCTGACTCATTCCTGGGGGGTTTACATTTATGCTTGTCAATTATCCTACTTGCTTGGTTCATGTACTTCAAAATGAAATGAAATTGTTTGCCCTCTAGGCAAAGATACTACGTGTAGTGATTAGCAACCTTTTTGCTTCTCTTAACTGATTAATTTGATGATTTCTTGAACTAGCGAGTTTTCTCTTATGCTACATCATGCATAACAGAACTCTTTCCTTAACAGCGAGTTGTGTTTACATGACTGTTACAAGGGCACACCCAAGCATTAGTGTTGCGTATGATGGAATCTGGATGGCTTGCATGCGGCTCTTTAAAGAGCCAGGTGCCCAAATTTCTGTAGGATTTTACTTGAATGTGGACTTCATGCCCATTGACTAAATTGATCGATTGCCTGTTGACTTCAGCATGGATCAACATTTCTCCCAAGTTACAAGGCACTGTTTGCTGTTGACTGCAGTATCAAACAGACATTGAGCACATTATTTGGAACAAGAACCCAACAAATTTGTGAATGATCAGATTGAGCTGTTTATTGACATCATGTTCTTGGATGTCCTAAAAGGCCGGACAAGGTCATGTGCATCCATGAATTTCCCAGGGCCTAGGAGCTCATGCACTGTTCCTTTTGCAGTGGTGGTTATTTCTATTTGCAAAGTATAATCAGAGCCTGCCCAAAATGTCCGAGCTTCCAGGAACTGTCTTACACCAGCGTCAGCTTTACATGGGGAGAAAAGTACATGTGCTCAACAGTCTAGCTGGAGCCGTCTGTAAATCAGAAATCACTCATATACAAGCCTGTCAAGGTGGTTGGGGGGAATGGGGAATAGGAGCCATGGAGGGGGGATTTAATGCCACCTAGGGCAGCCAGCATGCAATATGAAAAACATGCCATGGCCACCCCAAGTGTGAATGAACTGCTACCGAAGCTCTTGTCAGTGATGAGTCATCCTGTATCCGATTCCAGCAGCTACAGAGTGAGTGGATGATGGACAGCCAAAGCTCTGGTAGAGTAGTGTACACTAAGAGTCTCTCACCACTGAAAATCATTTGGCAGCATGCCTTCCAGATGTGCCATCCACCTCCGAGGCTCCCAATGATCTCCCAAACCTCTTTAACTGTGATGCCATGGGCTCGAGTACTTGGCAGCTGGGCAAGGCTTCAGGACCTATCACAATAAGAGTTGCATTTATGCATTACAATGATTGGAAACACAGACCACAGCTACATCCTTCTGCAGGAATCCATTATCCGCCCCGATCTATTTTTTTTCAAGGGGTTTGTAGAAGTTTGAAGGGGCAAGACGATGAACTAAGGACCTTTGTCTTGTTAGTTTGTATCTACTTCTCTCGTTTGTGTATGGCTATTTGTTTGGAAGCCAATGGATAATGCCTTGCAAAATGGCTCTTAACTGTTTGCACTTATTAGAGGCCTAACTGTTTGGCCATGCCCCATAGTACATCAACTTTGATATCCCTCAAGAAGCAAGGAATTCTTGTGTTGGTACATTGTGTAATTCACCAAAAAAAACATGTGTCAAAATGTGCATCTTAGTGACTTGGGAGTGATTGGGCATGGGCATTGTAGCCACGAGTAGCCCAAGGAGGGATAGGGACTCTATAGATAGAGGATGGAAATCCCTATATAGCAATGACCTATGGAGTGTGATGGCATGCCATCATCAAAGGATGGATATCCTTAGGTTTGAGAGGACGGAAAAGGTGGTAAATGTATAAGGGGAGTGAGAGGGATACCCATCACAAATGTCCCAACATAAGGAGATGCGCTCACTTGCGGTTGTGTGTAAGGCACAATGGTAATGGGTGGCATTCTCGCTAATGATGTACCAAGGTGTAGAGTGGCATTCGCCTATCAATAGCTTATATGAGGTACTGAAAAAGGAAAAGTGCTAGGAATGGAAATAGATGATCCTAATCCAATGATGCCCGATGTAGTGGTGGAATTTAATCCTAAGCTATTGAATGCAAATGAAAGAGAATGGGTTGAAGAGGGCGGGATGGGAGGGAATAGTGAACTAGAAATGCCAACTCAATGCTCAAAAGAATAGAGGGTACATTGCTAGATATACTTGTAGATATATGTTTGTGTTTGTAGCCTCCTCTATTGAAGTTAACATAATCAAACCTTTTATGATTTGGATCTTGTACACTAGAAGAAAAAATAAGGAAGGGCTTTGATTTTTACAACGTAAAAGGGTTTTATGAACATGACATTGAGCCTAGTTGTGATGAGGAAGATGGGTCACAAGTTGTCCCAAATGTGGCATGTGTCACGGACATGCCATGATAAATGTACGGATTAATTCTTGCTCATGCCATATGAATCCACACCCCATTTGAACGTAGCCTTAACAAGACATCCTCGGGCCAATCATGTGAATCCATTGCCATGTCATCATAGCATCTTCTAGAAGATATACCATGTTATCGCCTGGATCATTAATGATGTCATCATGGAACATACTAGCAGATCTTTAGCCGCCCTTCAACACCTATAAAAGGAGAGACTCGCTATAGAGCTCCTTAATCTTGCCAATGCCAGTCTTGGGAGCTCAAGGAGTCAAGACCTCCAAGTAAGTAACTTCAAGTTTCAGTTCTAGTTCTTGTCTAGTTATAGTATCTAGTCTTGTCTCATCTTCCATTATACTATTGCTATCTTGTGTCATGAGGACATGTATTTTTGAAACCTCACTTAACGTGTAGATTAATTTTTAATTTCATGGTTAAGTAAATGTTGCACATATGAAGTGTAACTAGGGTTAGAGTAAATTTACGAGCGCAGGACTTAAGGAAATCACGGGATGTTAAAGGCAAAGGTTGTTATAAGTTATGCCGCACAAGTACTTGGCAATATCTGGTGCTGGTTATTGGCCTAGGTCATTCATTTGGCCCCATAAGTGTCAGTTGGTGACATTAAAGAAGGGGCGTTTAATGGTACCTAACGTCAATTTGATGGTCAAAGATGGTGCAAAGGCACTCGCGAATGGAAGTTGCCTAGCCAATTTAATTATCGGCCAATTAGATTGTTTTTTCGAGCACCGAAATAATTATTAGATTAATTTTCGGTATTTAAAGATTGAAATTAATATTTAATTATGGATAATGTTGAAAAAACCATTTAGGAAGGCTACCACTTGTCAAAAATGCCCATGCAAGATTGAAAAACGTCTTTAAAGGCTGGAGAGAGGCATTTTTAGTGGATTCAGCCTGCAAGAGAGAGGGAGGAGATGTTACTAATCTGATTTGCAGCCATTGGAGGGCCTTTTGAGGCAGCCAGGGGTAGGAGAAGACCAATAAATAACAGGTGACAGGATCTACAAGCTGTTGAGACAAGAAAGCAGTAGTAAATGATAGTTTTTCTTCAGTTCTTCGTGAAGAAACTCTCTCTTGTCTCCCAATCTTTCTACTTCCTTGCTTTGAAGATTACAGCATTGAGATCACTAGAGGCTGAGAAATTTCAGATTTCTCTGTTGTAAAACCTAATATACAACAAAAATCAGGATTTAGCAGCAGCCTCGGGAAGCGTGTCAGAAATTGGAAGCTCCAAGACTTGGATTCAATAGGGCTGAAGCTATTTTGAATCAAATTCAAGTGGAGGGACCGGCAAATCAATGAATTTGGATATTTTCCATCTCCATCAAAACGGGTGAAGGTCGATTGACTATCCGAATCAAGGGACAAATCAGATTGAAGACTTGTTGGTCATGGAGTTGGAATACCGAAAGGGACTAGGGTAATCCCATTGTACATCAACTTATTTTTCAATTAAGTTAAATAAATATCGAAAGGGGCGCTAGTTTTGGGGCCAACAAGGTGTTTATTGTCCAAGATTGTAAGTTAATTTACATTTCTCAGTTTTGTAATCAATGTTACTGCCCTAATTGAGTTGTAATTAGGGAATTAGATGACCACTCAATCTCTTGATTTCGTGGGCTTCAGGCATTTGATTGTAAGCAAAAGCTTTGTGCTAGTGTTGATTTTTTCTCTCAACTGAGAAATTACAGCAATATGTCTTTATACAGTGAGATAGACTCAAGCAGTGATGATACCTCTCAGTATGAACATTCACATGGGAATGAAGGAAATGCAATGTCTAACCTTGGACAAGGCTTAGACCATGGACAACAAGCTGAAAATGTTGTTGTTAGGCAAGATGCATAGCCTTAGGACATAAAAAGATTGATGACAAGTAAAGTGAAGAGGAATTTGATGACCAGTTCAGGAATTGGTTGAGGACAATAGCAAATCTCTTTGCTGAATTGGCAAAGGATCCTCAATTTACTCGATTTTTGAATACTCCAAAGAAGGACTACAAAGGCAAGAAGAAAGACGTCTTTTACATCTTCGGAAGAAGAAGATGCATGAAAGATAATGCCAAACCGCTCATTTGAAGCTCCCAAAGATGCCAATCCAAATGCAAATGCAAGGCCATCATAGAAGTGCCAATCCCATGGATTTTGGACAGCTGAGCATGCATGCTATGATGGAATAGCTAGGATATTTTGGTGGAAGTACCATTTTTCATACTATGGTTGGACAAGGATTACATATGGAATGTATGGCACAAATCCCTATACTATGCAGCAACTAATGCATGGTGTGCAAGGCCCAATGTATTCGAGTATGGTTGGAAATATGTAAAAGCCTTGGGTATGGCAGCATTCGCTTGATGCGTGGGGCACAAAGTAGCATGTTTGATATTGCATCTGCACCCGTGAATGCTTATGGGGCTTAAAGAATGAATGCTGGGCATGCAAATGCTCTGATTGGTGTTGGTTTTGATGTAAATTCAGCAAATGCACCCTTTTTGTAGCAGTCGGTATATGACAACTTGACACCCAGAGGGGCAGTAAAAGACTGATGAGGGTGGAAAAGCAGCGAAGTCTGAGTCCTTCAATGGTATACAAGATAGGCTGAAAGCTTTGACTTTCATTCAATAGTTTGATGCAACCTATTTAGGGAGGAACTTCAAGGAGTCCTCAAAGATTCGAAAGGCAACCACTTTCTTGAAAGGGAATACATTAGAGTGGTGGTCTACTCTTTTGATGTAAGGTAGAGCATCGCCAACGTGGATACAATTCAAGCAAATGTTTGCATTGAATTGGTTGATAAGTACCTTTGAGGTGGATATCATGACAGCTTGGGATTTACAAGGATATGTGGACAACGAAAAGTTCTTCATTGCTCCACTCGAGGGTTGCGATGTATTGCTTGGCATGGCATGGTGTCACCGTATGTATGCAGTGATTGATTCTCGTGGATTAAGGATCACCATTCAACATAAGGAAAAGGTACTCATACTTGATGTAAAGTTGAAAGGTGAATTTGTTTTTGTTGTATCTACAGTTGCCATTTCTAAAGTAATTAAAAATCATCTTTCAGCGTATGTGGTTTTTACTAAGGATAAAGATGACAGTGAGAATGGTGGGAATATGTCTAAGTTAGAGAAGGATCGCATGTCATTTGTGAAAATGTATGCTGATTGCTTCTCTCAGTGACTTTCAAGGTAACTACTGTCTGAAAGGCAAGAAGATCATGGCATAGATCTTATCCCTGGAAGTAGCGCACCTAATAAGCCACCCTACGGAGTCAATGTAGCCCAATAGGAGGAGATTATGAGTTAGGTAAATGAGCTTTTGGAAACTCCGAAGCACTGCCTTTGGTTGTGCAAGGCAGCACAGCTTGTGTGGAGAGGAGCATGCCACATTTTCCATCGTCTGGCACCAAGCCTTGGATGTATCTCGTGGGGAGCTTTATGTTGGCAAGCAGTCATCTAGGGCCTTACCTTTTGTATGAGGTCGGGATGCAGGACGCGATCTTCATCATTGAGGCTAGGTCTTACGCAATGGTTGGGTTGGAAGCTTTACCCAGCCGCTAGGTATTGGAGCCCATAGCAGATTGCTCTGAGGTATAGGAGATCGTAGGGAGTCTTACTGGATGGCATATCTGTAAGACATGCTGTCATGAGGTTTTTGGCGGGGAGAGCCTTTCAGTACAGGCGACTTTGGCTAAGTTGTGGACTTCCATAATCCACTCTCTACGCGGCCGGTGGAACCAGGTGCAGGGCGAGTCTCGCTTCTTGTGCACGTGGAACAGCCAGGACCTGTTCTTCATGATGTAGATAGGCAGCCCCAGATGGCGATACACCCCCTCTCCATGGCTTCTTATCTCTATCTCCCCAAACCGCCTTGAGAGGCTTATATACTCGATGTATTTGTGACTCTGCATCAGCTCTAGCTAGTCTGTTGAGCATGAGCACTTTGTTGTATTCAGTTTTTTCTGAAGTAATATAATTAGCCACACTTTATTTGCAAAAAAAAAAAGAGAGTTTCTTGTTATGTCTTTTAGACTTACGAATGCTCTTACTACTTTTAATTGGATGATGGATCGTATCTTTAGGTCACATAGAGGATTTGTGGACACTTTCTTTGATGATATGAATTTCTATTTAAAGAGTGAGACAAAGCATAGAAAACACTTGGACATTGTGTTTAATGAACCACCTGAGCATAGGCTAGTTATCAATGATAAGAAAAGTGAATTCTTCTTGCATGAAATCCACTATTTGGGGCATACTGTATCGGCTGATGGTATTTGCATGGACCCTGCAAAGGTTGAGGCAATAGGATTATGGCCACCTTTGAGGAATGTGTTTGAGATCCACAGCTTCTTGGATTTATGTTCTTACTACAAGAAGTATGTACGTGGGTTTGCTAAAATTGCTTCTTTGTTGCATGCCTTGCAAAAGATGGATGTGCCATTTAGATGGACAATAGTGGAAATTTTGACATTTGAAAAGTTGAAGGAAAAGACGACTTCAGATCCTGTGCTTGTATTGCCCGATCTAAGGAAGTCATTCATAGTTCAATGTGATGCATGTGGTAACATCATTGGGGTTGTTCTTATGCAGGATGACCGAGTTGTGGCATATGAGAGCCAAATTCTCCATGGTGCAAAAAAGAATTTGCAGGTCTATGAGAAAGAGCTCTAGGTTGTAATTTATACAGCGTCTATGTGAAAACATCATTTGTTAGGGGTTGCTTTTATAGAGCAGACAGACGATGAAACTTTCAGGTACTTTCTGACGCAGACAAAGTTGTTAGAGAAGCATATGATATGGACAAATTTTCTCTCTATGTTTCATTTTTAGATTGTACATATTGATGGTAAAAAGAATGTTGTGGCTGATTCATTGTCACGTAAGCCAAAAATTTCAGCTGTCAGCATGGTTTATTACACTAAGTTGGATACTATGAAATAGCAATATATTGTTGATTCAGACTTTGCTAATGTTTATGACCAGCTTTGCAATGGCCAAATGCATCAACACTTTGTGCTAAGAGATGGATTTTTTATGATGCATGGAAAACTGTGTGTCACAAAGTAGTTAAGACCTAGAGTTATCGCTGAAAGTCATGCTCCTCTGTATACATGACACAAAGGTATTGATGTCACGATCAAGGCAATGGAGCATTTCTTTTATCAACCAGCTTTGAGACATGATGTAGAACAGTTTGTTAAGACATGCATTGTATGCTAGAAAGTAAAGCATTATAGACAAAAGATGCTGGGTTTGTTGTAGCCCTTGCCTATTCCAGATAGGCCTTGACAGAGCATTGCAATGGACTTTATTTTTTTGCTTTCTGAGACATCTATAGGGAATTATGGGATATGAACTAGCATTTGCAGGTTTAGCAAACAAGTCCATTTCATTCTGATGAGGAAGAAAATAAAGGTTGATCATATGGCACGATTGCTTTTGCAGCACATCTTTAAGTTTCATGGTATACCAAAGTCAATCATTAGTGATCGAGACCCTTGGATGACCAGCTTATTTTGGAAGGGGTTATTTGAGAATATGGATACTATGCTGAAATTCTCATCATCCTTCCATCAGCAGATAGATGGCAATCTAAGGAAGCAAATTTCATAATGTTAGTTCTTTTGAGGTGCTATGTTTCAAACCACAAGACACAATGAGAGCAATATTTACCCTTGGTTGAGTTTGCTTACAATAACAATGTGCATAGTTCTACGAGCAAAAGCTTCATTTGAGGTGGTTGAGGATGGCAAGAAGATACGACCTATTCAGCAAACTAAGGGTAAGATCTTTGAGGCTAATCGTTATGTGAAAAACTTGAATGTAGTGTATACAAAGATAAAATATGTACTTTAGAGATCACAAGAAAAGCAAAAAAGTGCAGCTGATCGCCACGGATGTGCTTTGCAATTTGTAGAGAGTGATTATGTATTGTTGTGTTTTAAAAAGGCAAGGCTGAAAAAAATGAAAGGAAAAGAAAGATTGTATCCGAAGTTGAGTATGAGATACTATGGGCCCTTCCAAGTGTTGGAGAAGATTAGCATGTGGCATATCGGCTAAAATTACCTCCAGATTTTTTGATACACAAATTGTTTCATGTCAGTTTGTTGAGGCCTTTTCATTTTGATGTACTAGAGGATATGTCTGTTGAAATTCAGTCTGAGATTGAGGAATTGGATGAGATTTTAGTACTCAAGCAAATTTTGGTACATAAGGAAAGAAAGGTCAAAGATAAAGTTTCCAAGAGATACTTGGAGAAATTTTCAGAATTATTTACCATTGGACCCCAAATGGATAGAAGAGGATGACTTGGCAGACCATCCTAAGTTGTTGCAGCTTTAGGTAGATGCATTTTAGTAAGAACCGACTTTAGTTCGGACTCCGTCAGGTTCAGTAGAGTAAGGGCCCGAAGTATTGCCTAATGCTCAAGGGGAAGAAAACACTTCCACTCCTCCAGTTATGGATTGCTCTCATATGTAGTGGATCTCAGATGTATTCAATATGTATCCAAGATACTACGCTGACAATATGTTTGCCATGAGGTCACTACTTAGTGTTCTAGTCACTATGAGATGTATGCAAATGAATATGAGTTTCACCCGGACACTAAAACTATACTTTTGCATTAGCTTATGATCAATTTGGTATGAATTTTGCCTCAATTTTGAGACAAAAATTTTGATCAATTTCAACTCAATTTTTGATCAGCTTAAGAACCTTTTATGGTCACTTTTGGGATCAATTTTGCATCATTTTTTGCATTGATCGCTGGTTAATTTTTGCAATGAGTTTGTGATCAATTTGGGGTCACATTTACAGCAATTGGTGATCAGTTCTCAGATCAGCAAATAATCAATTTATGATTAGATTATGTTAAGTTTTCAATGGTTTATATCTAGTTCCATGGACAACAACATATGTTATGATGCCATTGATGTTTTAGCCATGATTTATGCTTGGTTATGCTATGCTATGGTTGGTTTTGCCAGATGAGTTGAGCTCATGAGAAATAGACATATCACATAATAATATAGCAATGTTTTCTAGATTCTTTGTGAGTCTTATATTATGTTATGATTGGCTGGTAATTTTCAAGATATATTGGGCCTATGAAATGGTTGAGTAACAGTGTACAATGTTGTGTTAACTATGATGCCTTGTGAAAATTCAAATCCACTATTTTGCTTTTGATGCATCTAGCAATGCAATTAAGGACAATTGCAAGGATTTTAAGGGGGAGCATTGTCATGAGGATATGTATTTTTTAAACCTCACTTAACGTATGGATTAATTTTTAATCACATGGTTAAGTAAATGTTGCACCTGTGAGGTGTAAGTGGGATTAAGAGTAAATTTAGGACCGTGGGACCCAAGGAAATCACGCAAAGTCAAAGGCAAAAATTGTTGTAAGTTATGCTGTGCAAATACTTGGTCGTATCGAGTGTCAATTGGTAGCCTAGGTC